>NC_089845.1:151422213-151742491 GCF_035609145.1 Eleutherodactylus coqui | reverse complement strand
TGTAACGCTTAGCTGCGTAATAATTAGGACTACTACCCCCAGCAGATAGATACTGTAGGCAGCGTATAATATTATGTATACTGTTTCCCTCTGGTGGGATGACGGCGATCATGTAACAGAGACAGCAGATCCAGGAAACAATTTTGCGCAAGCCTGCTGTAACGCTTAGCTGCGTATTAATTACGACTACTACCCCCAGCAGATAGATACTGTAGGCAGCGTATAATATTATGTATACTGTTTCCCTCTGGCGGGATGAAGGCGATCATGTAACAGAGACAGCAGATCCAGGAAACAATTTTGCGCAAGCCTGCTGTAACGCTTAGCTGCGTATTAATTACGACTACTACCCCCAGCAGATAGATACTGTAGGCAGCGTATAATATTATGTATACTCTTTCCCTCTGGCGGGATGACAGCGATCATGTAACAGAGACAGCAGCTCCAGGAAACAATTTTGCGCAAGCCTGCTGTAACGCTTAGCTGCGTATTAATTACGACTACTACCCCCAGCAGATAGATACTGTAGGCAGCGTATAATATTATGTATACTCTTTCCCTCTGGTGGGATGACAGCGCTGATGTAACAGAGACAGCAGATCCAGGAAACAATTTTGCGCAAGCCTGCTGTAACGCTTAGCTGCGTATTAATTACGACTACTACCCCCAGCAGATAGATACTGTAGGCAGCGTATAATATTATGTATACTGTTTCCCTCTGGCAGGATGACGGCGATCATTTAACAGAGACAGCAGATCCAGGAAACAATTTTGCGCAAGCCTGCTGTAACGCTTAGCTGCGTATTAATTACGACTACTACCCCCAGCAGATAGATACTGTAGGCAGCGTATAATATTATGTATACTGTTTCCCTCTGGCAGGATGACGGCGATCATTTAACAGAGACAGCAGATCCAGGAAACAATTTTGCGCAAGCCTGCTGTAAAGCTTAGCTGCGTATTAATTAGGACTACTACCCCCAGCAGACATGCAGTAAACTGAAGGCAGCCCAAATATAGTATTTTTCCCCAATTTTTTGGAAAAAGCCCACTGCCTATATAGCCTGAATATCTCTTTCCCTGCCTCACCAGTACTGGCCGTATACTCTGTACAATGACTGCAGACTGCGGACGCAATGCTCTGCACGGCCGATATACAAAAAAAAAAAATTGTGCAACACTGCTAAAAGCAGCCTCAACAGTACTGCACACGGTCAGATGTGGCCCTAAGAAGGACCGTTGGGGTTCTTGAAGCCTAAAATAACTCCTAACGCTCCCCCTATAGCAGCTCCGGCACCAGCAGCACTTTCCCTGATCTCTGTCAGAATGCATCTCTGGCGAGGCGCGGGAGGGGCCGATTTATATACTCGGGTGACACCTGATCTCGCGAGCCACTCACTGCAGGGGGGTGGTATAGGGCTTGAACATTGCAGGGGGAAGTTGTAATGCCTTCCCTGTCTTTCTATTGGCCAGAAAAGCGCGCTAACGTCTCAGAGATGAAAGTGAAAGTAACTCGAACATCGCGTGGTACTCGCCTCTAGTAACGAGCATCTCGAACACGCTAATACTCGAACGAGTATCAAGCTCGGACGAGTACGTTCGCTCATCTCTAGTTATAGCGAGCTTTCAAACCTATTCAGGGTTCTACTTCAGGCACAGTTAATCAGGGTGCCCAGAACTGGACATAGTATTCCAGATGAGGTCTGAGTAAGGAAGAGTAGAGAGGGATACTTACCTCATGTGATCTAGACTCTATGCTTCTCTTAATGCATCCCAGAAATGTATTTGCTTTTTTGCTGCTGCATCACATTGCTGACTCATGTTCAGTCTGTGATCTATTAGAATACCCAAGTCTTTTTCACATGTGTTGCTTCTTAGCCCAATACCTCCCATTCTGTATGTGTGTGGTGGAGAATTCCGGGGATCAGCCAGTGTAAAATGTCTATTGGTTGTATAAACTATATGTATTACACAGCTATAGGTATTTGATATTGCAGAGACTTGTAACAGCATTTATTATCATGATGATAATTGGACAGCAGCATGAAAGTTAGTGTGTGCTGCATGGTCAGCTTAACAGGAGTTCAGTAGAATGACGAGGATGAAGTATCTCTAGGGTCAAATTACATATGCATTCAACTAACTGGAAACACGCATTGGCTTCATTCCTCCTACCCTTCCCCGTCTCAACCTCTGAGACAAAGACTAGAGCACATGGCGAAGACAAAGGACCGCATGGCAGCCACAAAGACAGACGCTGGGAGGGGGGAAGAGGAGGAGGGCAGTAGGCTCATATAGCTTAAACCTATAATCATGCCTATAGACCATGTATGTCATATGTTATACGCTCATAAAGGGCAGGTATTATGTGTTTAAATAAAAGGAGCCTCTGGCATAATAGACAACCAGAGCTCCCTAAGACTTCTTGCTGAATGTGTCTCAGTCTGAATTCTTTGTGCGCGCACACACCATGCTTTGCAATTAGGAGGCTGCAGAAATACCCCAGATCCTGCTGCAGAAATTTGGATACAGAACATGTGCATTTTTCATTTTTCTTGCCCAAATGTAGGACCTTGCATTTCTCCTTCTTAAATACCATGTCATACCATGTCTGATGTCTCTATTTATTGGGTTTGACAAGTATTTATGGGAATTGTTGTCTGTATTTATTTAGGAGTCTAATTTGGAGTCTGCTTTTGTTTAAAGAGGTTGTACTAAAATCTAGTTGTTCCCTGAGAGTGAGAGTCCCAACAGAATGGAGCTACAGAGATGCATGCCAGCTGCTGTACCATTCATTTCAATAATGGTGCCATAAATTGCATATGATAGGGTAGGCCACGGAAAAGTAGCCCGGCACCACAGTTTTATGAAAGCTGTGTAAAAGAGAATATGTCTTTGGTGCTTATAGCAACCAATCACAGTGCAGCTTTCATTTTGCCTCAGCAGTATAAGAAATAAAAGCTACGTAGTGATTGGTTGCTGTGAGCAACAAAGACAGATTTTCTTTCTAGCTAGCTTTCATAAGAGTGCAGTGCTGGGCTTACTTTTTCATTGGCCACCCTGTACAAGCACTCCGAAATGAATGAAGCGGCAGCCCGCATGTGCCTCCCCTGCTCCATTCATATGGGGACTGTAAGGACTCGCGTTCTATAGATTTGTGGGGATCATAGCAGTCATACCTCCATCGATTAGGGAACGATTCCACTCCATACAATGCCGGTGTCGGCTTTCTTTTACAGTCAATAGACCCCACAGAATCTATGATCAGCACTCCTGCTGATTGTAGCTGTTACGCCTTTAAATGACGCTTTTTAATTCTGAAAGCGGCATTGAAATGCCCTGAGCAGAGATTGGGGGTTGAAAACAACCCCTTACAATGAGATTGCAGGTTGCTGTTCAGTTTCCATGGCAGCCAAGGGCCTTCTGAAAGCCCCCAGGCCTGCCATTGCAGATTGCCTATCAAACCAATTAACAAACCACCCTGGCAGGCCATACCTCAAATGGCCAATCGATTTACACTCAATCAAAAGCTCTATGCTGATTCAAAGTCAGCAAAAACCCTTTCCAAAAAATCATTCTGCTCCACGGCTTCCCAGACACTGAGAACAGCACAAAATGTCCTGTGACATGGAACAGAGCAGTGCTGAACCCGTGAAAGAGGGTGCAAACTTCACGAGCCTGTTGAAAAGAACTTTTGCCAAAACCTTTTTTGTCCACATTCAGAAGCACTATGGGATGCCAGTTCTCAATACGGAACAAATCTTTACTCTTTGATAGGATGATTAGGTCAGATCTCCTCATTGAGGATATGCACTCATTAAAAACCTCCATTAACAGGGGAACCAAAATGTCCTTAAAGGTCTTATAAAACTCAGATGTTAAGCCATCTGGACCTGGTGACTTTTTGAGTCAAAGCCTATCAATCGCCAAATTCACCTCCTCTTCCCAAATTGCTCCAGTCAAAATATGGGTCTATTCCTCATTCAAGGGCAGTCTCAGCCAAGAAAGCTGACATCCAGCCGCAGTTTAGTTCCTTTCGCCTCAAAAAATGTGAGTAGAAGGATCTGATGACTTTCAAGATCCTTGATTTAGACCTATTCAGGGATACTGTACTATCTATCAGTCCTGTTACGATTTTACAATTCACTGACATCTTACAGTTTCTGTACATTTCGAACAAAAATACTTCCCAAAATCACTCTCAAAAACTAAAGACGTATGCCCATTATACTGACATCTCTACCAAAGGGGTCTCCCTATAACTCAGAGAAAACATAATAAGACCGTGATCAGAGAACTCCACCTCCACCACTTTAAATAAAACCTATCTATCCTAGACCTACAGTCACTACACCTAAAATAGGTGAAGGCCATGTGGTCTGGAGTGTGCCAAATGTGGACATCCACCAGACAAGCCTCACTAACTATATTATTTAGCGCAACACTGTGATAGGTCAATTGACCCCTTGAACCTCCTCTATCTTGGGCCCTCGTGACAACATTGAAGTCTTCTCCAAAGACAACCTGTCGACTTGTAAAGAGAAAAGGCTGGATCCTTCTGATCATACTTACTATGGGACCTGCAGATGTTAATGAGCTGAACCTCTTGTCCCTTTATGAGAACATCTAAGATCAGGCACCTCCCCATTTCTAATTCGATCACTTTTCTGTATTCAACCTGTGAAGTCTTAAAAGAGACTGCTACTAAGCTATACAGTTCGGCCGCAAATCTATCCACATCTGACTTAATGCTAGTACCATTAATGGTCCCTAGTGTCAGCGGGAGGAATGCCGCCATCATGAGTGATCACATTAAATGACTTTTTTCCTATTATGCCTACTAACCTTTTTCTGATGAACAATTTGCCCTCTTAAGCAGAATAGTTGTATCCAATGGAACTATATTGAGGTCTCTGTCTGCTGACACTGGGCTTGTATTCGCTTGAAGGATTTTGCAACCCCCAAAGACAGAGGATCAGCAGCCTCCTTAGACCCTGCCAACACCTCAAGCACCTCACCTTCCCTTCCCTTCCGAAGAAGAGGGGTGGGGTGAAAACAAGGACTTAGTACATGTGGGAGAGGGGAGCTAGCAAGGCCTTCCTCAATACTAGGCCCGTTATTTTAGTGAAGTCTGAGAATAAAAGGTGTTATTATTTCATCTCGTATACGTGTGGAAACATCTATTTGGAGACATCACTTCAAGGAGGGGGCTCATGGTCATCATACCCCCCTCCTCCCCAGTAAGTGTAACCCCTATGTATTTTTCCCTGACAGAATACTATTTGTGGATGCACACTATTCTGTGAGCGCAGAAAATATTTTGTTTGCTGATAGCTTTTTTGCATTTTATTCCTTTGGGACCACTCTCTTATGAGAGACCCCAATTATTTCTGCAGCTCTCCCCCTTGCATTGGAGGATTAGAATAGTGTCGTTTTCCACTGAATGACAACCTGAGGCGCTATCTGGCTACATCTTCTTGTGATTCCTCAATACTAGGACAGGGTGAGTGATAGCAATTGATCTTCTACTGTGCTGCAATTTGAGATGTGCAGTGGCCCATAAATGTGTCCTACAAAGCACTTTACCCAATATGGCAGCATTTCTAAATTGTCCCGGGCAAGCAGGGGTTAAGCACTAGGTTAAACTGCCCTGCAACCAAGCTAATAATAGCATCACAAAAGGGGAAATAAAAAATTAAAAACAATCAGAGAAAATGGCCGTTACTTACTGAGTGGGGAGTGCATATAGATGCGATGGCAGTACCAATGTGGTTCACTGATGGAAATGCAGGGCAACCCGTCGAATTATCATGGCGTCATTAATAGGTTGCTGGTCTGCATGGTGAACTACATATATCAGAATGGGCTGGCACCCTGTATCCACTATGTGTGGGAGTATACGCCAAGAATCCACCCCCCTCATTATCAGGAGGCAGTGTGAGTGGTTGTCTTATCGGTGTCCTGCACAGGTGTTATTGGGTCCTCCATTTGGTAGTCAGCTACCTGCATGGTGAGAGGAGGATGCATCTATATGCACTCCTCAGTCAGTAAGTAACGGCCATTTTCTGTGATTGCAAGCTAGTAATAGTTATCTGGGCAACCAGCTATTTCTAATTGGTTGACGCAGACTCAGCTCCAATTGGTCAGCTGCAGGATTGAGCCGAGCACACTGATAGGCTGACAAGGCTGTGGGGTGATAGGTTTAAGGGCTTCTGCTATTGGTTCCCTCTGCACTTCTCGCACAGAAAGTGAAATGGAATGTTGATGGAGCTGGTCATCTGTTGTTATAGCCTATCTAGGTTAAGGAACGGATTGTGCATTTGAACACATTAGTTTTAGCACTAGCATTGTGTTCAGCTGCTCTTGACAGTACAGTGCCTGTTCGTCAGAACAATTCCTGACATCCACCTCTGACCCCTTTGACGAGTTATTTTTGTCCACAGGATATCCTTTCACTGGATGGTTTCTTCAATTATGCCATTCTCTGTACAATACATTGCTGTACAAGGCTGGCAGTGAAATCCTGGCCCCGACTAGAGTGGTACAGATGACCAGGCCTGATTAAAAATCACTCAGATCACTGGATTTTTCCCATCTATTATGGATTCACTGCTTCACTGCTGGGACATGGCTCATTGAAAAACAAAAATGTTTGCAGCGAAGGGGTGGCTCTTACATAAACACACACAGACAATATGTCATATTGAGATTACAGGCGAAGGGGTTAATCATTAGCTTGTAGAATACATTCTGTTCTAGACACACTGAGTGAAGAGAAGTCTTCTGCAGTTCACCGGAGCAGAGGTGCCGGTTTCTACAGGTCAGTGATAAGCTTGGACTGGATGTTTTTTTCTCCAGTGTATTCACAAAGGAACACTAATTGTCAGGTGAAATGCAGATTTATAAAGTAAGCTCACCACTAAATGCAATCAGTTTAACCCAGGAATAAGTACAGAGCCGCCTTAAAAAGATTAAAATAGACAAATCGCCAGGTCCCGATGGGTTTTAAGGGAATTAGGTGATATGTTAGACAGACCATTGTTTCTTGTATTAAAAGACTCTATAGTAATGGGTCTGTTCCACTGAATTGGCGCACAGCAAATGTGGTGCCAATATTCAAAAAGGGGTCAAAAAGTGAACCTGGAAACTACAGGCCAGTAAGTCTTATATTGTGGGTGAAATGTTTAAGGGGTTTCTAAGAGCTGCTGAGTACCTCAATGAAAATATTTGTATAACTCCATATCAGCATGGGTTTATGAGAGATTGCTCCTGTCAAACCAATCTGATCAGTCTCTACAGGGATTGAAGTTCTAGACTGGACTGGGGAAAGCTATTGGATCCGGTATATCTTGAATTTTCCAAAGCGTATGATACTGTACCACATAAAATATTGCATATAAAATGGTTTGGTCTGGGTGAGAATGCGTATGAGGAAGTAAGTTAGTGGCTCAGTGATAGAAAGCAGAGGGGGGTTATTAATCATACATACTCTGACTTGGTCACCATTATAGTGGGATACCACAGGGGGTCCTATTCTTTTTAATATAGTTATTAATGGCCTGGTAGAAGAATTGCACAGTAAAATATCAATATTTGCAGATAATACTAAACTGTGTAAAGTAACTAAATTAAGAGAGGACAGAATGCGATTGCAAATGGATCTTAATAAGTTGGGGACTTGGGCACAAATTAGTTTTACACTGATAACTGTAAGCTTATGCGCATGGGCAGAGGAAATACATGTCAGCATTACAAACTAAATGGGAAACCACTGGGCATAACTGATATTGAAAAGGACTTGGGGATTTTAGTTAATTGTAAGCTTAACTGGAGCAACCAATGTCAGGCAGCCGTTCCCAAGGAAATACAGATCATGGGGTGCATCAAAAGAGGTCTGGGGACATGCCGAGAACATTGTTCTTCCTATTTACAAATCACCGGTCAGATCACTCATGGAATTGTCACGGCTTGTAGCTTGCGACAATGCCGTGGCATGGTGGTTTCAACACATGCAAAGACCAGCAAAGCAGGTCAAGGGTTACTGCATCATGTGCAGAGTCTGCTGGTACTGTCTGCCTTTGCTGCATGGATGCATGCTGGATTAGTCATGCCTGGGAGTAGGGTAGAGGTGTGGTTTACTATTCACTCTGCCAGTTTTCAGGTGCAGAGTGGCTATATATTCTCACCCCTCCTGGTGATCAGTGCTGCTTATTCCATTCCATAGTGAAGAACTTGGAGTTTGGAGCTCTGCTAAGCTTGGAGATTGGAGCATCTCTCCAGGGGGTTCCTATAGGGACAATCAGGGCCCAGAAAGAAGACCATGGTGGCCACCTTTTATCGAGGCGATGTCCCCACTTTAGGCAGGGACCCGCCACCTCCCTGCTAGGTTAGGACCAGGCTTCCTTCCCTCTCCCTGGAGTGGTGCTACCGTCCCGCATAGCGTGGTGCGTGGCTTTTTACAACTGTGTATACGTTCCCTGTTGCCGTGCTGAGTGTAGTACTTTTTGTGTCACACAGACTTTACATCTGGGCTATGTATTTTAGTTGTGGTGCGCACTGCTCTTTGGTGCATTGTTAATCTACTAAAGTAGTCATGAACATCACCCTGCGTCCATGCTGTGCATGGTGCTTGTGAGCTGCATGAATGTGACAGAAATATTGTGTTTTGGGCACTGTTACTCAAAAAGGACAAAGCAGTGCTGGAGCGGGTGCAAATACAGGTAACTAAAGTAATAAATGGAATGGGCGGACTGCAAAACCCAGAGAGGTTATCAAAATTGGAATTATTCACTTTAGAAAAGATGGCTGAGGGGTGACCTAATAACTGTATATAAATATTTCATCTATATATACGCAGGACTGTCACTGTATCATGGGGGCGCAAAGGGGTTCTTTACTGTAACAGCTGTGAAACTATGGAACTCTGCCTGATGATGCAGTGATGGTTAACTCGCCAAAAAAGTACAAGAGGGGCCTGGACGCCTTTCTTGAATGATACAATATTACATGTTATAGTCACTAATTACGTCAGAAGGGTCGGTGATATGGGGATTGGTCTGATTATTCAGCCTAACATAATATGCGACTATGTTACAATGTTCGACTTCAGAGTTCAGTGAGTACATGGTAGAACAATAGTCTAACCCCTTGTCTATTTCTAATACTAGGAGCAATGGATCTGTTCACCATCCTCGCTCTTTCTTTCATCCTTCTCCTTACCATCTACATTCTTCTCTCATGGTCCAAACAACATGGAAACCAGTCATTACCTCCAGGGCCTACCCCAATTCCTGTGCTGGGAACCCCCAAATACATGGACCTGAGAGCCTCCACCAAGAACTTCCCAAAGGTAAGTGTCTACAGGTAGAAATGGTGCAATGCACACTGGGCAGAGCAGATATCCTGATGTCCTGCTGCTCATACATCATGAACATAGAGATCAGCGGATGTATGGGCTGCTCCAGGGGTGTAGCTAGAGGCTCATGGGCCCGGTCGCTTTTTGTACATCACTTTTAGCTACATTACTGTTTTTTTTTAATGACCCATAAGGCCAGTTTCACACGCGTGCAACTTGGTCCTATATAGTTCTACACAGTGCGGGATACATTGATGCAGCACTGTGTTCAACCAAGCGACCTTAGTTCACCTCTATGTCTAGTGGCCCTTATAAAACTATCTTAAGTGTGTTCATTGGGACATATATCAGCCAGAGCCTGATAGTTCATTGCACAGACTCTGAGCTTGACACTAATTAGTCAGCCTTATATGCTATTAGATCAATTGACGATTGGTTCACTCTGAATATTGTGACAACATTCTTCCGCTCATCATCAAGCGTGTCACAAGAAACATATGAACTCATGTACTAGCGGTAACATTGAGTCTGAATTCACGTTAGTACAGTGGTCATACTTAGATATCTTAGTGTAGATCTTAAATCACATGAGGTCCTGATGAATCAGCCCTATCCACGGCTGAGGAAACGCGTCGATCCACGAACTACGGATCTGATCTACTAATACGGCTAATAGAGAGGTCCATAAATTATGGATCTGGTCTATCAACTTGATTAAAGTACTAGCCACGTAAACACTATATTACAACAAAGTGTCTTGTCCTGGCCAAAGCTTATAATGATAAACCTGTAGACCATCCTGTTTGATCTAATGATATTACGCCTATCTAAAGACAATCAAGGCGATATCAGCCTTGTTCAAACTGAGGCATTTAATCAGCATTTGGCTTATTTTTAATAAAATCTTTTTTTGACTAGCTACAATATTATTTACAAGAATACAATAGCACGTCTAGTCTGTATCGTGTACCTACTCCTGCGATGAGGCATTAGGAGACACCTGGCCTAAGAGAAGAGCATTTAATTAGAAAGTGAGATATTATTCTCCTTCCACTTATCTTAAGAGAATAGCAGCCAATGATAAAGTGAAAATTATTATCTCTTCACTTATCTCGAGTGGCCAAACGAGACTCTGCATTATCTACCAATAACAAACTATTGTAACATCTATATTCGATGTCTTATGCAATTCAGCCTAGTCTCTAAAAAGTGGTTATAGATCTATCAATACCCCTCAATCCTTGGAATCAGCAGGGGTTTTCAGTACTTATTATATTTGTTCTTGTCTGTATATTGTGATGTTATTTGTCTGGGTAGAGCCCACTTTTATCAGAGTAATATTAAAAGTTACGTTTTAGTATTTAACTAGTATCACCAATTAAGTCCTTTACAGTGAGTAATACATAGCATTAAAGGGGTTGTCCCGCGGCAGCAAGTGGGGTTATACACTTCTGTATGGCCATATTAATGCACTTTGTAATATACATCGTGCATTAAATATGAGCCATACAGAAGTTATTCACTTACCTGCTCCGTTGCTGGCGTCCACGTCGCCATGGATCCGTCTAATTCTGATGGCTTCTTGCTTTTTTAGACGCGCTTGCGCAGTCCGGTCTTCTGCCTGGTGAATGGGGCCGCTCGTGCCGGAGAGCTGGTCACCGCGTCGTCATCGTAGCTCCGCCCCATCACGTGTGCCGATTCCAGCCAATCAGGAGGCTGGAATCGGCAATGGAACGCACAGAGCCCATGGTGCACCATGGGAGAAGACCCGCGGTGCACCATGGGAGAAAACCGCAGTGCATCCCTGGGAAAGGACTGGCGGCCATCTTAGGGAGAAGATTTTTTAAACTCCTTATTTCGTCGGATTGGTTAGTAGCAAGCGGTTTAAAAATGCTTTAATTTGCTATTTTATGCCAGGGGGGTGACAGGGGAAATGGGGTAAGGTAAAATTTTGATGCTTGCCGCGAGACAACCCCTTTAAGGACATTCTGTCTCAGTGAATTCAGTTTCACATGGGCGACAAAAATCACATGATTTTTTGGCGATGCGATAGTGTAAGAAAACGCATGTTTGTGAAACCCATGCTTTCCAAGGGTTTCCTTCACATTAGCTATGTTTTCACTGATGCGATGCAAGAAAGAAAAATGGTGGCATGCTCTATCTTTTTGCGATTGCTATTTTTTATCCCCCATGTTTCCCTATGGAGCCTCCTTGTTTACCGCATCGCAATTTTCTCACGGCAAAATCGCGATCGCCTGTGTGAAATCGGCCTCAATGCACATTTAGTAATCAGGAGCTTTGCCAGAGTCGTAGGCTGGGTTCTCACGGGACGGAAATCTCGCAGAATTCAGTGAGATTTCCACAGCGGAAAAGCTGCTTCAAAACCAGCACCATTTGTCACGGGTTTGAGGCGGCTTTTCAGCCTGTTTTCTGCTGCAGAAATCTCTCTTCATAGAGAGAAGAGAGTCCGCAGCACCATAACTGACATGTCGTGGATTTGAATTCTGCGCCAATTCTCGTCCACTTTGCTGCTCAGTCTCAGCTTTAAAAATGTGTGCGGAATTTCTGTGCCGAAGGTCCACACGGAAGTTCCTTCTGTGTGAATCCAGCATTATAAGATCCAGAACACAAGCCTCATGACATGTTTTGCTTCCCCAACAAAAACTAAAATAATATGTATGTATGTGTATATATATATTAGCACACACACACTCATACACATTGGAGACAGCTTAATAACAATATATACAAAAGAGACAACTTAAAGGGGTTGTCCCGCGCCGAAACGTTTTTTTTTTTTTTTCAATAGCCCCCCCGTTCGGCGCGAGACAAACCCGATGCATGTGTTAAAAAAAAAAACGGATAGTACTTACCCAAATCCCCGCGCTCCGGTGACTTCTTCCTTACCTTGCGAAGATGGCCGCCGGGATCTTCACCCTCGGTGGACCGCAGGTCTTCTGTGCGGTCCATTGCCGATTCCAGCCTCCTGATTGGCTGGAATCGGCACACGTGACGGGGCGGAGCTACGAGGAGCAGCTCTCCGGCACGAGCGGCCCCATTCAACACGGAGAAGACCGGACTGCGCAAGCGCGTCTAATCGGGCGATTAGACGCTGAAAATTAGACGGCACCATGGAGACGGGGACGCCAGCAACGGAACAGGTAAGTGAATAACTTCTGTATGGCTCATAATTAATGCACAATGTACATTACAAAGTGCATTAATATGGCTGTACAGAAGTGTATACCCCAACTTTGTTTCGCAGGACAACCCCTTTAAGTCACCTTTTCGTGATGCGTGGTAAATGAAGTCAATGAAAGTCAAAGGACTGCATGTAGATATGCAAGAAAATCAAATTATATCATACTCTATTTCTCTGCATACCACGTAGCGTGAGCTCTATACACTTGTATGGGCTGCATATGATACGCTGTCCATACACAATACATTGCGTATGTGCAGTGTTTCCATATGCATCGCCACTCTGAATAGGGTGAGTGGGGAATTAAATAGTCATATGTCCATGTGAATGAGTCCTAAGGGCTAATGTGTATGGGCATTTTTCACCGCATATTATGCACACATGATATGCGGTGGATAGAATCAATGAAAGTCAGTGGACTTTCATTCTACCATGCACACCAGCGTGTACATACGGCAGAGAAATAAATCGCAGCATGCTCTTTATCTCTACATATGATACGCAGCCCTTCTATGGGCTCCATATGAAATGTCCCTACGCAGGCATTGCGAGAGGGCAGTGTTTCGTAACAAATTTGAAAAAAAAGAATCACACTGCGCATGTCTGTGACATCTGATTCCTGGACATGCGCAGTGCATACTCAGCCCATACGCGGTCTCTGCTAGGTCTCTGCCAGCAGAGAGATAGGGCTGTGTATACGAGTGGGAATGAGCCCTTAGGCCACTTTCACACATGGCGTTGGCAAAACTCTGTGATTTTGATGGAGGCGTTTTGCCGTGATTTTTACCGGTTTTCAAACGCATGTCACTGCATTTGCAGCGCTTTTTAACGCTAATGAGTTGCGTTAAAAAGCGCAAAAACGGCCACAATAAGGGTGACTACCCACTACAGTTTTTTTCACTGCGAAATTCGCAGCGTTTTTTTTTTCTGCATGGGTCTATGGGCTATGGGACTTGTAAAGCTAAAATCGCGATTGCGCAAAATTTTGCGGTAAATCACGATTTTAACATTACAAGTCCCATAGACCCCTGCAGAAAAAAAAAACGCTGTGAATTTTGCAGTGAAAAAAAACTGTAGTGGGTAGTCACCCTTAAGCAGAAAACGCTCGAATCGTGGCGTTAGAAAACACTGTGTTCGAGCACAGGTCTGCAAGGCCTCTTTGAAATCAATGGAAGCGTTGTACCACAAATACCATGACGTTCAAAACGTGGTAAAAAGCGCATGTGTGAGACAGCTCTTAGATGCTTATCAGAGACAGAAAGTACTTCCACTTTCTGTCAAGTTGCCACTGCTCTTTGTTTGCTGCTCCACATCCATTCTCCTGCGCTGGATGGGAGCAGCACTGCAGAAGCCAGGGGAGAGGACACCATGAAAAGCCCTGGGGTTTGCCAGCACTTTCACTAGGTCCTCTGCGCAGCTTCTTTGGCATGCTGGCGCTTCCTCCCAGACCTCCACTCAGACTATGATGATCTCAATGTAGCAGAAGACAAGGGAGGAGACTGAGCGGAGGTCGAGGAGGAAGCACGAGCATGCTGGAGAAGCTGCCCGCGGTGCTCAGAGGACCTAGTAAAAGTGCGGTCAGGCAGCATCAACTGCTATGTGTGTCAGATTTGGATTCAGTATATATATTCCCCAGTGTCTTTTAACACCTTGGTGAGTGCAGTTTAAAGGAGTTTTTCTGTGCCTCAATGAAAGTATTAAAATATACTCACCCACCCTTGTGTACTGTTGCGCTCATCTGGTGTTGTGCTCTCCTGATGCGATCCAACACTGATGCTTTGTCTCTCTGGATGCAGCTGCTGTTATCTTTAGTGCAACTGCTCTACACCTCACTGGACTCCCTTTCTTCCTGTTTGCTTCACTGTGAGCCAGCTGTTCACCCCAATGCTCTGAACAGGCCCCACTCTGCATCTGACCCAGATCACCATGAATACTTCTTCCAGCCATGACTCTCCTTATCCTGCCACCAGGGGCGTAACTATAGAGGGTGCAGGGGATGCGGTTGCACCCGGGCCCAGGAGCCTTAGGGGGCCCATAAGGCCTCCCTTCTTCATATAGGGAGCCCAGTACTATGAATAAAGCATTATAGTTGGGGGCCCTGTTACAGGTTTTGCATTGGGGCCCAGAAGCTTCAAGCTATGTATCTGTGCAGCATGGTTTAGGTATGGGTATGGGTACAGATACAGATAGAGGGGGGGCCCCAGCTCACTTTTTGCATCAGGGCCCCTGAGCCTTTAGTTACTCCCCTGCCTGCCACTATCCCCCAATGGTCCTCTCAGTGCCACCACAGTAATATTTCCCACACTGGGTCCACCACAAAATAATAAGAAGCTCAAACTAGTCTTCCTGCTTTTGCACATTCTACTATGCACAATTAAACACAGATTAACAGTTACAGTTTGCACCATCCTGTGCTATCAGATGAAGGGGCATGCGTACTAAAATGCGTTATGTCCACTGATATAATTAAAAAGGAAGTCAGGTTCAAGCCTCGACTCTGTGATTTGTTTGTTCACCTGTAGGCCGATGCGCCAGACCCTGTTTTCATTTCCTGTCCTTGGTTGCACCACGCTCACCCTCTGGGACAGCATGCTTTCCAGCTGAGTAGCACAAGCCAACAGCATTTCTGAATAAGCAACTTGAGATACACTATTCTGCAGAGAATCCTTTTGGGATGCTCCGACTTTCTACTTTCCTCTCTTAAAGCTGGCCGTGGTGGGTGGTGCACGAAGCACATTTCAGGATGTGATGGAACAATCGGATTTATCAAAAATATACAAAGTTTATTTAAAAATACATTGGTGTTTGGTCTCTGTCCATAGCCAGCAAACAATGTCCTTTAATTATTAATTGCTACAGCATTTCCCTATACAATAGGCCTGTTGTAGCTCCTCTGGTCTCTATCAGTGTCTCCACCTTTTACTTGTATTGGAGTCGGTCTCACTTACACTTTGTTGCTTGGGATGGAAAAGACTGCTGTTCAGGTGCTACCCTTAGTCAGTCTCCAATTGCACAGTCTACTAATACAGGGGTCTTTTGGAGTACCACTTACAACGTAAGGGTTATGCGTAGTCCCTAAGTTATAGTGTAATATTAAATGTGATGATTGTATTTAAGCACTCTATGCTCTGGCACTGGATGTGGCACCCTGTGTCTGGTGCAAAGCGCCAAACGTTCCAGTTTCCTTGGAGACCAGAAAATAGTATGAAAGCTAGGAAGGTACCCACCTCCTCGCATATTAGGAGTGTGCCAGTCCGAGTTGGTGTGTAGTGCGTACTGCTAGAGTAAGCCCAAGATCTACCAGTAGCGATAAAGGTGCGTATGTCTTCCTGTCACCCCAGGGCTTGGCGAGAAAAGCCACATATCGTTTAATAAAGTACTGTTAAGAGTTAACAATGGATGTGGACTCAATTACTCCCCACAGTGATGAGGGACGGAAGGTAAACTGGTTATCAAGGGCAGGGGCGAACCTAAATGCTTGGGTGAAAAAGTTCAGCTGGGGCCTCCCACACCTCCATACCCAGATCGTGCTGTATACAGCTGCAAAACAAATTTCTAGCCCCTTGGCGTAACCTTTCCAAACGTCATGCATTTCCTACACTGCATTAAAATTTGTTTGTAGCCCCGCAGGCCACTCTCACACACACTGCTTTTTACCGCTATAAGTGCGGCGTTCTGAGCGCCGTACTAATCGTGGTACAACACTCCCATAGATTTTAATGAGCTTACTCAAACCTGCGCTCGAACGCGGTGTTCCTAATGCCGTGATTTTCGAGAGCTGTCTGTTTTATTTTTGTGTTTTCGGGTTTTTTAACGCACCTTCTCACCCATCACAATGATGTGGTACATTAAAAAGTGCTGTCATACGCTGCACCATGGGTTCAAAAATGCTGCTCGAAATTATGCCACGATTTCAAGTTGCGTTTTCTGAACACATGTGTGAGAGATAGATAGATAGATACTGTGTTTCCCTGAAAATAAAACCCTATCTTATATTAATTTCTGCCCCAACAGAGGCACTAGGTCTTATTTTCAGGGGATGTCTTATTATACTTACCTAGCCGGCTTGGTTCAGGTCCCTTCCGTTGCTCACCGGAGCTCCGTCGGTAGCTGCATCCCTCGGCCACCCACAGAAGATCACTCATCCATTAATGCAGCATTTGATAAACCAATCACAGCCATCATGTTGTGGAGGCAGGATTATGAATTGGCTGAGCCGTGGCATTGATTGGCCAATTCATAAATCCCACCTTTACAACGCGATGGCTGTGATTGGTTCTTTGACCGCTGCTCAACCAATCAATACAGCGCTCGATGAACCAATCATAACCATTGCTTTGGTTCTTCGAGCACTGCATTGATTGGCTGAGCAGCGCTCGAAAACCAACCAGAGCCATTGCTCCCTGGGGCTGGGATTTATGAATCCTGTGACCAGAAAGTGATCTTCTGTGGGCGGCCATGGACTGCAAGAAGCGCGACGGAGCTCCAGAGAGCAGCGGGAGGGACATGGACCAAACCTGCTAGGTAATGTATTCCTTTTTTTTTTGTAATGCAGCTAGGGCTTATTTTGGGGGTAGGGTTTATATTTCAAGCCTCTAACGAAAATCCAAAAAAATCAAGGTAGGTATATTTTCGGTGAAACAGGGTAGATATGAGACAGAGATAGATAGGTAGATAGATATTTGAGATAGATACACATACACACAGACATATACACTTCTCCGTGTGATAGCAGCAGGACAGGGAGGCGCAGCAGCCGCTGTCCAGCAGGGGGCAGGAGCAGCACATGATGACATTCTCACTGTGCTTAACTCCCTGCTGGCCCTTGTTGCTGCCTCCCTCCTCCTCTCCCCTGCTCTTCTCTGCTTCCTCTCAGGCTGGACGTACTGCCTGCCCCGTGATCGGTGCGGTGCTGCAGACAGAGCGACTAGCTGGTAATGCACTGAACGTGCATATGTATATGGCGGTCAGTGGCCTCTGGGCTCCCTCAGCGTAGGGGCCGGGTCACCACAGCAACTCCTGACAGTACGCCTATGGCAGAGGGCAAAACAGTTGCTGAAGAAACAGTGGTGAGATGGGCGGATAAATTGGACACCAGGTACCCTGAGGAGGACGTTTTATCACCTGACCCAGGTATGCCCCTGACCCTCCGATGCCTACAACACCTGTCGGACAATCACAAGGACTCTGCTGTAGCATCCTGCTCCACATTTAGCATCATGTACAGGATCGACAGTGGCCTCTTACGAACGTTTATGTCCCACTGTCACAGAGTTAACAATCCTGTTCCTGAGTTAACAATTTTGTTGCTATGTTGATTTGAGGCAGAATATGTTTCACAGGTCTGGAGGCTTCCTCTGCCCCGAGTCTGGACTTTGCCTCCTTTGTTTGTTAATTAAGAGCTGGTATCAATGAAAGGGACTCTTTCCCCAGATAACTCACAATCACAAACCATTAATCCAGCATCATCGTGTAATAAAAAGTTCTGCAACTTTGTAATCATTATGTTTTTATTACTCACTATTTTTCCAATCTCTGCTTCCTCTCAGTGAACAGACACATTCATTGTGTTTATTCAAAATCTGAAAACCATTCCAGACTTAAGGCCCACTTCGACACAACGATTATCACTCAAGATTCACTCAAAGGCGATCTTTTGAGCGATAATTGTTGTATGCATTTATGTGCTCCGAGAACTGCTGTGTTCTTGGAGCGCTCAGCTGGTATCCAGCTAAGTGCTCCGAGTGGGGTATGCAGAACACAGCTGAAACACTGTCTTCTGCATACTCCTGCTGTGTTCACGGAGCGCTCAGCTGGTATACAGTACATTGACCTATTACAGCCATTGTGGCTATACAAAAACACATTTTTTGTATGGACTGTAAAAGAAACGCAGCATGTCGGTATTCTTGTCCAACTTCTCAGACGATGGTCACCCATTCAAGTCAATGGGTGCACAAAAAAAGTGGAGAGCATTTGTCCACTTTATTTCTAGCAAAAAATTAAGCCTCCTTCAGTCTTTTGTTTGCGCATGAAAAAAAAAATGACACAAAGATCACACACTCACTGTAGTCTGCATCTTCTCATTGCTAGTCACTGGCGTCTGCAGCCCCTCTTCTCTAGTTGCTGGGGTCTGCAGCCCCTCTCATCTAGTCGCTGGGGTCTGCAGCCCCTCTCATCTAGTCGCTGGGGTCTGCAGCCCCTCTCATCTAGTCGCTGGGGTCTGCAGCCCCTCTCATCTAGTCGCTGGGGTCTGCAGCCCCTCTCCTCTAGTCGCTGGGGTCTGCAGCCCCTCTCCTCTAGTCGCTGGGGTCTGAAGCCCCTCTCCTCTAGTCGCTGGGGTCTGCAGCTCCTCTCCTCTAGTCGCTGGGGTCTGCAGCTCCTCTCCTCTAGACGCTGGGGTCTGCAGTTCCTCTCCTCTAGATGCTGGGGTCTGCAGCCTCTCTTCTCTAGTCGCCGGGGTCTGCAGCCCCTCTCCTCTAGTCGCCAGGGTCGGCAGCCCCTCTCCTCTAGTCGCTGGGGTCTGCAGCCCCTCTCCTCTAGATGTTGGGGTCTGCTGCTCCTCTCCTCTAGACGCTGGGGTCTGCAGCTCCTCTCCTACAGAGGTTGGGGTCTGCAGTTCCTCTCCTCTAGACGCTGGGGTCTGCAGCCTCTCTCCTCTAGATGCTTGGGTCTGCAGTCCCTCTCCTCTAGTTGCTGGGGTCTGCAGCCCCACTCTCCTCCGCTCACTGGGGTCTGCAGCTCCTCTCCACCGCTCTCTGGGGTCTGCAGCCACTCTCTTCCACTCACTAGGGTCTGCAGCCTTTCTCCTCTGCTCACTAGGGTCTGCAGCTGTTCTCTTCTCAGTTGGGACTGCAGCTCCTCTCCTCTGCTCACTGGTGTCTACAGCTGCTCTTTTTCTCTCACTGAGGTCTGCAGCACCTTTCCTCTGCACAGTAGGGTATGTAGCACCTCTCCTCTCACTGGGATCTGCAACTGCTCCCCTCTAATGTTCAGACTTCCTCAGTCACTACCTGCGGCTTGGTTTTGCTTGTCTCTTCTCCAGCTACTCACACATTCTTGCATTTTTTTTACCAAGTAGTGTTGGCACACATTTTGTATTATTGTTAATTTCAATGTCCAGATATTACATAATTTGGCTCTACTGTAAATCCTGGGGGTATCTGAGTGCCAAGAGACACTATTATACCAAGAAAAGGCGACTGCTATAAGTGAAGTCCAGTTCACTAATCCTGTGTCCAGCTGGCCTTGTTACACTTCCAGCTGGACACAAGATTGGCTTTATTTGCCAAGTGGAGGTCAGGTAGAAGTAGGGAATGTCTAACCTCTGACATAAGGGCAGTTGACAGCTACCTATTGCCTTTGCTTGTTCTGGATCTACACTGCATGAGTTTAGGATTAACTGGATGCACTTGTTTGTCTTTACATTGTTGACAACAATGCGGCTTATTTACTATTCCAAATACAACAATTTTCTAGCACAAATTATGCCAGAAAACTATTTTATATGCTTGCGGCATATTTCTCATGCGCTTTTAGACAGTTTTTCCAACTTGAACAAAAAATGGGCGCAGCCTAAATTGCACCCAAAATTACGCCAACATTTTGGAAGGATTTGTGACATAAGCTAACTAATAAGTGGTCTAAAAACTTAGACTAAATAGTCTTAAAATTCAACAGATTTATCATTCAGTCTAAGTTTGCACTGTCTAAATTTTAGACAGTATTAGTAGATAAGCCCCATTGTCTCTACATCATCGAATTATAGGAAGGAGTCAATTATAATTTTTGCCACTAAAGATAATGCATCCAGTTATTCTGTGTAGGACAACACTGTTGGAAATGGTTACTTCTCTTTGAAAAAAATGTACGTCAGCTGATTTGTTAATTTCTCAATTTTTTTTCCTCCATCAGCTCAGCCAGAAATACGGCTCAGTATTCACCATCTGGCAAATGTCGGAACCTGTTATTGTTCTTTGCGGATATGAGACGGTAAAAGAGGCCCTAGTAAATCATGCCGAGCAGTTCAGTGAGCGCCCCAAGATCCCAGTGATGAACCTCTCCAACAAGGGATATGGTAAGATTAACAAATCATGCAAGATCTATAAAAGAAATGTCCACAAACCTCCTCCCACAAATAAGTCTACAGTAATAAGTACATACTAGACAGGGAGGAGGGGCATGGAGCTGCAGGGAAACCGCGTAAGCGTGCAAGGGAGGGGAGGCCGCAGCAGAGAAGACATATAACTGGTCACAGTACACACAGCACAGTCCTGACATCACACCAGGAAGAACCTGGCCACTTAGATGGAATTGGGAAAAAGTAAAAATTTTCTGAAACCAGCAGATTTAAGGGAAAGAGCCCAAATCTGCTGGTTACACAATGTTTTGTCTGCTCTACAGCTTCAATCAAAATTCTTCAACCCCCATTACAAATTAGGTTTATTTGCCAAATGAACAAACTTTCAGCTGTTTGCAAAAATAGCAAATCCAACAAGAATAGTTTAAATAGCTCAACACAACTAATATAACAAGAGGTTTCTCCAGATCCAATGCAAAATGCCATTTCTAATGACTCAGAGTGCTGGATAGCTCAACAGGGAAAGCCGCCACCTGGAGCACAGGACCTCCTGAGTTCGAGTCCTGACAGTAGCCCTTTCTTTCCAGGATGGACTCTGGATATCTCAGGGATTTCCCTTAATATATCTGATGGAACTCCCCTGTGAGCCCAGAGACATGAATGTTGCAGTCTGCTTCCCACAAATGTTTCTCTGGTTCATACCCTCTCCATTGCACCAGATATAGTAGTTTCCCTCTGAACATTCTAGAGTCCAGAATTTTCTCAACAAGGTATTCTTCACCTCGGACATCCACTCCTTGAGGAGGTGGCTGACTTCTCCCCGGAAAGGTGTTCTCTCTGAAAGGCTTGAACAGTGACACATAGAACACGGGATGAATCTTTTGCCTGTTAGGGAGTTTCAAACAAAAGGCAACTTGGTTAATTTTCACAGTAACCGGAAAAGGTCCTAAGAATTTTTGACCCAATTTTGGAGAGGGTACATGTGTTCTTACATTTTTTGTAGACAACCAAACCAGCATTTATCCACTGCCTTTTCCTAGTTTTCTTGGGCTTTTTGTAGCATCTAATTTGATGCTACAAAAAAGAGCTTAAATTGCATCACCTACGACAAGGGCGACACTCTGTTGCTGAATATGCAGCAGAATTTTGTTGCTGGACGACTGATAGCACATGGAACCTAGCCGCGCAGAGGAGTCAGTTTCGACGAGGATTATCAAAGCTGCTGAAGGATGAGCTTGATAGAGTTGAGACTGTTGATCGTTCAGAGGACTTTATTCAATTTACTATGTAACACGATTTTTGTTCCTGGGTTGTGGATGTCATTTCCTTAGTGGTTCTATCATAAAAACATGGAAAGAGTTCATTAAACTGCAAAAACTTTGTTTTTGTGGTCTGCACATTGAAAGGTTAAAAATGGCATATTTTCATTATGGAAAATTACAAACATTTGGGTTTCAGGTATTAGAAGGATAAAAAAACAACATTATATATCAAACCAACCAAATATTTTAACCAAAATGCTACAAATGGTTGAAAAGGAACCTAGAAATGTGTGGTTTTGCAAGATTTGCAAGGGTATGTCAGATCACTTTCACGGATTAGTCCCCAAATGTAGTCCCACATCATGTTTTCATTGTAATTTCCCTGGCAGTGACGTTCAATTTGTAGGATGTCTTCATGAAATCTCTCTCTTGCTGCTCTGAATAGACATCCATGTTCTCTTTAAGTCAACCAAGAGGAGCATCAAGGATCTGTGCTTTTAAAGACACCCCGCAGCCTATTTTTCAATAGTTTTTCACCAGAGTCTCAACCAATTCAACGTAGTTTTCAGCTTTATGATTTCCAAAGAAGTCTTTAAATACTTTAGCAAAACTGATCCATGCTTCTTTTTCCTGTTCTTTGAGAAGGTTGGGAAACTCTTAACACTCAATAACTTTCCTGATTTGAGGCCCAACAAAAACCTTGGCTGTAACTTTTGCTTCTAAAAGCTTCTGAAAAATATTTGAATGCTGCTGTGCATTTGTCCAAAGCATTGACAAATTGCTTCCTGAGGACTAGTTTGATGTGCAAAGGTGGCATTGGTACCTTTCGAGGGTCTACAAGTGTGATGGGGCAGTTGGTGGTTGGTGACGGGGGTCTGCTTTCTTCTTCCTATACTGGCAGCTGTCCCCAACAGCCTCCACGTGGCGGGATAAATAGGTGTTGTTGTTGAATATGTTTACTATTTCTATTAATTTGTTCGTGACGCCAGTGCTTTACAGTACGAAATGGGTGATGAAGATAACAAATTAATCCCACCAAGCCAGGGTTTAGCAAAATAAATGTAATTAATTATTCTTTTCTTTTTTGTGATGGAGATAACAGAAATTATATTCGTGCTCAGTACAGTCAATCCACAGTGATTAAACACTTTTACTCCTTTAAATCCACAAACTGGTGACCTAATTGTGTGGGCTTCCCTTTGATAGCCATGTAATTGCGCCTAGGTATGGCCTTGACTTCTAGTCTCCACATTAATTTTCCTCCGTGCAGGCGCTGGTGGACCGTTAGACCTTAACAGAAATTTGGAGCCTTATTTCTCCCGATTGTGAGGAAGGGGGTGCTTCTTAAGGGGCCTTCTGACATAAACAGCCTCCTAGGAAATCCTGATAATGGATAGTGTTTGGCAAGGGGGATTTGGTGGTGCGTATCTCTCTTCGGCAATCGCTTGCTCTCTTTTCTCCAGGGATTAGTGCAGTCACTCTGCTGTAGTAGGCCACAACTCACCACAGGTTCTGGTGACTCTCCTGAATCCACATCCAATACATAGAGGTCCGGCAGCACTCAAACACAGCTTTCCTAGATGGGCGAGGTAGCTATATGCACAGCCACCAGTCAATGGGATCATGGACCTCTATCTTTTACTATATGGAGCAATAAAAGGATTTCAAACTTTATTCTACACCTTTGATGCTGCCGCCTCTATCTCCTGAATCCACAGGGCTCCAGACTCCTCTGATGTCCCGACAACAGTTTTCACTGTCACTAAACCTCTCCACACTATCCGACGACTGCTTCCCTATGACTCCTTCGGGCATGCTCCACTATACTGTTATGTTTCAAGACAGACTACCACTATTCTATTGACTCTCTCCTATACTGACACTGTTATCTACAGCTCACTATTATTAGGCTCCTACACACTGCACAGACTACACTATCTAGTATATTGGCTATACTTCTCTCTGTCTAGCAGGAAACCCACTGACTGACTAACACTAACTTCTGTCTTTTCGCAGGACCAACTGACCTGGCTCCTCTCTCCCTCTACTCTCCTCTGACTGGACTCCTGATTGAGCTAACCACTCCTTCTATAACCAACTCACTGGACTGACTGCCTGGACCAACTGTCACCTCACAGCGCATGCACTTTTTTATTTTCTTTCCTCCTGTGCACTGCTCTGGTGTACCCAGGCAATGGGTGCTTCAATCACTGGCTTTCATGCTCTTGTGAACTTATGGCTTGACAACCTATCAGGATGCTCAGCTCATCTGTGCTGCTGTCCTATCAGGGCTGAATCTGCCGGCAACAAATGGGAATTAACTGGTCGCCAGGCAGATTACTAATAGCTCAGTTGCAAGGCAGGTTAACCAGTGGTTAACCCCTGCTTGCCCTGCTGAATTTAAATGCCAGCAAATAATCACCAAGGCACTTTTGTAGGACCCATTTATGGGACATTATAGAAGAGGCTCCTATTTAATGTTATTCTGTCCCACAGAAAACTCTGTACATTCAGGCCAATATCGTCTGTGGTATTGTGCTCTAGTGTCTCTGCTCTCAAAGACAAAGATAGCCTGGAAACTTAGTAGACCCTCCATGAAGACCCATCAAGAATGCAACCATTTTGAAGTCCCCAACAACTTCCCAGCCATATTCCTCATACTTTAATGCATTTAGCAATCTCTTTGCATTTTTGTAGTCTTCTTTAAGTTGAGCTGAATGGGCAAGGGGAAGAGAAGGATACTTGTTACCATTATGGAGTACTACTGCTTTAAGACTTTATGATGAACTGTTGATGAAGAGGCGCCACTTATTAGGTTCAAAAAGAATTCCAAGTTCCCTAAACATTCCTGTTCCATTATGACAAGAGCACAGTCCATCTCCACAAATAAAAAACCTGGAAAAAAGCGTGATGTCACTTCCTCTGACGTGACACTTATCATTCATTCTTCCTCTTCCATACATCATAGTCCAGAAAAGTTCCAGTTTTGTTTTGTTGCTGCACAGAACAAAATCCCCAAACTTCGTCTTATTTATATGGTTTTGAGCATATTGAAGCCAACTTTTCTTGTACTTTTGGGTCAGTAGATTTGTACAGCTTGTAGTTTGGGCATGAAGATCTTCAGTGTTTAGTATGTGCCTAAGTGTACAAATGGAAAGCCTGCTGCTACCATATCTAACTACAGGTCTTTTGCAGTCACTTAAGGGTTTCTGACCATCTTCATCTTCAAGAATCTGGTGGCAGCCGGTGATAGGTTCCTCTTTCTGCCATGTCAGGTAGTGTAGTCAGTGTTCTTCTAACTTTGAACTGACAAACTATGCTTCCAGCTGTGTCTCCAGGAATATTCAGTGCCTCTGTTACCTTTTTGTGTCCTTTTCCTTGCTAGTGCTAGACAATGATCTCTTCTTTTAACTTTTTGGAATACTCTTTTGATATACGGAAGGTTCGCAAAGTCCTCAGACCCTTCCACCTTTTTACATTTTGTTATGCTTTGGCCTTGTACAAATTTTAAAAAAATCTGATTTTCCCCCATCATTCTGCACTCAGTACCCCATAAGGAAAAGTGATAACAATGTTGGAAAACTTTGTACATTTTTTTAAAAATGAAAAACTAATATTTGCATTGACATAAGTATGTTTAATTGGGTTCAAGTCAGGGCTGTGGCTGGGCCACTCAAGAACATTCACAAAGTTACCCCTAAGCCACTCCTGTTTTGTCTTGTTATAATATGAACCTTCTGCCCAGTCTGTGGTCCCTTGTGTTCTGGATCAGGTTTTCATTAAGAATATCTCTGTGCTTTGCTCTATTCCGCTTTCCATTAATCTTGCTAAAAGAAAAATCTGCTGTGTATGTGCAACTCTTCAGAGGTTCCAATAAAGGTAGCAGAACAATTAGATGAATATCAAACTTCTCTATTTTATTTAGAATATTGAAATTCAAAATCCAGCTAATAAACCTCACCCTCAGGAAAGG
Source organism: Eleutherodactylus coqui (assembly GCF_035609145.1). Classification (NCBI taxonomy): domain Eukaryota; kingdom Metazoa; phylum Chordata; class Amphibia; order Anura; family Eleutherodactylidae; genus Eleutherodactylus; species Eleutherodactylus coqui. Next base: position 151,716,619 of record NC_089845.1, on the reverse strand, counting down.
GAACTCATAACCCTAAATACTGAGTAACAGAGTCATGAGCGGGAGCAGAGCGGATGTCCAAGGGAGACATCCATTTCTGGCTTTATAAGACCAGAGAATCTGGTTTCTCAGTCTGAGAGTCCTTGAGGTGCTTTTTGGCAAACTCCAGGCTGGCTTTCATGCATATTTTACTAAGAAGATGTTGTGTTGTTTACCTGGGACCTATAGTTCTATGGCGCACACAGGCGAACTATAGTTCAGGAGCACACAGGTGTGGGGTGGTTTGAGCTGGCTGGGTGTGCATTGCTCTTGTCAGCCTATCATCTCATACCTGGAAATGTACTTCTGGAAACCTATAGAACTACAATTCCAGGAGCACAATACAACAGAATAGTCTTCTTTCTAGCCACTCTGCCAGATTGGTGGAGGGCTACAGTGATGGTTGACCTACCGAAAGTTTCTCCCATCTACACAAGTATCTTTGGAGCTTAGCCCTTCTCCCCTGATTACTTAGGGTGCATTCACATGGGCAACAGCAAGTCATGCCTGATATTTTTTGGCGCAACTAGCAATGCACATCACAGACACACCATTTGTGTGCTGTGTGAGGTGCAGGAGACATTTGCACATTCTATTCTTTTATGAGACTCACATGAAAATAGAACGTTATGGGTTTTATTTTCATGCGAGTTCTGTGGATATTGCAATACTCAAAACTCTCACAAGTTTGTTTAAAACTTCTTACATGTAAGAAATATGGAGGCCGCTGTGCTCTTGGGAACTTGCTTTACAGCAGAAATTTTTTGCAACCTTCTCCAGCTCTGTGCCTTCACACAATCCTGTCTCTGAGCTGTACAGCCAGTTCTTTCCTCTCATAACTTGGTTTTGGCTCTGATATGCGCTGCGAGCTGTGAGACCTTATATAGACCCGGGGGATGTCTTTTAAAATTATGTCCAATTAACTGATTTTACAACAAGTGGAGTCCAGTCAGGTTGTATAACTTTTATTAAACCGATACTAAAATATTTGTCAAATACTTAAAAACAAGCCGTATGTAGAGAAAACACACATTCTAGATAGAGGCAGAAACACATCCCACCTGAACAAATAAAAACTATTTTTACAAACTTAGTCTAGTTCTGATTAAGGCCGCCTGCAGACGGGCGGAAATTCCGCCCCTGGAAGCTGCCATAGGATTGTGTTAACAAACGCAATCCTATGCAGGCGGCCGCACGAAATCTCGCCCGGCAAACAAATTGCGGCATGCTCTATTTCTGTGCGGGGCTCGCGGGAGCAGGTGAGTGTCATGCTGCTCTCTGCAGGCGCTCGGGTCGGGTCCCTCTGCGAGAATTCTCGCAGCCGGATCCGACCCGGCCGTCTGCAGGCGGCCTTAAAAAAACATTTTTATTTATGTTTTATTTAGGTGTGATGTGTTTCCGCCTTTACCAAGAACGTGTGTGAATAATGTCTTCTCGACATACTGTTTGTCTTTTCGTTTTTGCCCAACCCAGTTTTCCCAAAAATAGGACAGGGTCTTATATTAATTTTTGCTCCAAAAATTTTACATTTTTTACATGTATAGCTGCCTGGACACTATTTAAATTAACTTTTTTTAAATTAACTGTAACTAGGGCTTAATTTTGGAGTAGCACTTATAGTTCAAGCATCTTCAAAAATCCTGAAAAATCACGCTAGAGCTTATTTTCAGGGTAGGCCTTATTTTCAAGGAAACAGGGTGATATCTGTTTAATTAAGTTATATTTTAATAGGGAACTTTTCCAGTGAATTTGAAGTTTCTTACTATCTTCTGTGATTTCCAATCAGGGTATAGAAACATCTCAAAGGTGATCAAAGAAATGGGAGGCCCCTGGAGTTGGAGATTTCAAGTGTCATACCAAAGGGTCTGAATACTTACGTCAATGCAAAATGTTAGAAATCTTAGTTATTCATTTAAAAAAAAATTACAAACATTCTGTTTTCATTTTGTCATTATGTGGTATTGAGTGCGGAGTGATGGAATACTTAAAAAAAGTGGGAAAAGTATGAAAACATGCAATCAAATGTCACAGGCAACAAAGCCATTGCCAGTTCATATATTTAATGTTGTATCTCAACCACGCCTGATCAACTCAGTTGTGAGAGGAATCAATTTTCTACTCATCCTGGGAGACAGCTGAGGGGTTAGAACAATGTATCCAGCCATTAGCAATGTTCTTCTCTCTCCAGGTTTAGATGGAAGACGATGGCGTCCAATCCGACGCTTCACGATGACATCTCTTAGGAATTTTGGGATGGGAAAAATGACCATGGAGAAGAGAGTATTGACAGAGTCCAAGTATCTCATCCAGGCTGTATCAGAGACAGGAGGTGCGTGTACTCCTCATATTCAAAAATCAACTGTTAGCCAATGTGTGAGATTAGAGTTCTCAAAGTTTATTGGGAACATATTGGTTCTTCCGTTTGATCTTTTCTTGGTAATGATGATTCATTTCTCCTTAGTTTCCGTTGCCATCAGTTGTTGGGTGTATCCACCTCATTTACTTAAAGACCAGAGTCACAACACTCATCATCCATGTGCAAATCACCCATAAATAACAAAGTCAACCAAGGAGCAAAATTTAATGGATAAGACAAGTCAGTGCTCAGTACTCCACCATAAGGACGAGACTGTACAACAAGTCTGGAAGTGATGATAGGGCAAGAGTGCTGATATTGAAAAAGAACATCATGTTATATGGAGAATAGATGGATGGGTCAGAAGTGGAGCTCTGTGGACAACATGGTATATTTGATGTAAGTCCAACACTCCCCAGTAAGACCATCATATAACATCATGATTAATTACCAATTGCCCCCGATAGACAACGTGATTCTATACCAAGAATTTTGCACAAGATGTGGAAAACGTTTAGTTATGAAGTGTTATTGGATTATAAAATCAACCAAAATCATCTAAAACGAAAGGAAGTCTTCATGTAAATAGGTCAGGAGAAATAACATGAAGGTTCTGCATTGCCCAAGTCAGTCTGAAACTGAGCCCAATGGAGATGCCATGGTTGGACATGCAATACAAAGTTCATGTAGAAAAACCTTTCAGGGCTTGAATTACCACAGTTACAGGAACTGTTCAGCTGCAAATACCCATAGACTTAAATTGTACAATATGTTTACAAGTAGAGAAAATGCTGCAGAACTTCCAACGGAGGAAATGATAAATGATGTAGATTTTAAATCCAAAGCATATGAATTTATGCTGCATTTTTTCAGCATGGATTTCACCTCTTCGAAAGAGTAGTTAAATCTCTGTCACAGTTTGCATCAAAATACGTGTCAAAATATGCTTTTATTGCAGGGAGATTTGGACATGAATTTGCACCAAATCTGTTGTGTATTTTACAACGGCAGAAAACTTGCTACAAGTGAACTTATTCTAAGGCCTCATTGACACACCGATGTAGTACTAAGGAGATTTATGATGACTTTCTCTGTATGTCCTCCATATTGCATTTTGGAGGCCACAGTGACATTTGGTGTGACCATTTCTGTTTGTGAAAAGTCTTAACAATGTACACTCTTTGTACAAAAATAATCAAGCACCTAGAAGTTGTCATATTGCTGCAAAACTCGGCATGCAGTTACATCTCAGAGACAACTTGTGTTTAGTGGACCTCTTTTTCCTCTTGTGTAGAGCTTGTAGACCACTAAACAGCTCTACGACGCAATTGAAGAGATTTTGCCCATTATAAGGGCTCATTATTGTAATGTGAGAAGCTGGATGATTGTATCAATGAATTACCCGTCACCTGGGCCGTTCTGACCAGACTGTTAGGAGATGTTGGGACCAGTGGATGTGTGAGATTACGCACACAAGGTGACCGTGCTCAGGACTCACTGAACAGACCACCAGTAGAGAGGATAGTCTGACCATTCGACAAGCACGAGCAGCTCCAACTGCTTCGTTGTTCACCATCCAGAGACAGGTGTCACCATTATAATCGTCCCCTGTGTCTGTCAGAACCCTTTTTAGGTGCTTGGCTGAAGGACATTTGGTCTCATGGTGCCATTATATGCACTGACTTTGACACCCACTCACCGTCCCCTCTGTTTGCAGTGATGTTGTGAATGACTAAACTGGACTGCTATGGAGTGGAACAGAGTTGTCTTCAGTGATAAAAACCCCACTGAGGACTTCATGCATGCATAAATAAAGCAGGAGCTAGTTCAAGTGTCCACACACTAAGAAAGGGGAAAAAGATTAAGACGCAAAAACTGACGTAGAAAGTACAGTGTTAGATATCACCCACCCGACAACATGCAGGACATCAGATGTCTAGAGGCCGCACTTAGGGATATTTAAAAAATAAAAAAACAAAGGGCTCACCTTTCATGCAGTGCCTCGGTATATCAGGAAGATAAAGCGAGAGCTGGATCCTCTAAAGTGCCGTTGGCAAGCGGCTGCAATCTGCTTGAGGCCGCACCTGATAAAAGGTAAGGGAGAAGAGGTCCGTAGAACATGCAGATGCGGATATTAGGTGTCCAGACCATCTTCAGGGAAGGTGGTGTCTTGCATGCTATTAGTTTGAGTTGCTTTCCCCCAAGTACTAAGAGGGAAAGGAATTAAGGACAGATGACAAGCACCCTCTAGTAAGAGGCGCTAAAATTTATATGCACAGGCAGATGGTGATTGGCTGGATGAAAAACTCCACACTACCAGCCATTCAAATCAGCCACACCTGCAGCAGTGTGCTCCTCGAAAACCACAGGTCCTAGGAGCAAAAACGTGACAAAATACAGCAGGCTTGTTGTTGATTTCTTTCATTTTTCATGAAACAAAAAAAAATACAAAATGAGGAAGTATAAAAATCTTCTCAGGGCAAGAGATGTGGACTCCCTTTCGCATGCATCAATTGTATACAACTATTTAAAGATCTGTCATCAATATTGAAAGCTTTCTTTACATACAATTTTTTTTAAACATTTTACCTTAAAGTAATTTGTTGCTCTCTGATTCATGGACAATTTGATAATTTACATCAGTGGCTCTCAACGTGCGTGTTATTGCCCTCTGGGGGGCGTTTTTGCTTCTCAAGGGCGCGGTGGAACGGAAAAGGGTGGCAGGGGGGCGTTCTGTGTTTGCTTTGTTGATTTTTTTTTCGTCTAGTAACTACATTTTTCTAAAAATTTGTAGCGATATCTCGTTTTTCATTGATAATCTGTCCGAAAGCAAATTGGTGAAATCCAAAACTGATGAAAACCGAGGAAATAATTTCCATATCAATCACTTACACGTAATGGGAGTTGTGTGCAGCCTGAGCGCCTCTTTCATATAACGCATGGCTTTTATAACTCCATGACTCTGCTACAGATCAATCACACTTCATACAACTGGATAACCTACAGCCCCACCTAACCTGCTGTATTTCATAATGCCGCTGATTGGCTGGAACTGCTTCAAACTTTCACTTCTGTGCATCCCTGGGAGTTGTAGTCTTAATAGACGCCAAGTGTTATTTTTGAAAACTGATATAAATTACAACTCCCAGAGACCCACACAATTAAAAGCTCCAGCTAATCAGCGACATTATGGAATACAGCGGATTAGGTTGTTCTTCAGGTTATCCAGTGTGATTGATCTGTAGCGGAGTCATGGAATTATAAAAGTGATTCTTGAAGCATACTTTATAAAAATGGCTGAGAAGAAGAAATGCCGTCCATATTCAAATGAATACTTGAAATACTGATTCATCCCTTCTACAAAACGGACAGCTTCCCTTGTGCCAGGAAAAAAGCATATTCGAATGAAGCCTTCGAGACTGAGTGATCACCTTGCAAAAATTCAGTCAGACAAAGTGGGTAAGCTTATTCCATTTTTCCAAGGTTTAAAGTCAAAGTTTGAGAACCGCAACACTGTAGGCAAGCTATTTGGAAAATCTGCTCTCAATGCTGACAAAGGTCTCTTTGCTTCATATAAAGCACAATGTGGCAAATCACATACTATTGGGGAAACACTTGTGTTACTCACAGTTAAAGAAATCGACAGTGCTATGCTGGGGCTTGATGCGTGTCCCATGGGGAAATTGATTCCTTTGAGTAATTACACCATTTCAAGAAGAATTGACGAGATAGCTGCTGATGTGTAAGAAACGCTTTTGGATGTGTTAAAGAACACAGAATTTGTAATGCAAATTCATGAGTCAACGGTTAGAGACATTTACATATTGTGGAGCATATGTCAAGCATAATTAAGCTTGAAAAAAGCCTGTAAGGGGCCGAAACGTTGCTTTTACAATGGACACAATAAGGGGCACATCGGATGATGTAATTTTTCAATTAAGGAAAATTCCAGTGTGCTGCTTGTTATACTTCTTCTGCCTTTGGTTACTTTGAATCCTCCTTGGAGTCAGGATTCCGACAGCAAGCAAAGCACCCCAGACGACTTCCATGCACAGCATAGTATGGTGGTTGTGCTGCTGGAAAACTTACGTCTTTATAAATTCCTATACCTGGTATAATGGCAGTCCACTGTGTGATCCATCGGCAGCATCTTGTTGCTAAACATTTATGTGAGAGATTACATGATTCTCTGCGCTATGTAATTAATGCTCTTACAAGATAAAAGCGCACTCTTTGAACGAATGTCTTCTCTGCAAGCTCTGTCAAGACCATGATGAAGAATTCTACTCCTACACACTGAAGTGAGGTGTCTGTCAAGAGGAAAGTGCTTATGATGCTTCTACAAACTTTTTGACACAGTAGTCGAGTTTTTTCGGCCGATTGATCCAAGCCTTTGTGATGCAATCGAACTACGATGTCTTGACAAACTCAACACAAAGCTACAAGGAGACAAGATGAATTTCATTAAGGCTAAAGGTATAATCTCTTCCTTCATTGCCAAACTGGACTTTCATACCAATAACTTGAATCGACGCATGCTCTGTCATTTTCCAAGTCTTCAAGACTGACTAAAATACTTCTTTGGTCATTTTTAGACGTTTTCACAATTGATGCTAATCTATTACTATCAAACTTTCCAAAAAAGTATTCGGTATTTATTTGTACTTTTAACTTGAGTTTAAACTAATAAGGCTTGGGGGGGGGGGGGGGGGGGGGGTGCTTGCCACCATCCTAATACCTAAAGGGAGCGCTGGGCTGAAAAAGGTTGAGAACTAGTGCATACTTTTCTGTGGCATGTACATTTCTGGAAGGGAACATATAAGTTTGGGGGGAATTAACTTTTTAAGAGGTGAGTTCTCTGCAATATGCCTTGACCTTTATTTATAAAGGATATTTCTATAATTTGAGATACCATTAGGTGTGTGTAATATGTCATGATAAAGGATGAATACTACTTGATATGACTAATAGAGATGAGCGACCACACTCGTCCGAGCTTGATGCTCGTTCGAGTATTAGGGTGCTCGAGATGCTCGTTACTCGAGACAAACACCACGCGGTACTCGAGTCAATTGCATTTCCCTTCCCTGCATCTTTAGCGCTATTTGCTAGCCAATAAACATGCGGGAAGGCATTACCACTTCCTGCTGTGACGTGCCAGCCCTCTCCCCCCCCCACCGTAAACATCTATCCCTCTGCAGAGCATTAGAGCTATAGCAGCTCACTTTCATCGCTAAATAGTACGCAAATATTTCCTGGCTCACTGCAGAACAGCATTTCACAGATACCATTCTATGTGTTGGGTGAAGTTGCCACAGTTATCAGCACAATCCACTGGCTGTATAGCTTTCTGCCCCCGGGCAGACTGTCGCGCAATAGCCTTTCCTGTGGTGCGGTGAAGTTGTTTTTTTTTTTTAAATATATATCTCTCTGCAGAGCATTACAGCTCTCAGTCTGCAGTGCATCAGGCAGAGTTGAGGGAAAGAGCTGCTTATATAGGGAAAGTGTTTGAGTAGGATCCTGTCTTCAAGAACCCCAACGGTCCTTCTTAGGGCTACTCCTCATCATGTGCATTACAGTTATGGCTGGCTGGGAGCAGTAGCGCACCAGTTTTTTTTTTAAGCATCTAGGCCTTTGCAGGCCATTACACCTATACTGTTCCGTGTGTGCAGTGCCGTAGGCAGAGTTGAGGGAAAGAGCTGCTTATATAAGGAAAGTTTTAGAGCAGGATCCTGTCTTCAAGAACCCCAACGGTCCTTCTTAGGGCTACTCCCCATCGTGTGCCTTACAGTTGTGGCTGGCTCGGAGCAGTAGTGCACCATTTGTCTTTTAACATTTATCCCTCTGCAGAGCATTACAGCTATAGCAGCTCACTCTCATCGCTAAATAGTACGCAAATATTTCCTGGCCCACTGCAGAACAGCATTTCACAGATACCATTCTATGTGTTTGGTGAAGTTGCCGCAGTTATCAGCACAATTCACTGGCTGTATAGCTTTCTGCCCCTGTGCAGACCGTCGCACAATACCCTTTCCTTGGGTGTGGTGAAGTTGCCCCTGTTATCAGCGCTATCCACTGGCTGTATAGCTTTCTGCCCCTGGGCAGAGCATCGCACAATATCCTTTCCTTGGGTGCAGTGAAGTTGCCCCTGTTATTAGCACTGTTCACTGGCTGTTTAGCTTTCTGCCCATGGGCAGAGCGTCGCACAATACCCTTTCCTTGGGTGCGGTGAAGTTGCCGCAGTTACCAGCACTATCCACTGGCTTTTTATTTTTCTCCCACTCCATACAGCCTCTCTATTATATACAAGTCTCTGTGAGCGGTAAATGATCCCTCTGTATCAGCGCAAGACAACGGTTTAATTTTTTCCGGTCACAGCATAGAGCCTCCGGTATCTACACGTCTCTGTGTGCGGTAAATTAGCCACAGTTCTCAGTGCTATACGGTGGGGTGATTTATTTTGGCTCTGCTCTATCCTTAATCCGACATAATGAGGAGTAGGGGTAAGGGTCGAGCATGTGGGCGTCCAAGTGAGGCTGTGGGCGCAGGCCGAGGTCCTGGCCGCTGTGCATCACAACCGGCTGCTGAGGGATTAGGAGAGCGCCAAGTCCGTACACTACCCAGCTTCCTATCACAATTTGGGGGTCTGCGTGGTAGACCTTTATTACAAGAAGAGCAGTGCGAGCAGGTCCTATCGTGGATGGCAGATAATGCGTCCAACAATGTATCAAACCCCCAGACTTCTACGCAGTTCACTACTCCCGACCTAGGGACTGTACCTCTGAATCTTCTGGCTGCTCCTCGTTCCTCCCAGCCTCGTCACTCCAGGAAAATGACAGATTCTGAGCAGGCAGACTCCCAGGAACTGTTCTCAGGTCTTTGCCCAGAGTGGGAAAAAACGGTTCTTCTCTCACCTCAGGAGTTTGTCATGACCAATGCCCAACCTTTGGAAAGTTCCTGGAGTCCGGGTGATGCGGCTGGGGACTTCCGGCAACTGTCTCAAGAGCTTTTTGTGGGTGAGGATGATGAGACACAGTTGTCTGTCAGTGAGGTTGTAGTTAGGGCAGTAAGTCCGAGGGAGGAGCGCACAGAGGATTCGGAGGAAGAGCTGCTGGACGATGAGGTGACTGACCCCACCTGGTTTGCTAAGCCTACTAAAGACAGGGCTTCAGAGGGGGAGGCAAGTGCAGCAGCAGGACAGGTTGGAAGAGGCAGTGGAGTGGCCAGGGGTAGAGGCAGGGGCAGAGCGAAGAATCCCCCAACTGTTTCCCAAAGCACCCCCTCGCGGCAAGCCTCCATGCAGAGGGCTAGGTGTTCAAAGGTGTGGATGTTTTTTAGTGAGAGCGCGGACGACCGACGAACTGTGGTATGCAACCTGTGTCGCATCAAGATCAGCCGGGGAGCCACCACCACAAGCATGCGCCGGCATAGGATGGCTAAGCACCCCACAAGGTGGCGCGAAGGCCATTCACTGCCTCCAGGTCACACTACTCCCTCTTCCCCTGTGCCACAACTTGCCACACAGATCCAATCCCCCTCCCAGGACACAGGCACGAGCGCCTCCCTGCCTGCACCCACACCCTCACCTCCACTCCATCCAGCAATGTCTCTCAGCGCAGCGTTCAGCTGTCACTAACACAAGTGTTGGAGCAAAAGCAGAAATACACCGCCACCCACCCGCATGCACAAGCTTTAAACGTGCACATTGCCAAATTAATCGGCCTGGAGATGCTGCCGTACAGGCTTGTGGAAACAGAGGCTTTCAAAAACATGATGCGGCGGCAGTCCCGCGCTACTCGGTCCCCAGCCGCCACTATTTTTCCCGGTGTGCCGTCCCCGCCCTACACCAGCACGTCTCCCGCATCATAAATCGTGCCCTCACCAACGTGGTTACTGGGAAGGTCCACTTGACCACGGACACGTGGACAAGTACTGGCGGGCAGGGCCACTATATCTCCCTGACGGCACATTGGGTGAACTTGGTGGAGGCTGGGACCAAGTCAGAGCCTGGGACTGCTCATGTCCTACCCACACCCAGAATAGCGGGTCCTACCTAGGTGCTGGTATCTGCGGCATTTTATGCCACCTCCTCCTCCGCCACCTCTACCTCTCAATTAAGAAGTGTGAGCACGTCGCCAGCAGTCGGCGCGGCAGCAAGGTGGTGGGCAAGCATCAGCAAGCCATGCTGAAACTAATCAGCTTAGGCAACAAGAGGCACACGGCCCCCGAGCTGCTGCAGGGTCTGACAGAGCAGACCAACCTCTGGCTTTTGCTGCTGAGCCTCCAACCGGGGATGGTTGTGTGTGACAACAGCCGTAACCTGGTGGCGGCCTCACACACGTTCCATGCCTGGCCCACGTCTTCAATCTGGTGGTTTAGCGGTTTCTGAAAAACTACCCCAACTTGTCTGACCTGCTCGGCAAGGTGCGTCGCGTCTGCGCACATTTCCGCAAGTCCATCACAGACGCTGCAACCCTGAGTCGGAGGGAGCACTGTAAAAAGATGGTGAGGGAGTACGTAGCCGATCGTACCACCGTCCTCCGTGATGCCTCTGCTCCATACAACTATTGGGTATCAAAGCTGGACACTTGGCACGAACTTGCACTGTACGCCCTGGAGGTGCTGGCCTGCCTTGCCGCTAGCGTCTTGTCAGAGAGGGTGTTTAGTGCAGCTGGGGGAATCATCACGGATAAGCGTACCTGCCTGTCAACTGCCAACGCCGACATCCTTACACTCATAAAGATGAACAAAGGCTGGATTTCCCCAGACTTGTCTTCTCTACAGGCAGAAAGCAGCGGAACCTAATGATTCTTTTCACTGCAACACGAGAAAAATGCATCCTCTATCACCACAAAAAAAGGGGGAATTAGCTTAGTCAATCACTCTCGGATATTATTACTCCTCCTACTCCTCCTCCTAAAACAGCATATCATCACATAGTTTCAAAAGTTTTTATACTTTAACTGAAACCAATTTTTTTGGAGGGCTGCCTCCAGGCTCTGTTACAAATTAAGCAACAGCAAGCTGTATCTTTTAAAAATGTTTATGGGTTTCACCTGTCCTTGCGGTTGAGCAATTTTTCAGGGGTACACTTGTACTCTTGGTACACCAATTTTTCTGGCCCTTGCCTATACTGTTATCAAACTAATTTTTTGGCCTTCACCTACACTCTGGGTAACCAAATTTTTTCAGGTGTTCGCCTATACTCATGCTATAGAAATGTTACAGGGGTTCGCCTATACTCTAGCTACAGAAATGTTACAGGGGTTCACCTATACGTTTGCTTTACTAATGTTACTGGGGTCCACCTATACACTTGCTACGGAAAGGTTTGAGGAGTTCGCCTATACTCTTGCTACAGAGATGTTACTGGGGTCCGCCTATGCTGTGGGTGCACAAAGACTTCCCATCGTGGTGTTTTACTTGTCTGGCACAAATACACTGACTAGGACAGAAATGTGGGCCGAGGCCCTTGGCGGGGTGAAACTGTGCCATGTTTGGGCACTCTGTTTTCCTTATGTGTAATACCATCTTTCAGCTCCTTGGGCTTGCCTATGCTGTGGATGCACAAAGACTTGCCATTGTGGTGTTTTACCTGTCTGGCACAAATACACTGACTGACTTGGGCAGAAATGTGGTCCTTGGCGGGGTGAAACTCGGCCATGTTTGGGCACTCTGATTTCTTCCTGTATAATACCATCTTTGTGCACCCACAGAATAGGCGAGCCCAAGGAACTCAAAGACTTCCCATTGCAGTGTTGAGGTATCTGAAACCTACACAGAATGACAGCACCTTGGGTCACACAAGGTGGAGGCTGGGACTGAGCCTGACCCTTGGCCTGCTCACGTGCTTCCCCCACAGAGTATTGCTGCATCGTGGAGATGTGTAGAAGTGCTGGCACCTGAGTCCCCTTTATGCCCACGTTTGCGGCTCCTGACAATTTTGTGACGGAGGTGGCACGGGATTGGAATGATGATCGTACGTCAATTTATCATCAATTCTCAATTCTGTGGGCTATCACCCACAATTTCAAAGAGGGTCGCTGCCTAGCCCTGCCAACCCTCTGCAGTGTGTGCCTCCGGTTCCTCCTCATCCAGTACGCACTTATAAATAGAAATGAGGGTGGTGTAGCTATGAAGTCAGCGTGTGGCACGGAAAAATTTTGTGTGCACTGTGGACGCAGGGTCGTGCAGGGGTTGGACAACAATGCCAGCATGTAACCCAGGAGAAGAGGCAGCGGTGTCACCCGCAGGCAGTGATTGTCCTTGGTTGCAGGTAGTGTGGTGCTTAGCTAAGATGTGCCAGCACGTGTGCCTTGCTAATGAGGGTTTGTCCCAAGTAAATTGTTAGGGTGGTGACCGCCAGACTCTTGCCCCCATTTTGGCTTAATAGTGGGACATGGGAGCCTCAGATGCAGCCATGCATGCTGCCCCTGCCGTTCCCTATCCGTTTCTGTGGTGTTTCCATGACTTTCTGATGTTTTCAGGTGTTTTACAAGTCATCACCTATGCGGAGCATCGGTCCCATACAAAAATGCTTGAGTCCCCCATTGACTTCAATGAGGTTCACTACTCGAAACCAGCTCTCTAGCATTACGAAAAGTTCGACTCGAGCAAAGAGCACCTGAGCATTTTGGTGCTCGCTCATCTCTAATGACTACATCAGATGTGCTCCTGTCTTCCTACTCCATCACCACCATGGCTGTATCTGACCTGCAGCAGAGATTGGTCAGTGACTGGAGGCCATATTATGACTCTCTCTTTCTCTCTCTGCAGGTAAACCCTTCAACCCGAGAATGTTCCTGGCCATGGCTGTGGGAAACATCATCAGTTCTGTGCTGTTTGGGGAGCACTTTGATTACCAGGACAAGCAGCTGGAGGAACTTCTCTCATCCACATCCAGACATGTTAAAAGCCTCTTTGCTCCGCTATCTACGGTTGTCTATCATTATTTTATTCTTAAACACTTGAGATGCTCATTCATAAACAACTTACTCTGTAATTGACGTACCATAAATGATAGCAGGACACCGAGTGAATTACTTAAAGGGATAATCCGAGTTTGTACATAAATAGCAGTGGGTCACCTGTGATGTCACTATGGACGGCATGTGATTGGAGCATTCACAGCACTGAGAGGCAGTAGCAATGAATGAGATGTGCTATTACAATATGACACTAATTTCCGATAAGCAGGGGTCTGAATGCTGAGATCCACAATGATTATCATAGAAAGAAAAGTGATGTGCTGGTCAGGGCTGGGAGAAGGCATTATGGTGCCCTAAGCAGATAACTACATGTCTCTCTCACACCCAGCCATAGAATGAATTCAGATTGGTAGTGACTGACTGGTTGGCATGCAAGGTAGTAATGGTAATTAGTACCCATTGTCCAGCAGATAACTCAACTCTCCACTTGCCAGCACTCTTCACAAATAGGCTAGCAGGAGCTGGAGCTGAGAGTGTACCCATACAGACTGCACAGCGCACTGGTACTAGTGCAATATGTTGCCACCGGAACTATGGGTGGTCACATAGGTTGGGCCACCAGACTGACAGGGAACGCCCACATAGCAGCCTAGCAGTGATCAGCACAGCCTCCGACGCAATGGTAAGCAGGCCTCCCGAGGACAGACAGCCCATTCTCCGCCCCCTTCACCTGGAATGTGCCTTCCTGTGTCGGTGGATTGCTGTTCCCTGAGTGCCCTGTCGTACCTCATCACCACTGGAGAGCTTCAACAAGGTCGGCCTCTGGGACTGTACGTGGCTGTTGCTCCCCACTGGTTGAGGAGCTGACATGTGGCATCAGTGGGGTAAGACTCACCACCCCAACTTCTCTGTGCACCCAGTGGGGAGCTCCAACTATGTTGCCCTGTCGGTCTCTACATGTGTGTTGCTCCACTGTGGAGCATCCCGCACTTCTGACTAAGCTCACCGCAGCTGCATTTGCACATCTGCCGCTACTGCAGGATCCACTCATGGGGGACAATCGGAACACTGTTCTTTACTATGTGTCCACCACGGGAGATGAGGGGGTCGTAGTTCTAGTGGAGACATAATACACTAGTACCTCAGACTTCTGTGCTTCTTGACCTCGGCCCTGTATTCTAGACTTTCTAACTGCCTACTGAATGCCTTGGCCTTCAACTTGGACCTCGTTAATTCCATCTGTGTTGCCAGCCCTGAGCACAGCTAGGCTTCTGATTACTCTCCGTTCACACCATCAACTACCGCCCCTTGGTCCAGTGCAGCGTTAGCAGCCACATTCCTGGAATGAGTAATGGCTTGAGGACCCCACAGCAAAGATCGTATTCCACTTGGAGAGGTCAAAAGTGAAAATCAGGATTCTCCAGGTGCTGCTTCCACAGATAGCCCAAAGTGCTTCCACATCTGCCTGACACTGACAGCCAGGAGATAAGATCCCAGACTTCCAGGATTTTCAAAATCCTCATACTCAGCCCCCTAAACAAATACAAACAAGAGCCCTAAATAAATACAAGCCTAAGACAATCACATATAGCAACTAGAACTGCCACCATTTCTTCCAGGTTCTAGGTCCTGTACATGTATGATATTGCGACCATTTCTGTGCAGACCCTTCTAGAGTATCAGGTCCTGTACACAATTTTGCTTTCAGTTATCATTACATATTGCAGTTTTGTCACCTTTTATTTGCAATTTTCATTAGAAAAGGTGACAAGAACCCCTTGATTAGTATTTTGTTAACAAAATTACTTACCAAATTCCTGTGGCAATGTGGTGCCTTAAAGAGGTTCTGTCATTAAAAAAGAAAAATTCTATACCTGCCTTTTCCTTTCTACTCTACTTACAAGATCTTCCCCTTACCCATCCTCTCCTGTCTCCTGCAGTCCAGGATGGGGGAAGGGGGGCGTTCACCATTCCTCCAGCTGGCCGATTCTTCTGCTTTCTGTGAGGCTATGTCCTACCCGGCAATGTACAAGTCACTTGTGTCACAGTCCACAGTCTGTCTCTGCAATAGATCAGCATTCAGGGACGTGATGCGAGGAATTCTGACTTCATAACAAGCCGCTCCAACAAAAGCTGGGAGAGGAGAAGATGCCTTTAGGAATAGGCGAGTATAGAATTTTTTTATTTAATGACAAAACCCCTTTAATGTATCAACTCTTAATCCTGGGCCCCAGGATTAAGAGTTGATACATTAAAGGGGTTTCAGGCGGAAACATTAAAGGGGTTTCAGGCAGAAACATTAAAGGGTGCTCCAGGCGGAACCTCTTCTGATTGAGCTATCGGTCCCAAGCTAAGCATTGCCCTTGTTCCTAGTTCCATGCTCCTGTGTTTCCCTGACGGGCTCCACCTTGTTTTCTCTATATAAACCTGTCACGATTATTGTGGTTCCAGCCTCTGGTCAAGCTCCTCCATTTGCCTGTTCCTCTTACTAAAGATAACTGCTCCTGTGTACTGACCTCTGACTTACCCGACTATTCACCTTGCCTGCTCATTTTGTACTGCAACTGATACTACCTGTGTACCGACCTCTGGCTTGCTTATATTACCCATCCATACCAGTTACAAGTAAAGACTCCAAACCCAAATGCTACACTGGCTCTCATTGACTTTTTAATGGCAACCACATAGTCAGGTATTGTTTATAATGGCCTGACAATACAGCCTCTGAAGTAAGGCCGCCTGCACACGGGCGGAAATCTCGCGGCGGTATTTCCCGCGGGATTTCCGCCACTGAAAGTTTGCATAGGAGTGCATTACAATACGCACTACTATGCAGACGGCCGCGCGAAATGTCGCGCGGCAAACAAACCGCGGCATGTCCTATTTTTGTGCGAGGCTCGCACTCACCCGGCCGCCGGCTCCGGTCTGCGCATGCGCCGGCTGCGCGGCAGCCGGCACATGAAAAAGCCGGGGCCGCCAGGCGCGGGTGAGTACGCACTCCTCCCTGCCGGATCCGACCCGCTCGTCTGCAGGTGGCCTAATTCATGCAGAGCTAACATAGGAACAACATGGATCACTATTCCCCAATGTTTCTTAAGAGACATCTCCTGTTACATGCCTTGATGGTTGTTATGGTTGTCTAAACCAGGCTACCCATGTAATGCTAACAGGTATTCTTCAAAGACCTATTATGGGGTATGAAAACAGAAGCCCAATGTTCATAGTTGTCCAGCCAGAGAGACTCATATATCCATCCTGTACCCACATCAGCCTCCTACTGCTCTTCTTGAAGATTTCCTTTTATGTTGCTTTTATGTATTCTTAGTAACACAATATGTTAGGCTGAAACAATACCTAAATCCGTCCAGTTCAGCTTATTATTCCACAATGTTGATTCAAAGGAAGGGGAAAAAACAAGGTAGAAGTCAATTTTCCTCATTTTAAGGAAAAAATTAGTTCCCGATTCCAAATCTGGCAATCAGAATAATCCCCGTATCACCAACCTTTCTGAAGTCATCAGTGACTAGAACATGTAATATTGTTACATTCAAGAAAGGCATCCAGGCGCCTCTGGTACTCTTTTAGCGAGTTCACCATCACCACGTCCTCAGCCATAGAGTTCCATAGTCTCACTGTTCTTCTTGTTTCCTTAGTTGGCTCATTCTTATATTTCATCCTCATGGTCCTCTTTTCTTCCTGCCCCCCTTCTACAGCTTTGCAATATCGTGCCAGTTCTTCTGAGGTTCTCAGTCATCAGGCAGAAAGTCGTGAAAGAAAAACTATATCTCCAGAACTTTGTGATGAAATACATAAAGCATCATAAAGAGACACTGAAGCCGGAATCACCACGGGATTTCATAGACTACTACCTGCTGAAGATAAAGGAGGTAACGGCATTCACAAAGGTCTGCTGAGTAGAGTAGCCGTAGACATCACCTACGTTCTGTACCTGCTGCTTAATCCGTTTCTCTGGACTCCTTATGTGGCACACATGATGACTTATCTCTGGTGTGATTGGGGATTAGATTCTATATGCCTGTTACACATGAGCGACAAAATTGCTTGATTTTCTCGTGATGCGACAGTGCTACAAATCGCATGTATGTGAAGCCTATGCTTTCCAATGGGTTCTTTCACATGAATGATGTTTTGTAGCATGCGACATTGCGAGAAAATAAATGCATTTTAAAAGAAAAAATAAATTTAAAAAAAAAATAATCGCAATTTACTAAAGATGCCTGTGACTTGCAATGTTTTGTAGTCCATGCTTCCCTTATGTAGCCTTACTTTTTGTTCGTGCAGTGCAATACAACTTTTACAGTAGGAAATCCCACTGTTAAAGCTGTAAAATAATCCCTAGCTGCATTAAAAAAAAACACATACATCTCCTAAGAAGCGCTGTTCTGCTCTGCTGCATCTTTTCCCCACAGCACTCAGCCAATCAGAGGTAGCACTTCATGGAGGCGGGGGAGAAGACGCAGTGGAGCTGGACAGCGCTTCTTAGGTGATGTATGCGTTTTTTTCATGCAGCTAGGGCTTATTATCGGGGTAGAGCTTATATTTCAAGCTTCCCTTTCTGAAAATCCTCGCACATGGTGCTACAAAATCGCAATATCGCTGCAATTTTCTTGCAGCGATATCGCGTTGCCGCTGTGAAACAGGCCTTATTCAGATATGGAGACAAGGAATCTCTTCTAACATTCTGATGTGCATTACAATTAGGGCTCATTTATACGGACATATGCAATATCAATCCGTGAAAAATACACCGATTTCACTGCATGTGTATCCACATGCGTGTTGTGTTTGTTTTTGTTGCATATGTGCTTTTTTTTACAACTGTCTGCCATCCACATGTCATCAGTTTTCACAGACGCTAAAAAAAGAACGCAAGATGGTCCTTTTATTTAGTTTTCACTATCTCCTTGCAACATGCATAAAAAAACGCAGTGCACAAGTATATAATATCTGTGTACAATGTGTTTGTGAATATGGACCAAAATAGGACATGCTGCGAATTTTTCTTTTACATGCAATATTGGTCTGCATAAGAAAAAAAGACCAAAAACGTACATCTGAATACTTCACCTTAATGGGTCTGTGAGCTGTCCGTACTCAGTCAGTGAATGGAGTATAAAAAAATGCAGCGAACACGGATGTTACATACATACGAGCTGCATGCTTCACGTATGTTACCAGAAGACAAAAAAGTGACATTTAGGCCTTTTGCTTTTTTCTTGCGCCTGTGAAAAAAAGGATTACAGAAGGACGTAAAAAATGCACATACAACGAAATATGCATGCATCAGGGCGGAAAACATGCAGTTAAATCAGCGCATTTTTCACAAACTAAAACTGCATACGCCCGTGTGAATGAGCCCTAAACATCTGACCATGTAACGTAGTAGTAGCTCATCACAATCAAATCCTCACGACTCACTCACATAGGTACCCGGATACGGGCTCGCAGACTGCCGTCAGCCCCCGGTAACCATTTCCGTTTCTGTCGTACGTTTTCTATGGGAGATGTGCAAATGCGCAATTCCATGTAAGAAAAATAATACATTGGAGCTCATTAGGCTAAATGGCCATTTAAATCAGGATGTGTTCGTGGCAGCGCACGTATAAACATGCCTGCATGCAGAAAACGTACATTGAAATGTGTCGATACGCACACAAATCTATCGCGTTCATAGCGCTAATACATTGTGCATACGCCCGAGTGAAGCCGCCCTAAAATATACAACTTGTTCCACAAAACACAAGCCCTCATACGGCTGCGCTGATGAGTTATGGCTCTTGTGATGCACCTATGAATATCGCTTGGTCATGAAGGCTCACAATGGGCCGGTCACTGAGGGGTTAACAATAACCTGACTTCAGCAATGGCTTCCATACCTGTGATAAGTAATAAACATGGAGGACTGGCCTCCTTCTTCTGGTCAACTCGTGTGCATTCTAATAAGTGTCCCCCGAGAAACACTGGGATGAGGTAGATGGTTCCCCTCTGGTGTCACATGACACAATCTGTATACTGCTGTGTTATCACATATTACCATGCAGGTTTATGGGTTTGGGGGTCTCTCCGCATACCCCACACTTCGACCACCTGCACACGGCCTGGTCAGATCCTGCAGCGGAATCCGACCCTGTGCCCGTCCGGTGACTCCCACGTACCTGTCCGGATTCTTTATAATCTGTAGTGCGGATGTGCCGGCCGGTGCACATGCGCTGTACAGGTTATGCTGCGACGACTCTAGGTGATGGCGCGGATTCCGTGACCATTCCGCAACAATGATTGTGTAAGGGCCGCTGATCGGACGGCTTCCATGGACTTCAATGGAAGCCATCCACGAAGAATCCGCACTGAAATGGAACATGCTGCGATTTTCCCTCGGTGAGCAGAAAATCGCAATTAATCTTCACTCGTGGACAAGAAAAAGTGATTTTCATTAGCAGGTTTATGGGTAGTATTTGATGCGGATCCTCCGTGCGGGCTCCGATCGCGGATTTCACAGTAAAACTCCGCCCGTGTGAGACTGGCCCCAGACCAATTTCACACGGCTGAGAAACGCGCTTGAGATTTGTGCAATTTTGAATCGCAGTCCCATGTGTAAATACTGCCTAAGGGCTTAAATAGACGAATGTGATTTCGCCATATTTTGCGGACATGATTTTCGTGGCTGCAAAACGTCATGTAACAAAACCATTGATTTCACTGGTTTCACTTTGACTAGTGGGATTCTCATGCGATATAACTACACATAAGAAAAGATAGGCCGGGCCCTACCTAGGACAGGACCTAACTTACATTTATTTTTAATTCTGGAAACAATAGTGGAAAATTGAAAACGGGTACAAGAAAAAAGTATTTTGACTGGTTCATGCACTAATGTGCTCCGTAGTGGCGAGTGTATTTGCGAATGTGCCCGTCTGTTTAAGCTCTAAGAATGACTCAGTTACAAGCCCTGTGCTGGACAAGCCTAGAGCATGGTTACCCAGATCACCATGGTCCGAGTGCATCTGGGTATCTGCCCAGGATTGTCCCAGTTTTGGGGAAAAAAAACATCCATAATGAAGCCTTGCAGTATAATCATCACATACTCAACTGATGTTCTGTGTTTCCTCAGGTGGAACATGAGATGGATCCAGATTTCTGTGAGACTAGCCTCCTTGTGATGGTTATTGGCCTGTTAATAGCGGGAACTGACACCACGGCTTCCACCCTAAAGTTCAGCCTGGTACTAATGGCCCATTATCCAGATGTGCAAGGTATGAATCGTACTGACCTCCCCTTTAGAAACGCTCAGAGTAGTACTCAAAGAAAGATCAGAACCCTGATTTTGCAGAGCAATAATAATGAATAAAGCACCTGATCCAAACCATATCACTGGATATAGGGTAGAATTACTCTACACAAACAGTGGAGTTACTGTGCACATACATTACTTTACTTATCCTGATATTATACTCCAGAGCTGCACTCACTGTTCTGCTGGTGGTCACTGCGCACATACATTACTTATCCTATATTCATCCTCAATACCAGGCTGTATTACACTCCAGAGCTGCACTCAGAGTGATGAAACAGGAGATGCACCTAGAACATTAATATGTTGGTTATGTGGTGACCCAGAACTGTCACTACATGATAATATTGATATAGCTGGGAGAGTGTGTATATGTATGCAGTGTATTGATGTCTTGCCTTGAAGGTGGTGGCTTGGCAGAGTACAGTACAGAGAGGGATAGAAGAGCCCAGCGATTCAGCTTCTCACAGTTAGGCCGCCTGCAGACGGAATTTCCGCCCCTGGAAGCTGCCATAGGATTGCATTAACAAACGCAATCCAAGCAGACGTCCGCGATTTGGCCGCGCGAAATCTCGCGAGGCAAGCAAATCTTGGCATCACTCACCGGCCGCTGGCCTCGCTCGGCACATGAAAGAGCTGGGGCCGCGGGAGAGGTGAGTGTCACGCTGCTCTCTGCAGAGGCTCGGGTCGGGTCCCGCTGCGAGAATTCTCGAAGCCGGATCCGACCCGGCCGTCTGTAGGCGGCTTTATAACCAATAAATCTTGAACAATGGGAGGAGCAAAAGTTATAAAAAGTTCTTGCAGTTATCTAGAAAGTTTAGAAGAGAACAGAATGCAGAGTAAACAAGTAAGCTGGTGGATTTAGTTCTTAAGGAGTAGTAGTGACTTGTAAAAGCTGCAGACTCTAGGGCTGTGGTGTGAAACCCACGACAGGCGGTACAGAGATACAGGGAGGCTACAGACTCCAGAGCTGTGGTGTGAAAACCCACAAGTGACAAGGTAGCAGGTCTGAAAGCCACTACGCATAGGCTCAGATATTGGACTGGACTGAAAAGCTTGTGCCTTCGATAATTGGAGATTGAACTGATAAGATTCAAAGTCAAGTAAATGTGAGTTAAATCATTTCTTCCTGTCTCCTTGGACTCTTTTATTGGGGTATGCACTCAACCATATCACCCCAATATTTCACTGTAGGGTATCCATTTGGGGAGTGACTCCCATTGTTATGGCCACAGTGAACAACATCCCTATCCTGGCTTACTCCAGCTATAACTAACAATCAATCATCTTGCAGGCCGATGAACAGAGGTTTAATTCCTTTGATGCTACAGTCAATAACAACTGTAGCACTAAAGGGTGTTTGCAACTTCAGGGCCCCTATGTCTCCTCCTACAGCTCTGACTACTCGCTCAGCTGACCTGATCTTTGTTTCACAGCTAAAGTTCAACAGGAGATAGACAAGACAACTAACTCCTTGCGTCCCCCTGAGATCATGGACAAGCCCCAGCTGCCATATACAAATGCTGTCATCCATGAAATACAGAGAGTTCTCGACTTGGCGCCAACAACACTTTTCCATGCCGTCACTGAAGACATCAAGTTCAGAGGTTATACCATCCCAAAGGTATGAGAACTTTCTACGTTACACAAAATACAAGAATGTATAAATATAAAAATTACAATGTTTATATGTTTCAGAGACAGAATCTATAAGACAACTTGTATAGGCGGACTTGGATGCAGTGGCTCAGTTCTGGTATACCTCTAAATAATACAGGCACCATATAATAGAAAAAACTTTCTTATAGTGATAGTGAATACAGTTACCTTCAGTTATAGTGATTTCAGTGCAAAACGTGCTACCTGCCGTGATCACAGGTGATGTCTTCTCTGACTGGAATAGTCAATTTTCTTCTTTATCCAGGCCCAGACCACCATGATAGCTTCTTTTTCTCTACACATTCTCCTCATCCTGCTGCTGCCCCCATTGCAACAAAAAAGAAAACTAGCTGAACAGTTGATATAGTCTTTCAACTCCCAGTAAAAGGATACCACTTCAACCCAATATCATGCTACCTGATTAAGCACATCTCCAGTGCTAAGCATAGAAGACCATCCAAATTTTACTAGTACAAAATAAAAAACATAGAACACCTATTAAAATAACGGCACCTGCACATTTCAAAAGTACAGTTGTGCCATGGCTAAGGATGCTTGAGGTCCCTGAAACACGTAGGTTCTGCCATTTTTCTAGATGCTCAATGCTTTTTCATTTGAAGTAAAGATTAAACAGTCTTTTAAACTAAGCGCTGGATCAAGTTCTGCTCATAAGGCCCCTCTCCGTGTTCGCTGCACAATAAGAGTGCCCCATTTATAACCCCTATTGCTGACTTTCGTGCCTCACAAAAATGCCTTCACAAGGTAATGCCCCTATTATGCCAAGTACAAAATATACTGTGGATAGGAGATCATTTTCATTCATAGTACAAACCCTTTATGTAAATGGTGCCAGTTTCAGTTCTCTGCACAGCTGATTTCCACGAACACCACTTTACTGGGAGAGACTTTGGGCTGAAGTGCCTAAGTGGTACTGAGTCCCCTTCATTCGTGGGTTTGGTGGGGGTCCTACTAAGAAAGGATGGCATATTTTATTGAAGTGGAGTCACCTGATGGGAGTAGGCATATAATAACCGGGGGCATAAAGCTGAACTCTAGTTACATACAGTGACATAGGCCACGTATAATACCCGACCAGCGGTAGAACACGTGATAAATAGGGAATCCTTGACTATGTTACAGCCCTCATAAACTAGATACATTTTATAATATTTTCTTTTTCCATTATCAGGGGACGACTGTGATTCCCTTTCTCTCATCTGTCCTGTTTGACCCATCTCAGTGGGAGACTCCAGAGGTTTTCAACCCTGGGCATTTTTTGGATGAAGAGGGGCAGTTCCGCACCAGATTGGCGTTCATGCCTTTCTCAGCAGGTAAGAACTAAAGACACAAAGATGTTACCAGAAGCAGAGGGAATACAGGCATTACTTTGGGATATTCGACCCGCGGTCAGGTCAAAACTTCCAAAATGCATGTTGATGGTACTATATAAATAATCACCTGTTACATGGTGGATTATTGGAAAAATGCCAAGTTGTGACTTCTGTAGTCCTGCTTTTAGCTGGTTGAGCAGGTGCAGTAAAGTACTTTATTACAGTGGAGCTCCTTCGTAAAAGGGCTCAGCCATGATTAAGTTCAAGCAATCGTCTGTCACCAGAAGTCCCACTAAAATGAATTGGACACTAGTGCGCATGAGCAACTGTTGCTGCCTTTATTTCAGAACATGCTGGAGCCCTATTCTTGGGATCAGTAGAGTCCTAGTGGCCAGACCCCCCACCGATCTAAAAGTTATTCCCTATCTGTGGACAGTTAGTAAAACAAATAGGACAGAGACTGCAGTTGGATGTCTAATCACAAAAAATATATATGTATGTGAATACACACTCACACATTATATATATATATATATATATATATATATATATATATATATAGAAGGAAAGGGACTTACCTGACATAAACGGGAGAGCTCCTGGTGGAGGACTGACCCGCTAGTGCCCGAAATCCTGATGTGCTCTGTAGTCGATGGCCTTACATCCCACAGGACATCCAGGAATAGGAGTGGATGTCTGCATGCACAACGGGGCGCAAAACGAAAGGAGCATTAAACTTCAGTAGTTTTTAACTTTTACGTGATCGCTATTATCTGTTGGAAAATAGCGATCACGTGACCGGAGACCGCTCACTGCAGCTCTCAGTCACTGCTCCAGGCTGTTAGCAGCCAGGAGCAAGGAGACTTTAAATTTCCCAGCTTCTGCGCTTACGTCCACTACTTTGCCGCTGGCATATGGGCCGGAGTTGGCAAAAGATCCGCGAATAAAGATCCCAGCGGGGGATATCGCCGGAGGTCTTAGGTAAGTAATTTCACCTCCGCTCACAGATTGGATCTGCGACGGGAGGTGAAATTTTAACTTTTTTTTACTTTTACGTGATCGCCGTTATCCATTGGATTAGGTCCGTGGACAAATCCGGGGGCCTGGGTACGTAATTTCATCTCCACTCATGGATAAGATCCGTGAGGGGAGATGAAACAAACTTTTTAAACTTCTTTTTTTTTCTTCTTTACTTTACATGATCCCTGTTATCCAATGGATAACAACGATCATGTGACTGAGAACCACATACAGCAGTCCTCGGTGGTATCTTTCTTCTCATGGCTACACATGCTAGCCGGGAGCACAGAGATTTTAAATCACCCGGGTTGCGAGCAATTCTGTTTACATCTTTGCCGTGCATGCGCAGAAGGCTGCGTAGAGTCTTGGAAGGGCCAGAACATCACAGGGGGTGAGGGTGAGTACTCTCAGCTCCCCTCACAGATCAGATGAATGAGGGGAGCTGCATATTTAACTTTTTTTAAACTGTGTGTTTACTTTTATGTGATCGTGGTTATCCATTGGATAACGGCGATCAAATGACCGGGGGGGGGGGGGTGGCTCCCCGCCACCCCCCATGACAGCAGCTGTCAGCATGGAGCTGTCACGTCCACAGGCATCTCGGCCTTAATCCTCAGGGCCAGCGTGTTTTCACAACCCTGAGGGTTAAGGCCCACTTACCTGGTTATTACATCCAGTTATGTTTTTCTTCTAGGGAAGAGAGTTTGTCTCGGAGAGAACCTGGCCCGCATGGAGCTCTTCCTGCTCTTCTCCGCTCTTCTCCAGAGATTCACCTTCACCCTCCCACCGGGGACAGAACGTCAAAACTCAAAATATCTGAACCTAAACAAGACTGAAATCATTGCATCAGGCCAGATATGTGCTGTACCTCGTTCCCTGTCCAAGTGATCCCCGCTGTCCAGCTGCCCGCACGTTGAAGAGCAAATCATTATAAGATATAACATCACAGAAAATACAGCAAAAACACAATCAGGAAAAAATGTTATAACATGTACAGGCAATAAAAATGGGTTGAATGTGATGATGGGAAACGGCAGCTGAGACGTCAGAATAGCTCATGCCTCAGTGTGATTAAAATATGTTTGGCTGCATTGGTGAAACTTTAGGCTTGCCATACACAATAGATAGCTGTTGCATGAACAGGCTTTTAGTTGATAACTCTCTATCCAGACCCTCACGTACTTATGCATGTTTGACTCTGTCAGTCGTGCATACATTCTCAGTAGGAGAGTAGACCACTGTCAGTGTCCTCTCGCAGTTGCTTATCTACTTGAGAATGAAAGGGTCCAATTAAAGTCCAACTGCCCAATCACTATCTCCCCAACAACTGACTCTGGGGAAGAGTCAGGAAACCCTCATGTACATTTTAATAGTTAGCTTGTGGCTTTGTGAAAGCTTGAAGGCCTGCCACTGATTTGAACATATTCTTAATCACTGCCTGTGACTTAATAGACTGATGTTAAATGTGCAACGTATTGCAGTACTACAGTATGTCATACAAGTGATCAAATCATCGAAAGTTCAAGTACCCCATTGGGATTTTTTTTTAAAGGCAAAAATAAGTTTAAGAAAGTAAAAAAAAAATATTTTCCTATTTCTAACATTAAAAAATAAACATTATTGTTATCATTGTATTTGTAAAAGTCCAATGTAATAAATTATTGCATTAGTAATTGTTGGTATGAATCCCCAATTGCTGCCTCTTTAAATAATACACTGAGTTTTATAAACAAATGAACTATTTGGATTACTTGTAAGCATCATACGCTTCAGCTCTGAGGACTTCTAAGAAATAGAGCTACTTTGAGTTTGTATATTTATCCTTCCTAGAAGTTAAAATTAGAGTACTCCTTTAAATTTAGAATGGGCAATAAGTAAGGATGAGCGAGTATACTCGCTAAGGCACTACTCGTCCGAGTAATGTGCCTTAGACGAATATCTCCCTGCTCGTCCATAAAGATTCGGGGACCGCTGCGTTTGACAGGTGAGTTGCGGCGGGGCAGAGTGGGCGGGAGAGAGGGAGAGAGAGATTTCCCCTACGTTCCTCCCCGCTCTCCCCCGCAGCTCCCCGCCCGCCGCCGGCCCCCGAATCTTTAAGGACGAGCAGGGAGATACTCGTCTAAGGCACATTACTCGGACGAGTAGTGCCTTAGCGAGTATACTCGCTCATCCTTAGCAATAAGGCTATTAGGATCAGAGTTCTCTCATGTGTCCAAATTAATGAACGATGATCATCTGAGAAAAAACAAGAGACACCAACTGTGTAAATTTTTGGTACTATTTACCTGTAAACCTACAGTGAAAAAAAATCCAGAAAATCACATTGTCTAAGTTATATATATGTATTTGCATTTGCACAGAGAAATAAATATTTGATCCCCTACCACCCGCTATGAGTTCAGGCTCCTCCCGACCAGTTAGACGCTCCTAATCAACTCTTTACCTGCATTAAAGACAGCTGAATTAAATGGTCACCTGTATAAAAGACTCCTGTCCACAGACTCAATTAATCAGTCAGACTCTAACCTCTACAACATGGGCAAGACCAAAGAGCTTTCTAAGGATGTCAGGGACAAGATCATAGACCTGCACAAGGCTGGAATGCGATAAAAAGCCATGAGAAAGAAGCTGGGTGAGAAGGAGACAACTGTTGGTGCAATAGTAAGAAAAATGGAAGACATACAAAATGATTGTCAAACGGCATCTATCTGGGGCTCCATGCAAAATCTCACCTCGTGGGGTATCCTTAATCATGAGGAAGGTGGGAGATCAACCTAATACTACACAGGGGGAACTTGTTAATGATCTCAAGGCAGCTTGGACCACAGTCACCAAGAAAACCATCGGTAACACATTACGCCGTAATGGATTAAAATCCTGCAGTTCCTGCAAGGTCCCCCAGCTCAAGAAGGCACATGTGCAGGCCCGTCTGAAGTTTGCAAATCAACACCTGAATGATTCTGAGAGTGATTGGGAGAAGGTGCTGTGGTCAGATAAGACAAAAATTGAGCTCTTTGGCATTAACTCAACTCGCTGTGTTTGGAGGAAGAGAAATGCTGCCTATGACCCAAAGAACACTGTCCCCACTGTCAAGCATGGAGGTGGAAACATTATGTATTGGGAGTGTTTCTCTGCTAAGGGCACAGGACTACTTCACAGCATGAATGGGAGAATGGATGGATCCATGTACCGTAAAATCCTGAGTGACAACCTCCTTCCCTCCACCTGGATGTTAAAAATGGGTCGTGGCTGGGTCTTCCAGCATGATAATGACCCAAAACATACAGCCAAGGCAACAAAGGAGTGGCGCAAAAAGAAGCACATTAAGGTCATGGAGTGGCCTAGCCAGTCTCCAGACCTTAATCCCATAGAAAACTTATAGAGGGAGCTGAAGATCAGAGTTGCCAAGCGACAGCCTGCAAAGAGGAGTGGGCCAAAATTCCTTCTGACATGTGCGCAAGGGATCAAATACTTATTTCCTTCACTGTATTTCGTTTTCTTTTTTTTCCTGCTTTGTAAATCTTTTAAAATGTAACAAATAACAATAGTAAAAGAAATATTGCATTATTTATCCCGCACCGTGAAAGTCATTAGAAAAATATACACAATGCCAGAATAACTTTTTTTTTGATCACCCGTCTCCTCAAAAAAATGAATTAAAAAGTAATCAAAAAGTCACAAGTACTGGAAAATAATACTAGTAGAAACTACAACTCACCTCACAAAAATACAAGCCATCATATCGGCCCATCGAAAAAAAAATTAAAAAGTTATAAGTTTCACTACATGGTGACTGAAAGCAATTTTTTAAAAGGGTACATTACGAAGGCTAAGAGCAACGTGATCAACTTGGATCACCGGACCAGGACCCCAACATTTCGTGGGTTCGCAGTTATATGGGAATAAAGTTGGACACTGTTAGTGAAATGAATATGACTCCATGTTCTATCCTATGCGTAGCCATTTTGTGAACATGTAGCCATCTTGTATGCCTATTTTCATTATATTCATTTGTCCTCTTTCTATAGGATTTATAGATATTAAAAAGTTACCCAAAAAGCCTTCAGTGAAGAACTGAGGCCAGAGCTGCAACAGATAGTTATATAGCATTCAGACTGATAGGCAGGCCAAGATGACATGTTGCTAGCTGTTCACATAAGTTCCAAAATATTCTCTCTAAACCACTTATTGTTTATAATTACTGTACTTTTATGTTCTCAGAAGTTAATCACATATAATTCTTCTGCACCTGCGCTGCGTTTGCCTGGCATTTTAGATGTTAAATTCCTTATCTTGCATATTCATATTGTGTTTATGTTTCATTGATCAATGGTATTAAATTAATTATAATACATTTTAATTACTGTAATTGAAACATGTGCCTCTATTAAAAGGGCTGCCTGTCAATCAATAAACAGATAACTTTGATCCCGCTAAGTGGTGTTGTGGTGAGAGTTATTTCCCAAGCTCGGCTATCCTCTAAGTAAAAATTTGGACCCCAGAAGCATCTCGTATAGCAAATAGTTTTGTTTGCACTAACAGGCATCAAGTAATATTGTCAAGGACTGGGGTCCGGGTACGGTAAGTCCCTAAAACTGCCCGCAACCCCTGTCCCTACCTACTTGCGCTCCTGGGCTAGGCCCCAGGGCGACAACTGAGCGACAGTCCCTAGGCTAACTAAGGAAGCAGGGCAGGGAGTCAGACTACAGACAAAAATGGAGACAAACAGACGCAGAGACAGGTCAGGCAATCCGGATCAGTAACGGGAGAGAATGCAGTACAAGGGATCAGGCGAAGGTGAAGTCAGGGTCCAAGCAAGTAAGTCAAAACCAAGCATTAAATCAGGAAACCGTGGGTGTAGTTGAAGACCAAACATACACTGGCAAACAGGAAAGGAACTGAAAGGTTTAAATGCTGTCAGAACTCCCGCCGCAGCAGCTGATAGGGGCAGGGAGCCTGTCAACTGCAGGAGTCAATCACGGGGTGCTGGAAACACTGCCTCCAGCACTTGCTGGACAGGCAGATATAGAGGACGTGTCATCGACTGCCATATCAACAGGGACGCAGCACGGGGCCGTGCTCGCCGCGTCCCTAGCAACCTGGCGGCATACATGACTATGGTGACCAGGGGAAGTCACCAACACAGCGGCTCCTCTGCGCCACACCCCTACCACCTGGGTGACAGGACCGGTGGTGCGAGCACAGAGGCCCTGGGAGCCGTTGGTCCTGACAAATATAACCTGTCAGGCAGACGTATGTAAATTCACCTTGCCATATACTGGTTTGGCTGTGGGCTATCTGAGATGGCAGTACCTTGGGGACCCTGATTTCATGCTTAACCCCTCCAAATGGAATACTGGCTTTCTTGTGGGTTTTTTCAAACATTATGTACATAGATAGTCCCAGTTATGTGGCTGCTGATGCTGCAGTGGACCGAAGCACAGTACCTGTAGGTGTAAACAGGAGCTTAACCGAAAACATAGCAGAGGTCAGGACTGGCAGCGCAATAGCAATAACAAGGCCCAGGCAGAAGGTCAGGGTAGGCAGTAAGCAATAAAGAAGTCCAGCAAACTGAGCCGGGGTCAGGGAGTACAGAAGTCAGAATTGTCAGGAATCGGAACCAGAATACACAACAATCTGGAGGCAGAAGAATAGTCAGGTGGGATAGCTGAGGTCTGGTACACAGGAACAGTCTTCTCTTGTAGGTAGCAGGTAAAAATAAGAGCCGGTTTATAGGCTGAGGTACAGATCACAATAAATACTCAAGGAAAGAGGGAAAAGGGCCAGGTTTATATAGAAGACTAATTGAGGAAGATACAAAACACAGGGTGGACTAGACAGAGAAGACACAGAGCCAAGACATGAAACAGGAGACAAGGAACAAGGAACACAATACTCGTAATCTAGGCAGCTATTCAGTATACTCAATAGTCTCCCGGCTATTTATTGATATAAATAAATTAGACAGGCTAAATTCCAAGTTCAAACTCCAAGGCTGCATAGAATCACAGAATGGTAGAGTTGGAAGGGACCTCCAGGGTCATCGGGTCCAACCCCCTGCTCAGTGCAGGATTTACTAAATCACCCCAGACAGATGTCTGTCCAGCCTTTGTTTGAACACTTCCATTGAAGAAGAACTCACCACCTCCCGTAGTAACCTGTTCCACTCATTGATCCCCCTCACTGTCTAATATCTAATCTGTGTCTCCTCCCTTTCAGTTTCTTCCCATTGTTTCTAGTCTTGCCTTGTGCAGATTAGAATAGGGCTGATCCCTCTGCACTGTGACAGCCCTTCAGATATTTGTAGACGGCTATTAAGTCTCCTCTCAGTCTTCTTTTTTGAAAGCTAAACATTCCCAGATCCTTTAACTGTTCCTCATAGCACATTACTTGCAGATCTCTCACCATCCCAGTAGCTTTTCTCTGAATTTGCTCCAGTTTGTCGATTGTCTTTTTTACACTGGGGTGCCCAGAACTGGACACAGTATTCCAGATGAGGTCTGACTAAGGAAGAGTAGAGGGGAATAATTACTTCACGTGATCTAGATTCTATGCTTCTCTTATTACATCCCAGAATTGTGTTTGCGTTTTTTGCTACTGCATCACATTGTTGACTCATGTTCAGTCTGCGATCTATTAGTATACCCAGGTCTTTTTCACATATATTGCTGCTTAGCTCAATTCCTCCCATTCTGTATTTGCTTTTTCACTTGTCTTGCCCAGATGTAGGACTTTGGATTTTTCCCTGTATATACTGCAGTGTTTGTAAGGTATGAATCCACCTTAATTCCTTTTCTACAGTGGCCCATTGACAGACTGGAGATCTTCTGGCATTGTACATTCTCAAATTCCCTGGCAAGTTTGCCCCTGTTTCCAAGGGATTTGTAACACTTACTGGCTGCACCCATGTAGCAGTTGATACAGTTATGTCTATTCCTAGCAGGACTTAAGAAGGTGAGTGAACAGGAATTTGATTCATGTACTTACCCCACGAGCGCCTTTTCTCTTCTTTTTCCACTAATCACTGTTAGAAGTTTATTAAGAGGGAGTAGGGTGAGAAGGCTATAAAAATTGCACAAAAGCCGCAAAGTAGGACTTACACAAAAATTTGCACCTTTTTAACTCCAGAAAACTGATCTAAAAGGGTTTCTCATATCTTTGACCCTTTAAGAATGTGTCCTAATTTGGTACTTAAAGGGGTTGTCTCGCGGCAGCAAGTGGGGTCATACACTTCTGTATGGCCATATTAATGCACTTTGTAATATACATCGTGCATTAATTATGAGCCATACAGAAGTTATTCACTTACCTGCTCCATTGCTAGCGTCCCCATCGCCATGGATCCGTCTAAATTCGCTGTCTTCTGGTGTTTTTAAACGCGCTTGCGCACTCTGGTCTTCTGCCTGGTGAATGGGGCCGCTCGTGCCGGAGAGCTGGTCCCGCGTCGTCATCATAGCTCCGCCCCATCACGTGTGTCGATTCCAGCCAATCAGGAGGCTGGAAACGGCAATGGACCGCACAGAGCCCACGGTGCACCATGGGAGAAGACCCGCGGTGCATCGTGGGTGAAGATCCCGGCGGCCATCTTGTAGA
The DNA here is from genome assembly GCF_035609145.1 of Eleutherodactylus coqui. Taxonomy (NCBI): domain Eukaryota; kingdom Metazoa; phylum Chordata; class Amphibia; order Anura; family Eleutherodactylidae; genus Eleutherodactylus; species Eleutherodactylus coqui. The sequence continues at coordinate 151,684,405 of NC_089845.1, read as the reverse complement.
AGGAAGAAAGAAGTCGTCGCAGAGCGGGGATTCGGGTAAGTAATATATATATATATTTTTTTTAACCCATCCCTTGGGTTTGTCTCGCGCCGAACGGGGGGCCTATTGAAAAAAAAACAAAAAACATTTCGGTGCGAGACAACCCCTTTAATGAGTGATGATTTTGTTTTCTTCCATCTCCTCTTTTAAAAAGCCAAAACTTTTTTATCTGTTAGTATAGCTTTATGAGGCGTTTTTTTTTCGGCAGGATGAGTTATATTTTTTAATGGAACCATATTGCGGTTAATCTTAATAATGTATTATATTACTTGAATTGATTTTTTTGAGCAGGGTGAAAAACACAGTAATTCCACAATTGTTTTTTGGGTTTGGAATTTACAGCATTCAGTGTGCGATATAAAAGACTTGATAACTTTAGTCAGCAGGTTATTATGATTCCAGAGATGCCAAGATTATGTTTTTAAATATAATTTTCTTCTTGTGCACAATAAAAACATTATTTTTTTAAATAAGATATTTTTGGTGCCGCTGTATTTAAAGACCCCGAACTTTTCATTTTTCCATTCATGGAGCTGTGTGAGCGCCTGTTTTTTGAAGACAACTTTTGGTTCTCATTGATGTCTTTTTGCAATACGACTTTTATTGTTTTTTTTTTGAAAAGTGAATGAACAACAAACTGCATTTTGGGGGACATGGCCTAGCAGTCAAAGGGAGAAGTCGCTGGGCTCTATCACTCCTGCTATCCACGCCAGAAAATGAAGTTCAAGCACTCTACTGACCCTAAAAAAAGAGAGCATTTCAAGTCACCCTAACCCTCCTCAGCCTGGGTGAGTGTCCGCAGAGCTGCACCTTCTGCCGGCCTGTGGCACTGGCTTGCGGTCTGTTCCGGCCTGCTGTAGCCGGGGAGCCTCCTGCCTACAACCACAGCCCTCCCTCACCGTCCGACAGAGCCCGGACCCTCCCACATACCGGTCTGCAGGGGGCGTCGCTTCTGTTCCTCTCCGCCGGAGTGAAGGGGATTCCCTTGTGACACCGGAGGCCTCCACAACGTCTGAGGGGCCTCTGCCCGTGGTGCTGCTGAATGGCGGTTCTGAAGAGGAGGCTCCTCCACACAACATTCTGCTGCCACGTGTGCCCTTGCAGGCACCAGAGACCAGGGTGAGAGATTGCCTCCCATTACCCCCCCTGAGACTGGGACACTGATAAGGGGCTCTGTTGCCCAGAAATCACCACTGTAGGGCCGCTGACCCAGGGTGAGGAGGCTCCCTGCACACTAGGCAGCCGCCATCCTGTGTAGGGGCACTGATCAGCAGGTTCTCTCCTGCAGCTGCAGAGGAGAATAGTGATAACAGGAGGGGAGAGAAACTTAAATATAAGGGGAAAAAAGTGAACAAAAACAACAGAAGAGTAAGGGGAGAAGTAAAAATAAGAGGGGAGAAAAAGATAAAAGTGAAGAAGAAGATAGCCACAAGCACCAGTGGCCTAGGAGCCCCCACAGCCTGATAGCTCTCCTGTGACAACGGCGGCTACCCTGCAGGGAAGGAGGAGAATAGCAGTCAAGACCCCAAATACTGGAGAGGACTGCAGCAGCCCCTGGGGAAAAGAAGAACATCTGCTCCCAGAGAGCCCATCCAAGGAGCGTGAGCAAACTTCTGCAGCAGCATCACACATACTCCCAACACCCCAGAAGCTCCTCCACCAACATACCTCTACATTCTCCCTGCCTTGTTCCACTATCCCATGCCACAGACCACTGGCTGGAATAAATAGAAGACTTCCACTGCAGTCCATTACATTTTGCCCTTCTGATTAGGATTGCTTTCTTCCTTTGAAATACTATAGGGTAGCTCTAGTGCCACCCAATGGTGGAAAAGCAATATAGCAATCTATAATTACCTATAGAGACACCGACGATGATTATCCGTTCAGTCGCATCCGACCTTCGGTCACTCTACGAATCAATGTTCTCCACGCATTCCTGTCTTTCATGGCTTCTTTCAGTTCGTCGATTTACATGTTTGTTGTGGCCTTGATTGTATCTAGCCATCTTGTTCTTTGTCGTCCTGATCTTCTCTTTCTACTGACCTTGCCAAGCATCAGTACTGTTTCCGGTGAGTTCGCACGCATCACGTGTCCAAAAAAAGAGAGCCGCTGTTTGATGATTTTGCCCTCTAGTGATATTTTCAGTTTGGCGCGATCTTACACTACCTTCTTCATTGTCATGGAGGTCCAAGGTATCCGCAGCATTCTCCTCCAGCACCAGAGGTCAAACGCATCAATTTTCCTTCTGTCGGTTTTTCTGAGCGTCCAACTTTTACAACCATCCGACGTTATGGGAAAGATGATTGCATTGACCAGTCTGGTTTTTGTTGCAATGCTAATATTCTTGCTTTTCTAGATCTTTTCCATTCCTTACATTGCATTCCTACCAATGGAATCTGTCTCTTGATCTCAGGTCAAGATTTCCTGTTGTAATCGATTTTGGATCCATGAAAGATGAAATCTTGGACCGACTTGACTACTTCGTTGATAATTTTTATGTTCACTGTACCGTTGCTTACCGTGGACATAACTTTCGTTTTTCTTGCTGTTGAGGTACAGTCCCATGCGTCAGCTTTCCTTTTGCACCCGTTGGATAAGGTATTCCAGGTCCCTTTCGCTTTCCGCACGCAGGGTGGTGTCATCTGCATATCGCATAGAGGCACTAGACCTGAATAATCTGCTATAATAAAACTCAGTATGTGAACGCAGTCCATTCCCTTCTCTCCCAGTGTAACGTTATCCAGACAGGCAATATAGGAAAGCTAACAAACACAGCAAATACTGAAAACGCCAGAGAATCTAAGACTCCATCTCCTCTCCAGGCTCAGAAAGCAAATCTGAAGATGACTTGCTGATAGACTCAGGCGCAGATATAGAAAAATACATCAAAGCCCTGCTTACCAAAGATTGCATCAAAGATCTCGTTAAAGAATTTTATGCAAACAGTTAAAGGGGTGGTCTCGCGAAACCAAGTGGGGGTATACACTTCCGTATGGCCATATTAATGCACTTTGTAATGTACATTGTGCATTAAATATGAGCCATACAGAAGTTATTCCACTTACCTGCTCCGTTGCTAGCGTCCTCGTCTCCATGGTTCCGTCTAAATTCGCTGGCAGCTTGCTTTTTTAGACGCGCTTGCGCAGTCCGGTCTTCTCCATTCAGCACGAGCCGCTTCAGTGTGCTCCCCGCTACAGCTCTTCTGCGCATGCGCAGACGAGCTGTCACTGCTCGGGAGCGCGCTGAAGCGGCCATTCTGCACCATCCTCTGTTAGAGGAAGGTGCAGAAACTGGAGCTGCCCAGCGGAGAAGACCAGCCCAGCCCAGCCGCCCCGAGAAGCCTCCCAGGTAAGTGATGGGTCGGGGGGGGGCTGCCGCTGCGCCGGGCTGCGCCGGGGGGGGGGCTGCCGCTGCGCCGGGGGGGGCTGCCGCTGCGCCGGGGGAGCTAGCGCTAGGCCGGGGGGGCTGTCGCTGCGCCGGGGGAGCTGTCGCTGCGATGGGGGGGGCTGTCGCTAGGCCGGGGGGGCTGTCGCTAGGCCGGGGGGGCTGTCGCTAGGCCGGGGGAGCTAGCGCTAGGCCGGGGGGGGCTGTCGCTGCGCCGGGGGAGCTAGCGCTAGGCCGGGGGGGCTGTCGCTGCGATGGGGGGGGCTGTCGCTAGGCCGGGGGGGCTGTCGCTAGGCCGGGGGAGCTAGCGCTAGGCCGGGGGGGGCTGTCGCTGCGCCGGGGGAGCTAGCGCTAGGCCGGGGGGGCTGTCGCTGCGATGGGGGGGGCTGTCGCTAGGCCGGGGGGGCTGTCGCTAGGCCGGGGGAGCTAGCGCTAGGCCGGGGGGGGGCTGTCGCTGCGCCGGGGGAGCTAGCGCTGGGGAGCCGGGGGCTAGCGCCGGTTACCTGCTGTCTGGTCGGCGGCTGCGGGGCGTCTGGTCGGCGGCTGCGATGCGTCCGGTTGCCATGGAGACACAGCTGGCGGCGTCTCGGGAGCGCGCACGTCGGGCTGCAGCGAGCGACTGGGAAAGAGCCGGCGGCCATCTTGAGGAAACTTTTATAACTTGCTGAAACGCTGGAACGGTAAGTACGAACCAGCTAGAAATGTCATTTACAGGGGGGCTTTGTAATGTGTGTTTAATGGGGGGGACTGGGCAAAAAAAAAAATTAACTGCTTCCTCGAGACATCTCCTTTAAGGAAAAGATATTAGATCTAAAAAAAGACGTAAAAGAAGTACATACTAGAATCAGTACCCTCGAAGGACTCATGCACTACAATTATTACCTATGCATTAAAAGGTAAGGAGCATAAAGAACTCTACCTCCAAAACATCCACACAGATGATCTGGAGAACCGCTCCAGACGGAACAACATACGTATACGGGGAATCTCAGCAAGTGTACCTGACAAAGAGATCTCTACTACCCTTTGCAGATTTTTAATTGCATATTGGAGAGAGACAAAGGCATGGATCTTGGCCTGGAAAGGGCTCATAGGGTTTTTAGGCCTAGGTCTGTGGAATCTGACAGGCCAAGCAACGTTCTCTGTTGCCCCCAAAGTTCCAAAACTAAAGAAGAAATTTTATGCAAAAAGCCAGGGTAGCCAAAAGAATAGAATAAGATAATAAAGAAATCTAGATCTTCCAAGACCTCTCTAAATTTACACTAGATCTAAGAAGGCAACTTCAACGTAAAGAAATACCCTCTAAATGGCTCATCCCTTTTGACCTGGCCATCTCAAGTGCAAACAGAACCTTGGTGATCAAAACACCAGAGAACCTCGCCCTAGTCTTGAACAAATTATACCTTTCCCACATCCAGATCCCAGACAGGACATCACCAGAGGAATCACTTGACCGGCCTCCTCTTCCTAAAGTGGATTCCTTGATATAAGTCACCCGAATAAGCCAAGGAAGGTGAGAAGAACGAAACCTGACCACACTAGATCCTCCGGAAGAAGACCCCCGCCAGATGACCCTTACCCAGATGGGACATTACTCATACTCACAACATTTTGCTCTCCCCAAGGAGATAAGTAGTGATTCCATTTATTCACTAATACAGTTTGCCTGTTTTCTTTTTTTCTCTCTTTTTGAGTTTTGTAATTGTATCTTCAGTTACGCTGGAAGATCTGATGTGAACAAATTTGATTTTGTCCAATCAGTTGATCCCATGAAAATATGACAATATAGGAGTGTAAACATTCCTACCTTGTTTGCGGGCCCCCCCGTCCACAAACTTTAATTACTTGCTTTTGAAACTGAGCAGGATAGGACATTGTCCATAACCCATAATCTCCTGCCCAGCTGCAAAATGTTACCAATTGTTGTTTCTCTCAAATTCATTCTCATGTTGATGATGAAGTTTTTCCCTGTCCTCCTTCATCTCGCCCCCTCACCCTTAGCAAGTGCTGCTGATCCTAAAATTTAACAAAACCCAACCCTTATAATAATTAATGGCTAAGCTACACATCACCTCCTTTAATGTAAAGGCATTATTGTCCCACAAAAGAGATCCCAGATCCTACACTATCTAGAAACTAACAAAATGGATATTGCCTTTCTACAAGCACTTCAAGAAGAATTACACCCCTTTATCTAAGAACTAAATATTCACTAAATGGTATAACACCTCTTCTCCACTTAAAAGACACAGAGGCGTGGCGATTGTCCTAAATAAAAATCCCCCATTTCAATTTTTCACTGTCCAACCAGATCCAGAGGGACGTTATATATTCCTCAAAGGCACGATAAAATGTGATAAAATTTACACACTAGCAAATGTCTACGCCCTGAATAACAATCAAGTAAACTTCTTTCTTAAAATTTTTGGCCAGCTAGAAAAATTCAAAGAAGGACATTTATTACTTGGGGGCGATTTCAATATCCCCCTTCAGCTCCTGATTGACACATTTAATGGCACATCCTCAATATCTTACTTAAACTTAAAGAAAATAAAAAATAATATTTTCTGAGCTAAATTTGGTTGACCCCTGGAGGATACGGAATCCCTCCACATAAGACTTTACTTTCTACTCACCAGTGCATAAACAATACTCCAGAATAGTCTACATCTATATATCGCACTATCTACTCAGCTCTGTGATCAAACCATCCTATGACTCAATATGTCTTTCGGACCATGTCCCCTTATCCCTTGAAATGGCCCCTAAAACAAAAAAAAGATGCCCAACTAACTTGATACTAAATGACAGCCTTCTTCAAAACAAAGAGGACGTTGCTATTATCAAACGAAATATCTAGATGTATTTCAAAGATAACGCAAGTGATCTCACAAGACCAGCAATTTTGTGGGCAGCTCATACGGTGGTAATACAAGGCCTTTTAATACAAATAGGTTCTAGAAGGAAAAAAGAAAGAGAGAAAGAAATATCTGACCTAATTGAACATATTAAAAAATATGAACTACAACACAAAAAAATGGCCACACGCCTTATAGAAAACGTTTTTCTTGATCTACGCACAAAATTAAGGGAATTGCTCAACTCAAAGACTGAAAAACAACTCTACTATGCTAAATGTGAGCATTATGCCTTATCAGACAAGTTCGGGAAAAGACTAGCCTCCCTGATCAAAAGCAAAACTCTAAAACAATTAACACTAAAATTAAAGATAAAAGGGACCAACTCCACCACACGATAGAGGGCATAGCCAAAACATTTTGTGTCTACTACTCGGACCTTTATAATATTGACAAACAAGATAAATCAGAACCACAGAAGATTAAACAAATCCAAAAATGTCTTAAATCCATTTCTCTCCCACAAATCTCAACCCCAGAAAGTAGCGCTGAACAATCCAATTCCCCTCCAAAAAAAAAAAAATTGAGGACGCCATTAGCGTCCTTCCTAAAGGCAAAAGTCCAGGCCCAAATGGCTTCAGTTCCATCTCTTATAAAACATTTAAAGACACTCTGACCCCAGCCTCACACAAATACTTCAACCACATTAATACCATAAATGATTTCCCTAGAGAAGCTCTTACCGCCCACATCTCCCTTATTCCCAAGGAAGGGAAAGACAATACCCTCTGCAACAGTTACAGGCTAATCTCATTAATCTACAATGACATTAAATTGTATGCAAAAATCCTCGCTAACAGAGTTAATCTGCTTCTCCCAAACCTCATCAACATGGAACAAGTGGGATTCACCCCTCATAGGGAAGCAAAAGACAACACTACTAGACTTCTCAATGTGATACCGTACGCCAGATAAACCAAGACCCCATTAGCGCTTCTCACTACTGACACAGAAAAGGCATTTGATTGAATTGGCTATTTCTTAAAATGACCCTACAAAAATTTAGTTTCCCTGACAATTTCATCGATAGTATCGTGGCCCTTTACAAAAACCCATCAGCCAAAATTAAAGTTAATGGAAATCTTTCCCCCTCCTACAATATTAAGAACGGCACAAGGCAGGGCTGTTCACTCTCTCCTCTTCTATTTGTTCTTTTGATGGAAGTCCTCTTGGAAAGAATTAGTCAAAACCAACATATCACAGGTTTAAAATGTGGGCGAGCAGAACACAAGACAGCATCCTTCGCAGATGATGTCCTGCTATTCATAACCAACCATCTCTATTCTCAAACCACTCCTGAGAGAGTTCTAGCTTTTTGGTCAAAACTCAAATTTTCACCTTAATTTCTCAAAATCAGAGCTTCTCAATATAAATATAGATAAGACTATGTAGGCCCATCTATCTAAAATATTCCCCTTCAAAAACACCTGCTCCCACCTAACATATTTAGGAACCAAAATCTCCTCAGACTTGTCCGACCTAGACAATCGGAACTTTATTCCGCTACTAGACAAAATTGAAAAAGATTCAACTATATGGATAACGCTTAGTTTTACCAAAAGTCCTCTACTTGCTACAAGTCCTTCCTATAGAAATACACTAATCCTTCTTTATTAACCTGAAACTTCTAATTACTAAATTTATCTGGCAGGATAAAGGGCAGAGTAAACTACATAACTCTAATTAAACACAGAAATCTTGGGGGCATTCGCCCTCCTGATATCGAATCCTACCACAACTCTGAATAATTGAGCTAACACACCTCTCCAATAACAAACTTTGGACCAAACTAGAACACCAACCCCTAGGGACCAAGCTCCACTCATTATCCTGGTTAACCCCGCATAATAATCCCCTGCTGAAAGAAATCTCTAACCCTCTCACCGCAACCTCTTTTAAAATCTGTCGTAAATTAAACAAAAAACACAGATTTATACCGTAGCGGATATACTCCTTTCTTACATTTAATGCCAAACAAACTAAAACGCCTTAAAAGCAACCTTTTGCAACACTAAATATCCCAACACACCATCTGTGAAACTTTTTTATAATAACTTGTTCATCTCAATATAAGATTTTCAAAAGACGTTCTGTTTACAACAACTAAATAAAAGGGACTATGATGCAATCAAAGACTCAGGATCGGTTTTTCATTCAGACATACTTAATACCAATTTTTTTTCTGGCTCATAAGTTTTTCGGAAAAGGCTACCCCTTCAGAGGGATTATCTCTAAACTGTACCATACACTCGTATACAATACAGAATATCCCTCATATATCAATTGCTGGGAGAGCAATCTCGGCATTGCATTTTCACAAAATGAAGGTAAGACTATCCTAAAAAATTTGCACTCAGCCTCAACATCAATAAGATACCAAGAGCTAAATTATGCCAATGGATGGTCGGGACAGCGCCCCTGTTACTCATAGCCAGATGATTAGAAGAGACAACCTATAGCGATTCTGTTCCACAGGGACTGAAAAGTGTGGATGAAAAATGTGTGGTTTGTGAGAGAAACCCTATCCAGTGTGGACATCTAAAGAGAGCATGCAAGGAGAAAATCTGGGAGGTCTAAGACTACCAAAGAAGAAACACAAGGAGGAAAAAAGAATTCCTGCGCTCAGGGGATAAAATGAACACCAGTACACACCAAAAGAACTAGACTAGTAATAGAGGGGTTGCATATGTAAATAAACCTTTTTTGTAATTAGTGCAGAGGGGTAATAGAGTAGTAGAACCTCAGTGATGAGATCAAACAAGATGTTTTTATTATTGAACAAACAGATGGGTTCAACGCGTTTTGGAGCTTAAACTGCTCCTTTCTCAAGCACAAGTCTATAGCAGTTTGAATATAGGATACAAAATCATTGATAACACAGAAAAGAAGGGCTAAGCATAAGAAAAGGTGCCCGGGGTTCTCTCTGCTTCAGTATCTGCTCCAGGTTCTACTACTCTTTATTACCACTCTGCACTAATTGCAAAAGGGGTTTATTTACATATGCAGGCAGTTGGACCCGATGACCCTGGAGGTCCCTTCCAACTCTACCATTCTATGATTCTAACCCCTCTATTACTAGTCTAGTTCTTTTGGTGTGTACTGGTATTCATTTGATCCCCTGAGCGCAGGAATCCTTTTATCTTCTAAGAGCTAACTTATTAAAAAAAAAAAAAAATTAATTTTTTTTTGCAAACAATTGGGTTTTATTGTTTATTTTTTTTTTACAATTAGCATGCTGAACCTCCTTTGGCCTTCAGAGCCACAACAATTCACCGTGGCATAGGGTTCTGCTAAGTGATAAAATTGTTCTGAATGAATATTGGCCCCTGTGGACAGGAAGCATCTTGTATTTCCTGCACATTAGATGGAGGTGCTGACATGTTCTGCAGAGCTGACAGGAAGGGTCCATCAATACTTGCTGCTTACACCAAATTTTACCCCTCTCATCAGCATGGGGAAACAGAAATCTGGATTCATCTGACCAGCTGATGTTTTCCAGCTGCTCAGTGATACAATTTTTTTGTGCTTTTTTTGCCGCTGTAGTCTCACTTTTTTGTTTATCTTATACACAATGGCATTGGAACTGGCCATCTTCCTTTATAGTCCATCCATGCTGGGGAATGATAAGCTGTACATTCGGACACATTACCGTAGTTGTAGCACCAGCATTGTATTTGGTTCCTTCTGACCAGAAGCATAACTAGAAGCTTTTGGGCCCTGATGCAAAATCTATAATAGGGCCCCTACCTACCATGTGCTATTGGTGATTTTCCTTATGTGAGGGAGGCGCCTTTGGGTCCCTTAAGTCTCCAGGGAGCGTTACCCACTGCTACCCTTGCAGCCACTATAGTTACGCCACTGATTCTGACCATGCAGCGCTAAATGATTCTTGACATCCTCCTTTGACTCCTTTCAGTGACTAGTTGTTTCTGTCCACAGGATCACCTTTTGCTGAATGTTTTCCTTGCTCACACCATTCTTGGTATACTCTCCACCCCGCTGCATCAGAAAACCCTATGTGGTTGGCCGTGACATCCTGGCCCTGGCTAGTCTAGCACTGATGACCAGGTCTTCTTGGAAGTCATTCAGATCATTGGATTTTCCCTGATTCATTGAAAACTTGTCAAGTGATTTCATGCTGCACTCCAGGGTCATGAGTCTAATGTTTATACAAGGATGTGTCAATCATCATAGGGCCGGGGTCATTTTAGGACCGTGATGGGCCCAGTGTAAAGGAGTCATGAGTGCCTCAAAAACTAATTTAAAAAGGCATACTCAACCCCACACACTGTGGCGCTCACCTGCTCCTGTGCTCTCCTTGTGTGACCTGATGTGCAGTTGCCCACCGTTTCCACTGTCTTCCTTCAGTGCCGCTGCTCTCACAGCTAACGAAACTACATTAATGGAAAAATAGTTATGGAGGTCAAAACATGGTGAGCAAAAACAAGTTTAACAAAAAAAGTAATTCACTTTTTAAGCAGTATTACATAAACAACTATATATATTTGGTATTGCTGTGATCGTACTAACCCGCAGAATAAAGATAGCATTTTTACTGAAGGCCGTAAAAAAAACAAAAAACACGCTCACCCCAACTAATGTCGTAATTGTTTCTTTGTTTCATTTCTCTACACTTCAATATATTTAAACATTTTGCAGTAGCAAGAGTGGCCTATAGGGGCCTCTAAGCGCAGTTACTGTGTTTGGTTTAGTTAACCTGCACCTGTAAGGGTGCGGCTACACAGGTTAAATTTCCCCTCCCTCACAAGCTCAGTGTCTTTTTTTTTTTTTTAAACTCGTTTTATTGACAGGTTAACAACATATCAGATACAGTAACAAAACATTATGCAGTACATATTCTTAAGTATGGGGTATAAGGTATAAGCCGGTCGGGCCTGTGCTTTACAATGTACCTCATGTCTGGCGTTTCATTAGTCAGAAGTGGTAGGGGGGTTGGTTAGGATTAACAAAGCTCAGTGTCTTTTGAAGCCTATGGAGCTTGTCAGGCCCCACATGGAATACTGCGTACAGTTCTGGTCACCGGTGCTCAGGAAGGATGTTACAGTACTGGAGGGGGTTCAAAGAAGGGCAACTAAACTAATACATGGAATGACGGGACTGGAATACCCAGAGAGGCATCAAAATTGGGACTATTTACTCTAGAAAAAAGAAGGTTAAGAGGCGACCAAATAACCATGTATAAGTACATGAGGGGACAATACAAGGATCTCTCCCATGATCTGTTTATACCCAGGACTGCGACAGTAACAAGAGGGCATCCGCTACGTCTAGAAGAAAGCAGGTTTCATCACCAACATAGAAGGGGTTCTTTACTGTAAGAGCAGTGAGACTGTGGAACTCTCTGCCTGAGGTCGTGGTGATGGCAAAATCCATAGAGGAGTTTAAAAGGGACTAGACATCATTCTTGAACCGAGCGGAAGGTTATTACAGGATATAGACATTAGGTGACCAGTGGGTTTGTAGTTCCGGGTCTTACAGTCAGGTAGGAACTATCAAAGGTAGATCCAGGAATTATTCTGATTGCCATTATGGAGTCGGGAACGACTTTTCCCCTGAATGGGCTAATTGGCTTCTGCCTCTTGGTTTTTTTTGCCTTCCTCTGGATCAACAAGGGGGTTGAAATAGGCTAAACTAGATGGACATTGTGTTCATTCAGCCTAACATACTATGTTACTATGTATGTTACTATGTTAGGTCTGTTGAGGACAGTGAGGCCCTGAGGTCTATGTAGACCCGGTGCTGATCCTTGAGGGATCTGGAAGCACGGAGCGGACAGGGGGTAGTTGGCCCCTGGCTCGTCGCCTGTTGGGGCGAAGTCACCTTCCTGGAAGGTATGTGAAAGAAGCGGTATGCGTTACTGTTTCGTTCAAAATGCTGATGCTGTGTGCACTGTGACCTACAGCAGTGCAAAGTGGCATATGATATGCTGGACCGCATGTGTATGCTGATACGTTTGCTAAATAAACGCTGGAGGAACCATTTGGACTTTACCTGGTGTTTCTGGACAGCATTGCGGTGCTGCCACCCCTGGGCAGGGGAAAGTAAGCAAGAGATCCTGGGCAAGTAGCTCGCACTTCCCACAGCATGTACATATGGTACATTAAATAGTGCCACTGAAAAATATAACTTGTCCAGCAAAAAGCAAGCGCTAATATGACTTTCACCTTAAATAGTTTTAAAAGTTCTGATTTTTTTTGAAAGTGGGAAGGAGGGAAAAAAAGAAAAGAATGGCTGCAGTGGGAAGAAGTTAATGAGCTTCTTCCCCGCAGTTTGCATCTAATATCTTGTTGCCATCATCCGTGCCGAGTAAGAGAAGAATTGAAGATGCACGGTGCCGGGTGCCACAATGTCAACAATACACACACTGTGTAGACAGCATCAGTTGTCCCCTCTTGCCACCCATTATAAGAATGCATCAGCGCATGAATTACCGTGTCTGGTCATCCCAACTTCAAAATACCAACAAAAAGCTTCAAAATACCAGCAAATCCACATGGGTACTTTATTAGGCCCCAAAAGCATACACAAAATACAGCAACATTTTGGTTGTTACCAAACTTTTTTTAAGTTTGTTCTACAGTGTTTCCTAAGATTCCATTCACTTCAGTAAGAGCTACAGAAACTGCACTGTGTTAAGTGCTCGGCTCTTTCCATAAGCTCCGGCCAGGAGGACGACAGCCATGGCATTAGTTTCCCTTCTTGTCTCTCCCAAAAGTCAAAATGGGAATATCCTTGTAAAGGGTTGCCTGGGGCTGTTACTATTGATAACCTGTCTCTACAGTGCAGTACTGAGGACAGTTTTTTCCAACAAGCCCTCCCCCCATCCCATACTCAGCCAACTTACAAAAGGATTGAGCATGCTCATCCTCCTCTCCCCAACGTCTGCCATTGGGAAGAATAGAGGTCAGAGTAGGTTGCAGACAGGAAAACGTCCAATACAGCAAGCCAACATCAGAAGTGGAAGGCAGAGTTATAAAACACGCTTATTTATATTTTAAAAGCCATCTTGTGGCCAATTTTCAGAATCATAATGTAAATTTGCAAGTTGGGACAGAAATGGGACATTGAGGACCTCTAGTGTAGGACATTAACTATCCAGATATCCCAATAAAGGTAACCACTTCCTGTCAGTAACTAAAGATAATTAATTTTACCCAACTTGTACAGCACCCATCTAGAGGGACGGCCATTTTGGACTTAATAGGCAACAGATCTGAGAGAAAAACAAGGGTGCAGGTTGGGGGGCACCTGGGAAATAAATAAATAAATAAAATCTTGTTATTTGTATAGCACCAACTCATTCCTCAGCGCTTTCAGATAATTTTCTTTTACCACCCCTTCCCCACGGTGCCATTATGATTTAACATGGCATACTCTGCCTATCCTTCACAGAACTTGGAATGTGGCTGATTCCATGCTTAGTTCAGATCTGTGACTAAACCGGCAGGTGATTCCCGTACCCGTTGCCCCTTCCCCATCCACCTATCTGAGCATCCTTTCCTCCCCACCATTTCTCCCTTTCTTGCTTTCAAGTCTATTTTCTTTATCTCATTTTTCAATTTCCTTCAGACCATTAGATGTCTGGGAGAGACAAGGTCTGGGGATATTGCTAAAAATATTGCACAAGATGTTGAGTAACCCCTCTAGAAGCTTCTATGAGGGGAGATAATATAAGACCCTGCACTTCCTCTTTAGTTCAGAGATCACAGAGATGACAGAACAGATGAGATGAAAAGAGTTCACAGAGAGATCTCAGAAGAGATAAGAGAGTGTGGAGCAGGAGCAGAGGAGAAAGTGATTTATCTATCCCTTCTCCGCTGGTGCAGCGTAGATAATAATTGCAGGGTTATTGCCAGCCTTTGTGTGTAGAGACCAGCATGAGTGAAGCCCACCAGGACTGGACCTGATGTGGACTCCAAGGCTTGGATACGGTACAAGTGCTAGGACAAATTAACACCTTAAGGACCGGACACTTTTTTCAGCGCTACGTAGCCTAAAAAGGAGAAGGCAGAAGCATTGAAAAACTGCTTCTACCTTCTCCTCTGGGTCTTCAGCTGTGTCTGACAGCCGAGGACCCAACCTGCTCCTATTGGCTGGGATTAAGGACCTGTAAATTTACGGTGCGTGGTCCTTAAGCGGTAAAAGTAAATCACTGTGATTAGGCTGTTGGCAGATATATATAGAGAAGTGCCGTGGGCTTGTGAAGAGATACACATGTTGGAGATACTGTGGATTTTACAAGTACTGTGATTGCTGTGGTAAAGATTGGTTGTAACCTGTTACCAAATGTTCTGTAAATTTCCAGTTTCTGTTTTCCCATGTTCCCGGCCTCTGCCTTGTTTTGTCCTGCATTGAACACATGAACCACCACCGTCCGCTAGTTCATTGCTCCCTTGTAGCATAGTGGATGGGAGTCTGAATATTTAGCCACTATCAACCTAAGCTGACATCCCCAACTCCCGCTAGCTATATTTGTCCTACCGTCGCTCTTCTATGGGATCAGGCCACATGGGCAGCCTTCACTCCTCACACACATCATTGACCCATGGGCACCTATAAACCTCTCACAGGTTCATTAATTATCTTTCCTCAGACCACTTTCATAGCTGCTAACTGCTACATTCAAGAAACATCCCACAAGACCGGCCGTTGTGGAGATGTTTTAACCCCGTCGTCTACCTATCGCAGTTTGGCCCCTGTTGCTGATTATCTTACACTTTTCCATTTTTCCCACTTCTAATTAATCAACTCCAAGAACTGATTGATCACAGCTATAGTATCTAATATATCCACCCAACAGGCACCATTGTCACCAGACGATCAGTGGTAGCCCCTTCACTAGTCAGCGGTTTTATGTTATCTAGTGTACCATATATACTCGAGTATTAGCTGACCTGAGTATAAGCCGAGTCAATACGTTTTACCACAAAAAACTCGTAAAACTTATTGATTCGAGTATAAGCCTAGCTATACTTGAGTATATACTAGGTAAAAAAAAATGCAATACTCACCTTCCAGCCGGCGTCTGTGTCCCCGGCGTGATAGTCTCCCTGGCGGTGTGGCAAGCTGCTTGAGAATTCTCCCCGCTGTCATCTCCTTGCACGGCTTTGAATTCTCCCGCCGTCAGCACTGTGTAAGCAGGCACTGTGATGTCATCCACCGAATGGCTGTGAATGACCGAGCACCGGCTGTGATTGGCTGGCACTCGGTTCAATCACAGTGCTTACCTACACAGCGCTGACGGCGGGGGAATTCAAAGCGGAGCAGGGAGATAACAGTGGGGAGAATTCTCAAGCAGCTTGACGCACCGCCGGGGAGACCATCACACCGAGGACACAGACAGAGCCTGGGACGTGAGTATTGTGTTTTTTTTTAACCTCAGTCGAGTATAAGCCAAGGGGGGCTTTTTCAGCATAAAAAAATGTGCTGAAAAACTCGGCTTATACTCTAGTATATATGGTATATATTTTATAAATCTGCGGTTATTTCTGTGACTCTTTGCAGTCTGACTGCAGCATTTATGTGCATTTCTGCAGGTCACCGATCTGGGACTCGAGCTCTAGAACGTTCCTCAGAGCAGAATACGAACTTATCAGAGTGTCCATTCTATCACATGATGTACATCCCTTACCTGCCGCTGTGCCGACTGATGGATAACGGCTCCTTATCACTGCATAATGGTGGTATACAATGACATAGTGATGCTACTGTGCAGGGTTGCTGTAGATGAAGCAGGTGGATGGTTACAAGGCGCAGCAGTGACAACGTCTAGTGTTTTTCGGAAGGTCAAGGTGCTTGAATCTCTCTTATGGCAGACCCGCTCCATCATAGTACAGCATACTTTATTTCCGGACGTTCCCAGCATTCACTATCATCGGACCCTCAGTGCACCGTAGGGCCAGAGTACATCAAATATAACCGTGCAGAATGCGGTACATCACTTTCATCGTAACTTCTTGACATATAGCGCCTCTGTGCATACATGTTAAACATACCTTCACCTACAAGCTCATTTAACATGCCGTCATTTACTAACACAATGCAATATATAAACCTATTGTCACCATCCCTGTATAACACAGTCCCTTATGGGGGGATACTCTCCAGTCCATACCAGTCACACCATCATTATCCATCCACTGTGCACACACTTAGTAACCGGAAACTGGCCTCATATATCTGGCAGCTGTGTCTTTATCCTGGCTTGGATCTATGGTGCTGTCTCCGTTATCTGAGACGGATGCCATGTGAGGGAGACTCCGTCTCCTACCACATGCTGCAGGGTTCTTCGCCGCAGCAATCGTTCTGGCCAGTCCACATCTGGCATTACCTCTTCGGCCCACGGTCATCAAGGCTTTCAGGAGACTCTTGCAAATTATCCTCTATCCACCAGATAGTTGATAACTTGCTGATTGGCAGGTATCTCACAGCTGAGACCTCTACCAATCTTGAGGATGGCTGTCATGTATTCCCATCCTCCCCACTGAGGGGTTTTTGCCACCCCCATAGTGAGCAGACTAAATGTAGCGCTGGTAACAGAAGGACGCTAATGCTCCAATCAGTTTCATTGGGACTGTGAAGACACCCAAGCGCATCGCTCAGGTATTTCCATGAGCCCCATTGAAATGAATGGAGCGCCAACCGCACATGCTCGGCCAACACTTCATTCATTCTGATGTCACCGTAGAGCGAGAAGTTGCCTCCGCCATGACAGGCAGAGAGGGACAAAGGATCGCATTCTTGAGATCATCAGGGGTCTCAGTAAGTTGTCCCCTATTCACAGGATAACTTGTAATCTTGGTCCAACCCATTTCAAACTCCACCTTACTAAGGCTCATCTGCCACTGTAAGCATGTAGCAGTTTCCTGCTAATATTTTTCTCATTGGTGGTTTATACTCTGTACTATACAATAATTTTCCTATTTTTGTAGTGGATCTCTCTTCTCATCTTCTCTTCATGCAATGATGTCTTACTGAGCCTGTGAAAGAGTTGTACACAGCAGCCAATCAGATGAAGCTAAGCTGCAGGAGAACGGGCAGCGCAGCAACCTGAGCCAATGATGAGGGAAGGGGTGTGCCTTCCTGAACCAATGATGAGACAGGGGGCATGGCTGAGACTACCACAGACTGCTGTAGACAAAACACAATGACAGATCATAGCCGTATACTAGTGGAGCTAAAAAGTGGATATGCAGCAAGAGCTGCAGAATTTATAGCACTTGAACATTACCTGTAAATACTGACATACATATCATTTTGTGAGTTTCTGACTGTACAGTCACTTATAAGTAGTATGATATGGACAGTTGAATTTAAGAAAAAGCATTTATTTCTGAGTTTTACAAGATGCAGAATAATCTATGGAAAAAATGCGCCTTTCAATCATCCAATAATAGATTATACAATGGAAACATGAAATACAGAGATGGAGATGGAGATGAACCAGCCGCAGCTGAAGAAAAAATCTGATACTTTTGAAGTTCTTGAACTTGGCAGCTACCAGTAGTAGGGTCTACAATAATCGGTGTCTAAGTCTCCATAAACCTCGACCTCGGCCAGAGTCAGGTACTCTGCGCGTGTTGGGATCACCACGCTGACATAGCGACCCACCATCCCATTACAGCAGAATGACAAGGTGTCAAGACTGGTGACCTTACCGCACCTGCAGGAGAAAAACAGCAAAACCTTGTGATGATCTGCTCATTCCAAAGTATTTCAACATTATCTATATAAGAACTGTAAACATGTTCAACCTCAAGATGTAATTGGATGAAATAGAACTGCAAAATTGGCCAGACTGATCATCTATTAACCCGGCTAATCGTGTGAGCCAAAGTGATGAAAAAATCCCACCAACCACAAACAAAGCGATTTCCCAGGCAGCGCTCGCCGGGATACACTGAGGTCGGAGTGGAAGCGCTGCTCTGACCACTGTCTAGTGGCCAGCACTTGTAATTGCAGGCACAGCTCCCATTGATTTCAGTGACCGCTGTATCTGCAAATTACGAGCGCTGGCCACTAGATAGGGGTCAGAGCAATGCTTCCACATGGACCCTGGAGTATCCCGGCGGGCGCTGCCTAGAAAGCCCCTTTAAGAAAAGACAGGATCTTGTGGAAAAAAAAAAAAACACAGGATGGGCCATTGTGGAGAAAAGTGAGACTAGACACTGTTGAGTAATACAAGACGAGATATTATGATTGTTTTGGTCTCCAAGAGTTTGGCCGTTTTAATGACCACCCATACGTGTTTTCACGTCCTGGGTGTCTGGGCTTTAACTTTACAGGGCTGTGAAAACACATTGGCACTGTAAAATAAAATCCTGGGTTCAGAGAGTTCGACAGCTCCCTGCTGTCAGAGGTAGCCTAAAGTCTCCAGCGATGTCCCTCAATGCAATCTTCCTGCATGGACCTTCCCCGGCTTCTGTGCATGCTCCAGACAGCAAAATAGCTGGCGCATGCGTGGAAGCCGGTGTGGACCCTGGCAATTTCAAACCTCCTTGTTCCCAGCTACCAAAGTTAGCTGAGAGCATGGATCTGTCACCTGGGGCTACGGTAAGTGGCCCCTAGTCACGTGATCACCATTATCTAGTGGATAATGGCGATCATGTAAAAGTAAAAAAAAGTTCAAAAAGTTAGTTTCATCTCCCCTCACTGATGTGATCTGTGAGGGGAGATGAAGCTTCTGACCGAGGCCACAGTGATATCCCTTGATGATTATTTTCATCCTCGGATCTTCACCAGCTTCGGGTTGCGCCCACCATGAAAATAGCAGACACATGCGTAGAAGCCAGGGAAATTCAAAATCCCCTTGCTCCTGACTACCAAAAGGAACCGAGAGCCTGTAGCCATGACCGGAGGGCCTGCTGAGTGGTTCTTGGTCATGTGATCACTGTTATCCAATGGTATGAAAAGGTGGCGATCTAACTTATTTAGGTCACTACCTGGAATATGTAATTTACAAGAAGCCCCGGGAACGCTCGCATTCCTGCAGTTTCAGGAGAAGCTTGTTGAGAGCCTTTTGTTTGAGGCCACCACACCTTAGCAAGCTTATGAAGCCTCGCAGAGCACCACCTTTTACACACCATCCCTGCCACTAAGGTCAAGCAATATCTCCAATACAGCAAGCATGGGAGGAGGAGGGATACCCGGTCTTATTGCCCCATGAGCCCATCCCAACCAGGCCTCTGTAATTACCTCTGTTTTACATTATTACTTTTATCTAAGATTTAGGGAATGCCAAAAGGGAGTGGGGGAAGGACTTTTATAGGGGATATTTTTTTTAAAATTTTATTTCTGCACAAGTGAGCAATGGGGCCTGGAATCTATTCAGTCATTCTCTGAAAGGTAATGGGAGTTCCCTCCATTATCGACTTAGCATGTGTCCTGTAAGCAGATTGGGGCTACCAGCCCCGTTGGAAACAATGGTGATATCGCAGAAAGATAGGACATGCTGCGATGTGCTTGTAGTGGCCCACAGAACACTAGAATCACACTTGTCCTGTCTCACCTGTCTGTATGCCGTCCCTGGATACAGAAGGTGCCGTCTGTGGGGGAGACCCTGTGTTTCCCCTTCTGCTCTAAGCTAGAGTAAGCTGGCCTCTCATTGGCTGACAGTCAGGTTTAACCTTCTGCAATCCACTGTCTGACATCTGAAGACATTCTGATTGAAGGTTGTACAGCTCCGATGTCGGAAGACAACCAGCAGGGTTATCTTACTGTATATTACTGGCCGCTCTGTTGTCAAGGGCCTCTCGAGCATATCCCACACTGCAGTACTGGCTCTAGACAGCAGAAGGCACCATTGTATAATGGCAGAAAGAGAAAGTCCCCTAGGAAACCTTGAATCCAACATTGGATTGCAAAGGGTTAATCTCACTGGTGCAGAGCCCCAAAGGCGGGAAACAAGCATACAAGTCCCTATGTAAGTGGGCGGGTAGTGAGAGAGGTGATAAAAGGAAGTGGCGCAGAGCAGTTAGACTCAACCAGGTGCGTGTGAGGAGAGGTTGCAGTTTCTGTAGTCAGCGAGGAGGAGTGTTCAGCGAGTGATTCCTAGCCAAGGTAGAGTGTGGTGCACAACCCGTGCCTTTGCATTTCTACAGCAGAGTTCCAGAAGACCCTTGCAGAGGTGCATCTTCATCAAACAGTGAGTTACAGCTACCCGGTGAAATCAAAGCCAGGATCAGCACAGAGTCACTAGTCTCTCTGCTTCAGAAAAATACCTTCAGTTAAATCCAACTCAAACCTGTTCATCTAACTTCACAGGGGGGAAAATTGTTTAATAATTTGGTCTTAAGTTACTATTAGAGAGCGTGGAAAATCAGAGAATCATCAAATCAATCTTACTGTATCTTGCCTGTCTTATATTGTATCCTTGTTCCCCAGACAAAGCTCTCCACAGAAAATTGTAACGTTAACCTGTTGTTTACCAGTACCGGAGTGTCTAAATAGAGTGTAGCGTCACCGTGACAACAAAAGACCTCCAGCCATACCAACTGTAAGTGTATTGGGGATGTTATATGTTTCCCACATAACATTGCATCGCAGTGCCATGCAGGAAAACATCAATAATGTGAATGAACCCATTCAAAAGAATGGGTTTCAAAATTGTGCATCTCGCAACGCACAAATCTTGCACAATTTTCACGCCCGTGTAAAGGAGTTATTCTGTTAAAGTGACACATCAGATTTCCAGAATTTGGTCTGGTCATTAAGGCGCAAACAGGCTTGGTCACTAAGGGGTTAAAGTGATTTATTGGAACCAAATATGAACTTACACTTTGTTGTTGTTATCAGGGGAGTTCCCAACCCGAACCTCGGCTTCAATCAGACGTTCCTGACAACAGTCCTTCCTGTTTGTTAGGATAACATTTGATACCCTGTATGTATATTTCAGGTCCACCTTCCACCAGTTAGAGGATGTCCTCTTGGTGTGACTGATAGTCTGACTGTCACCATCTATGGCATATTTGGCAGTTGACGTTGGAACAAGGTCAGAATCCTGGGAGGCTTCTCCATTTCTTGCTATATTTGGGGCTGAGGAAATAGAAAGAGAAAAACTTTTAATTATATGGAGCTAAACCAGGAGAAGACAGAAACGGGGCTTCCCGGGCAGCAAGCCACAGACTCACAAGAAGACGATTACGGTCTTTATTGACAGGATCCAAATTCAGTGACAATGACAACACGTTTCACCCTGAACTAGTGACTTCCTCAGGCAACATTCTGCATCTGTCTTCTCCTACATCATAGCGCCTTTGTGTGAACATGCTGGTTGACACCTACGAGCGCAAGTTTTAATTAAAAACGCTTCACTGTAAGAAAAAAAAAAACATCTCGGCCTAATATTGTGCAGACCTGTGTGAATGTAGCTTGAGAAGGAACAAGGCCTGAGAAATAGAGGTAAAGAGACAATATAAAAAATATATAGCACCATTGCCAGATCAGAAACAAATGGCGCTATACGCTGTATTACTAATTCAATGGAAAAGAATATATATATATATATATATATATATATATACACACTACCGTTCAAAAGTTTGGGGTCACATTGAAATGTCCTTATTTTTGAAGGAAAAGCACTGTACTTTTCAATGAAGATAACTTTAAACTAGTCCTAACTTTAAACAAATGCACTCTATACATTGCTAATGTGGTAAATGACTATTCTAGCTGCAAATGCCTGTTTTTTTGTGCAAAATCTACAAAGGTGAATAGAGGCCCATTTCCAGCAACTATCACTCCAGTGTTCTAATGGTACAATGTGTTTGCTCATTGGCTCAGAAGGCTAATTGATGATTAGAAAACCCTTGTGCAATCATGTTCACACATCTGAAAACAGTCTAGCTCGTTACAGAAGCTACAAAACTGACCTTCCTGTGAGCAGATTGAGTTTCTGGAGCATCACATTTGTGGGGTCAATTAAACGCTCAAAATGGCCAGAAAAAGAGAACTTTCATCTGAAACTCGACAGTCTATTCTTGTTCTTAGAAATGAAGGCTATTCCATGCGAGAAATTGCTAAGAAATTGAAGATTTCCTACAACGGTGTGTACTACTCCCTTCAGAGGACAGCACAAACAGGCTCTAACCAGAGTAGAAAAAGAAGTGGGAGGCCGCGTTGCACAACTAAGCAAGAAGATAAGCACATTAGAGTCTCTAGTTTGAGAAACAGACGCCTCACAGGTACCCAACTGGCATCTTCATTAAATAGTACCCGCAAAACACCAGTGTCAACATCTACAGTGAAGAGGCGGCTGCGGGATTTTGGGCTTCAGGGCAGAGTGGCAAAGAAAAAGCCATATCTGAGACTGGCCAATAAAAGAAAAAGATTAAGATGGGCAAAAGAACACAGACATTGGACAGAGGAAGACTGGAAAAAAGTGTTGTGGACGGATGAATCCAAGTTTGAGGTGTTTGGATCACAAAGTAGAACGTTTGTGAGACGCAGAACAAATGAAAAGATGCTGGAAGAATGCCTGACGCCATCTGTTAAGCATGGTGGAGGTAATGTGATGGTCTGGGGTTGCTTTGGTGCTGGTAAGGTGGGAGATTTGTACAGGGTAAAAGGGATTCTGAATAAGGAAGGCTATCACTCCATTTTGCAATGCCATGCCATACCCAGTGGACAGCGCTTGATTGGAACCAATTTCATCCTACAACAGGACAATGACCCTAAACACACCTCCAAATTGTGCAAGAACTATTTACAGCAGAAGCAGGCAGCTGGTATTCTATCGGTAATGGAGTGGCCAGCGCAGTCACCAGATCTGAACCCCATTGAGCTGTTGTGGGAGCAGCTTGACCGTATGGTACGCCAGAAGTGCCCATCCAACCAATCCAACTTGTGGGAGATGCTTCTAGAAGTGTGGGGTGCAATTTCACAAGCTTACCTCAACAAATTAACAGCTAGAATGTCAAAGGTGTGCAATGCTGTAATTGCTGCAAAAGGAGGATTCTTTGACGAAAGCAAAGTTTGATGTAAAAACAATGTTATTTCAAATACAAATCATTATTTCTAACCTTGTCAATGTCCTGACTCTATTTTCTATTCATTTCACAACGCATGGTGGTGAATAAGTGTGACTTTTCATGGAAAACACAAAATTGTTTCGGTGACCCCAAACTTTTGAACGGTAGTGTATATATATATATATATATATATATATATATTACAAAGAAGGAAAACTGTGACCCTACGGGACATGGAAAGTAACCAGAATGTGTAGAAGATTTGGTGGATTCTGTTTCTACTGTACCTATATGTACTGTTAATAGTGCTTACATAACAGCGTCCTACAGGAAGCACAAGGGGGGCAAGTGCTGCACGCTAGAATTCTGGTGCTGAAAGGTTGCACATTTTGGCAGAATCCCAACTTGCGTAAAAATGTGGATACTTTTCTGCTCTTTCTGCCGGCCTCTTCACTTTTGTGAAAAGTAAGCTGGGCTTATCAGAATGGGGTGGGGCTATCACAGACCAACACATTTATGTATAATCTATGCCAGAAACTGATAAATTATACTAGAAATCTATTGCATCTCCTAGGTGGCTTAGATTTCTGTGCCGGCGCTCATAGGTGACAAGACGCGCCTATAGGAAGAGGTGTGCGTCTACTCATATATTAGTTTCATTATGTGTCAGCAGCAATTGTACCAGGACCAGCTTTGAAAATGCAGGCCTTAATATATTTCCCCCATAGTGAGTACACCTTGGCATTTCCTATATCAGTCGAATGTGGGAGTAGGATGGTCCAAATTTACAAGCAGTTCCTGCCTCTTAATAAATTTGGCGCATCTTTAGCTGCTCATGCACAAATCTGTCTCTATTGTGACCAGACGTGGATTTCAGCCATAAGTTAGGGCATTTTCTTGCATAAATTATAGTAAATTTGTCAACCTTCCGGAGACCCCTCCCGCCATGCCCGCCCCTTTGATCATCACTTTTCAAAAGTGGCAAGAGAAAAGTAAAAGTCACAAGTTTTTGTGCAAATTCAGGGTGTCTCAGAAGTGTGATAGTATTCTATATGAAAACAGTTTGGCAGAAGTTGATCTTATTTTGCGTACAAGCTGATGGGGGTCACCTATTAGGCCATGTCACCAATACAACAGCTATTTTGAATGCCGCCATCTTGGATTTAACTCTAATTTTTTGAATGGGACAGTAGGTGTGTGACATATCAAATTGGCAGAGAATGTCACCAGAAAAATAACGGTGAGCTTCATCTTACCATATCTTAATTTCTTCTCTTCTTAACAATGATTTTTCTTAATTACAGCTAATGTGAATGATGGCTTTATCTCCAGCAGAAAGTGTTGAAATTGTCCTTATGTCAGGTGAACGAAGCACATGGACCATCGACCCAGATTTCAATAAATGCCAACCAACTAGACCTCCCATTACCCGCAGTACAGCTGCCAAGCTGGCAGCCAAAATCCAAAATCTGGACTACAAAAGATTGAACCCTGTGCTGGTAACTGCAGGTGCAGCTGTCACTTATTTAATAGAGACCTGTGCCTGCAATTACCATCGCCGGCCACTACACAAGTGTTGGAGGGATCTGCTTCCGCTCTGTACTCTGTGTGTTTTGCTGATTGGTTGGTGTCCCAAGAGGCTGACCCCTGCTGATCATCTATTGATGACCTTTCCTGAGGATAGGTCATCGATAAACATTGCCTGGAAAAACCACTTATACACAACAAAAGCAATTGGAAGGGCAAATAAACTGCTGCACAGAAAGGTATGTTAACAAATTAAAAATAAAAGCCAAGTTAAACTTTGCTAAATTTGTACATGCCAGAAAACTGGTGTAAATGGTTTGATAAACTGCCCCCATAACAGAGCAGTGCGGCGCCCCAATATAGTAATAACACCATATAGTCAATGAAGGATGCGGTTGCCATCATGTACAGCAGGTTCCCCTTCTGCCCATATATAATCCAGTGTGTGGCACAGATATATTACAGGCGTCGATCTTCTCACCTCCAGGTCTAGGACATCCCAGAGTCAGAGCCAGAGATCCGAGCAGAATCAGAGATGGCAGAAGATTCATCCTGGAGGAAGAAGAGGAACACAGAGATGGAGGAGAATGTTACTGCCATAAATCTCCGTATAATAAGGAGAAACTTAATAACTCATTTGTATTCCTGCTCTGAGTTCTGTCTGATGCTCCAGTCACCACCAGAGCTGCGTGCAATCTTGGACTATTTTAGCACCGCTATCAGCTGGGCTGCTGTTCCCTGCAATATATATGCAGCAGAAGCCTGTAGAGTGTAAGCTCTTCTTCACATGTGGCAGAATTGCTGGACTAATTTCCCACAGCAAGTCCACCCCGTGCAAAAATACCCTAAATGCTACATCAGGGATCAATAGATCATATCTACTTGCCCTGCAGTTATCCTCTTCCCAGCTTGACATAACTAATACCAGTTGTATTCACCTATGCAGCCAGAAATAGCTGATAACAGAGGAAAATAGATTGCACTTACCTATACAACAAATGTAGAGGGTCTGTATGACGGAGCTCCCACAGTAGTCAGCGCCTAATTCCTTCAGAGTGTCCTAATATACAGGCTGTACTCACACCAGAAGGGTCCTGCAGCTTCTGTGCCTAGAGCAGCCTCAATCCTGAGCATTTAAACCTTATTACGCCCCAGCCCCCCCCCCCCCTCTGACCCGCCCACACCTGTAGTTTTCCAGCAAAAATGACATATAATTACTACTTATAAAACTCCTTTATATTATATACCAATGCATCCCATTTCCTTGTAGCTGATACAGCGGTCACAGCAGGGGAAGGAAAGGGACTTGTTATTTGTATATCACCAACTTATTCTACAGCAATTTGTTTATTACCCCCCAGCAAGCTGGGTACCCATTTTACCGACCTTGGAAGGATGGAAGGCTGAGTTATCCTTGAGGCAGCTACCTGAACCACACAGGGATTGAACTTGCAACCTTCAGGTCATGAGTGAGAGCTTAGGACTGCATACTGCTGCCTTAACACTCTGCACCACATGAGCCAAACTGGCAGCTAAAGTCTGGACTACAAAAGAGGCATCCCCACACACACACATATTTAAGGGGTTGTCCAGTCACAGAGACTGTGTAAAATTAGATCCAAATGATTAAAAGCAATAAGATGAAAGGTACTTACCGGTCCTAAGCCTCGGTGATCTAGCACTGTTCCCCTGCGGTTCTCCTGGTTTGTGTTGACAGCAGAAGTCAGCTGACTGCCACCTGCCAATCAGAGGCCACAGCATCAACGCCCATTCTTTTGGCATCAGCACTGACACCCCTCGCCCCATAATGACTGGAATTCGGAAAGGAAATGCTTCTGCCTCTGATTGGCAGGCAGTGGTTACCTGACCGCTGCAGTTAACTCAGACATAGAGCTGTAGCACTGGATCACCGGGCTGAGGATGGGTAAGTACTACTAGTTTTACTGTCTTCATTTATTTGGAAAAAGTTAGTTTGTAACTTTACAACCCATCTAACGCCTCTGTGCGCCAGGGCGTAAATGTCTGCCCTGGATGAGAAATGGGTCCTGAAAATGGGTGTAAATTTACGCCCTATGGATGGCACAGACTCAGAAGCTGAACCCCCACCATCGGCAGCAGGAGCCGGCTGTGACTAACAGCTGGCCTCCAGCTGCAAAAAGCAGAATGTCTTGAGATTGCTCTTATGTCAGGTGAACGAAGTAAATGTGTCATTGCCGCAGAGTTCAATCAAATCAATCCACCCAGACCTCCTATTACACAAATTCCCAGAAACAGGTTCTGGAGCTCATAAACCCAAATCTGGGAGACCAAAAACTAATGCTGATACTTCATAAGTCTTTGTCATGCCACAGGTCCATGGCCAACAAAACCAACAAAACCAAACCTTTTTGGTTAGTTCATTGCTAGTTAGTACTTTTGTCGCTGCTGTAGTTTTCTGACATTTGCTGTGAGTTATTTTCTAATTATCTAGCCAGTGCTCCAAGACTAAAAAATTACGAAGGAGCCATTGGCTCCCAAACTGTAGCCAAGCACTCCCCTATCACATAAACTGTACCAGATGCCCTGTCACATAGACTGTAGCTATATGATTCCTATCCTATAAACTGTAGCCAGGTGCCCCATCACATAAACTATTGTAGTGGCCCAGTACATCCATTCCTAGCCCCCTCCATAAATGTCATGTCTTTCGTAGGTGCGCTGTACAAGTGTCTAGTCATTCCGTTATGTGTATTGCACAGCTGCAGCAAATGGGTTAAGTGTTTGCATGAGCCTGGGAGATGCTTGCAATGTATCAATTTGTCTTGTCATGTGATATAAGTGAGAATATAAATAGGAGTGTCTGAGAGTGGGAAAAAGAGAGATTCTTCTGGGTTCCTGAGAGAGAGTGCCAGTTGCATGAGGGTACCTTCAACCCTCATGTAGTGAAGAATGGAGGAAGAGGAGTGGTTCCTGAGTACCTGTGTGACAGCAACCATGGCTGAGTGAGTTCCCAACAGAGAGAGAGCGTGAGCAAGGGAGAGGGTGCATATGACTGGGCCTAGTGCAGAGGTACGCAGTGATTGTCTTTCCTACGCAGCCGTCCTGAAGTCTGAGATCACCACATAGAGGTACATCCATTTCTTTTCACATCTGGCCATCTTGAAGTCTGGGATCACCAGGTGGAGGTACTCTCAAGTCTGTTTCTTTTTCCTGCACTGCCCATGTTATGTAAATTGTGTCTGTATCCAGAACTTTTGCCTTAGTAAAGTTTTTGCCAGGCGCTGACCGTTCCCAGAGACTGGAGGTACGTTACTTCTGTCTGCGGCTGCATTTATTTACCACCGTGGGTCAAACCGGTGGGTAACAAAATGATGGCGTCACCCGTGGCATCTGCTATCCCTGTTCTCCACTTTATTGGGCATCCCTATCCTAGGGGTGTCCGGGTAAGGCCCAGCGCTGCCCTGGTCAAGGCTATGTGCATCCCTCCGGGAGGGAGCATTGTAAGTGCCTCTGTGACAAGCCAGCAATTTGCCCTCCCAGCTCCTCAATGTATGCCCTGTGTCCTGGGTCACTCTATGGGACGCTGCACTATATCCAGGTACCCCATCAAATAAACTGTAGCCTGGTGCCCCCATCACAAACACTGTAGCCAGGTGCCCCCATCACATAGACCATAGCCAGGTGCCCCGATCAAATAAGCTGTAGTCAGGTGCCCCATCACATAAATCATAGCAAGGTGCCTCCATCACATAAGCTGTAGCCAGGTGCCCCCATCACATAAGCTAGCCTGGTTCCCCCATCACATAAACTGTAGCCAGGTGCACCCATCACACAAACTGTAGCCTAGTGCCCCATCACATAAATCGTAGCCAGGTGCCCCATCACATAAGCTAGCTTGGTGCCCCTATTAAATAAACCATAGCTAGGTGCCCCCATCACATAAGCTGGTCTCAAACAGACAGGACACAGAGGAACACAGCAAAACTGCAGGCAGCTCAGATGTGGATCCTTCAGATCCTGCCGGGCAGCTTGTGGTCAGGGGGCAGGTGAACTGGCAGATGGGGCTAGTGGGCTGTGATCTGCTAGATGCCAAAGAATATTTCTTTCATTATAGCTGTGTGGCAGGCTAATTGTGGTAAGACTGAAAAATTCTTGTCACCATTTTCAAAGTTCTGGGCGCATCTGGAGCCCAATAGTAGATTTTCTATGCATTTTATTCTATTGGTTACTTTCATTGTGTTTAATAACACGTTTTTAAGTTAGTAATATGCATTCTGTATCTGAGTCCTGTCTCTTCATTTTACCAATCTGACTGAGGTATAAAAAGTTGATGAAACGGAGACGGTGACACGTTCAATGAAACCAAATGCTTTTCTAAAACTTTTAGAGGTCCAATAATGAAAGAAAACAAACTGCAATAACAGGATCTGCGAAGAAAACGGACAGCGACACAACCAGGTGCATCTCCTAAAATGACTTATTGTACATAATCCACAATGTCCCCTTTCAGAACATTATTTGCATATTTTCTGAATCGGCTGGTTCCTCTTTATCTGGTTAAGGGATTTTCCCTGTGTGACTTGGAAAATCTCCACATCCTTAATGCCGAGATGTCTTTAATTAATTTCATATAATGCGCCTTATATCTTCCAAGTCTTACATTTTGGCCTCATAGTGCTTTGGCAAGCCATGCTTTTCTTCATTTGGAAAATTCCACTGGGTGACAAACAGTCTTCACAATTTACACATTCCTATTGTGATCCGGAGCAGGAGGTTGGCCATGTGCCGTCATATCAGCGATGGAGCATTTTTTTTTTTTTGGTCTGTATTTCCAACAAACTCTACGATAATGTAGATTTCCAATTCCCCCAAATGGTGATAGTAGTTGGTTTGTCTAAGATTCTCTAGCAAGTTCTTCTTCTCAACTATGTTTTACAGCAATTCCATTGTAAGGGAATCAGGATCCATCCACGTTGTCTCTATTAATCTTCCCTCTGAGAGTGGTGGATGGGTGACACACGGGTGTTATTATGGTGCATCAGTGGAACGACGGAGGCGAGACAGTTTGTGCAGATCAAAACCTTTTACTGAACATCAATAGATATTCTCTGCTCCAAAGGAGGCCACATGAGAGGTATAACGCTACTGCAAAACCGGGGTCTAAGGCCACTCCCACGCAGGAGCAAAAAAAAAAAAGAAAAAAGGAGCAGTGGGCAATAACCACAAAATTATTGTGTAGTTGTGCCTATTATAGTATCTAATAAAGCATCGGTGACCACTGCTACTTTTGTCTTGGTGGAGCACGGGATATATTACCCTACATTGTTTCCTGTTTGGAAGTGGGGAAAACATGGAAGTAAAATAGGGTTGATGTTTAGATTTCTTTTTGCTTTATCTATGCTACCAATCCCATGATGCATCAGCATAAGAGCGCATGAGCAGCTAGAGCCATTGTCATGTCTGTCTGGTTGGCAAATGGGAAGATGGAATGATGCCTCTGATTTTCATCTGGCCAATAGTGTTAAAAAAAAATGGTGAAGGGAGTTCATTGATATATTATTATTATTACCTTCATTTAAAGAGTTAATTAGACCAGATAAAAAAGTACAGTGATAAAGATGATGGCCATTAGAGATGAGCGAGCACCAAAATGCTTGGGTGCTCGTTACTCGGGACGAAATTATCGCGATGCTCGAGGGTTCGTTTCGAGTAACGAACCCCATTGAAGTCAATGGGCGACCCGAGCATTTTTGTATATCGCCGATGCTCGCTAAGGTTTTCATTTGTGAAAATTTGGGCAATTCAAGAAAGTGATGGGAACGACACAGCAACGGATAGGGCAGGCGAGGGGCTACATGTTGGGCTGCATCTCAAGTTCACAGGTCCCACTATTAAGCCACAATAGCGGCAAGAGTGGGCCCCCCCCCCTCCCAACAACTTTTACTTCTGAAAAGCCCTCATTAGCAATGCATACCTTAGCTAAGCACCACACTACCTCCAACAAAGCACAATCACTGCCTGCATGACACTCCGCTGCCACTTCTCCAGGGTTACATGCTGCCCGACCCCCCCCCCGCACGACTCAGTGTTCACAGCGCACACCAAAGTGTCCCTGCACAGCCTTCAGCTGCCCTCATAGCCACACCACCCTCATGTCTATTTATAAGTGCGTCTGCCATGAGGAGGAACCGCAGGCACACACTGCAGAGGGTTGGCACGGCTAGGCAGCGACCCTCTTTAAAAGGGGTGGGGCGATAGCCCACAATGCTGTACAGAAGCAATGAGAAATATAATCCTGTGCCACCGCAATCAGGAGCTGCACACGTGGGCATAGCAATGGGGAACCTATGTGCCACACACTATTCATTCTGTCAAGGTGTCTGCATGCCCCAGTCAGACCGCGTTTTTTTATAAATAGTCACAGGCAGGTACAACTCCGCAATGGGAATTCCGTGTGCATCCACAGCATGGGTGGCTCCCTGGAACCCACCGGCTGTACATAAATGTATCCCATTGCAGTGCCCATCACAGCTGAGGTAACGTCCGATTAAATGCAGGTGGGCTTCGGACCACACTGCATGCCCCAGTCAGACTGGGGTTCTTTAGAAGTGGACACATGCAGTTACAACTCCCTGTGGACCCACAGCATGGGTGGGTGCCAGGAAGCCACCGGCGGTACATAAATATATCCCATTGCATTGCCCATCACGGCTGATGTAACGTCAGCTTTGCAGGTGGGCAAAAAATTGATTGGATTACACTGTAGGCGAGGGCCCCAAAAAATTGGTGTACCAACAGTGCTAATGTACCTCAGAAAAATTGCCCATGCCCAACCAAGAGGGCAGGTGAAACCCATTAATCGCTTTGGTTAATGTGGCTTAATTGGTAACTAGGCCTGGAGGCAGCCCAGTTAAAATAAAAATTGGTTCAGGTGAAAGTTTCAACGCTTTAATGAGCATTGAAACGTATAAAAATTGTTTACAAAAATTATATGACTGAGCCTTGTGGGCCTAAGAAAAATTGCCCGTTCGGCGTGATTACGTGAGGTTTCAGGAGGAGGAGCAGGAGGAGGAGGATGAATAGAATACACAGATTGATGAAGCAAAAAGGTCCCCGTTTTTGATGGTGATAGAGAACGATGCTTCCATCCGCGGGTGCAGCCTACGTATTGCTTAGGTATCGCTGCTGTCCGCTGGTGGAGAAGAGAAGTCTGGGGAAATCCAGGCTTTGTTCATCTTGATGAGTGTAAGCCTGTCGGCACTGTCGGTTGACAGGCGGGTACGCTTATCCATGATGATTCCCCCAGCCGCACTAAACACCCTCTCTGACAAGACGCTAGCCGCAGGACAAGCAAGCACCTCCAGGACATACAGCGCGAGTTCAGGCCACGTGTCCAGCTTCGACACCCAGTAGTTGTAGGGGGTAGAGGCGTCACCGAGGATGGTTGTGCGATCGGCTACGTACTCCCTCACCATCCTTTTACAGTGCTCCCGCCAACTCAGCCTTGACTGGGGAGCGGTGACACAGTCTTGCTGGGGAGCCATAAAGCTGGCAAAGGCCTTGGAGAATGTTCCCCTGCCTGTGCTGTACATGCTGCCTGATCTCTGCGCCTCCCCTGCTACATGGCCCTCGGAACTGCACCTTCTGCCACTAGCGCTGTCGGATGGGAATGTTACCATCAGTTTGTCCGCCAGGGTCCTGTGGTATAGCATCACTCTCGAACCCCTTTCCTCTTCTGGTATGAGAGTGGAAAGGTTCTCCTTATACCGTGGGTCGAGCAGTGTGTACACCCAGTAATCCGTAGTGGCCAGAATGCGTGTAACGCGAGGGTCTCGAGAAAGGCATCCTAACATGAAGTCAGCCATGTGTGCCAGGGTACCTGTACGCAACACGTGGCTGTCCTCACTAGGAAGATCACTTTCAGGATCCTCCTCCTCCTCCTCCTCCGGCCATACACGCTGAAAGGATGACAGGCAAGCAGCATGGGTACCCTCAGCAGTGGGCCAAGCTGTCTCTTCCCCCTCCTCCTCATGCTCTTCCCCTCCTCCTCAACGCGCTGAGATATAGACATGAGGGTGCTCTGACTATCCAGCGACATACTGTCTTCCCCCGCCTCCGTTTCCAAGCGCAAAGCATCTGCCTTTATGCTTTGCAGGGAACTTCTCAAGAGGCATAGCAGAGGAATGGTGACGCTAATGATTGCAGCATCCCCGCTCACCATCTGGGTAGACTCCTCAAAGTTTCCAAGGACCTGGCAGATGTCTGCCAACCAGGCCCACTCTTCTGTAAAGAATTGAGGAGGCTGACTCCCACTACGCCGCCCATGTTGGAGTTGGTATTCCACTATAGCTCTATGCTGCTCATAGAGTCTGGCCAACATGTGGAGCGTAGAGTTCCACCGTGTGGGCACGTCGCACAGCAGTCAGTGCACTGGGCAGATTAAACCGATGTTGCAGGTTCCGCAGGGTGGCAGCGTCCGTCTTGGACTTGCGGAAATGTGCGCTGACCCGGCGCACCTTTCCGAGCAGGTATGACAAGTGTGGGTAGCTTTTCAGAAAGCGCTGAACCACCAAATTAAAGACATGGGCCAGGCATGGCACGTGCGTGAGGCTGCCGAGCTGCAGAGCCGCCACCAGGTTACGGCCGTTGTCACACACGACCATGCCCGGTTGGAGGCTCAGCGGCGAAAGCCAGCGGTCGGTCTGCTCTGTCAGACCCTGCAGCAGTTCGTGGGCCGTGTGCCTCTTCTCTCGTAAGCTGAGTAGTTTCAGCACGGCCTGCTGACACTTGCCCACCGCTGTGCTGCCACGCCGCGCAACACCGACTGCTGGCGACGTGCTGCTGCTGCTGACACATCTTGATTGCGAGACAGAGGTTGCGTTGGAGGAGGAGGAGGAGGAGGAGGGTGGTTTAGTGGAGGAAGCATACACCGCCGCAGATACCAGCACCGAGCTGGGGCCCGCAATTCTGGGGGTGGGTAGGACGTGAGCGGTCCCAGGCTCTGACTCTGTCCCAGCCTCCACTAAATTCACCCAATGTGCCGTCAGGGAGATATAGTGGCCCTGCCCGCCTGTGCTTGTCCACGTGTCCGTTGTTAAGTGGACCTTGGCAGTAACCGCGTTGGTGAGGGCGCGTACAATGTTGCGGGAGACGTGGTCGTGCAGGGCTGGGACGGCACATCAGGAAAAGTAGTGGCGACTGGCAACCGAGTAGCGCGGGGCCGCCGCCGCCATCATGCTTTTGAAAGCCTCCGTTTCCACAAGCCTATACGGCAGCATCTCTAGGCTGATCAATTTGGCTATGTGCACGTTTAACGCTTGAGTGTGCGGGTGCGTTGCGGCGTACTTGCGCTTGCGCTCAAACAGTTGCGCTAGCGACGTCTGGACGCTGCGCTGAGAGACATTGCTGGATGGGGCCGAGGACAGCGGAGGTGAGCGTGTGGGTGCAGGCCGGTAGGCACTCGTGCCTGTGTCCTCAGAGGGGGGTTGGATCTCAGTGGCAGGTTGGGGCACAGGGGGAGAGGCAGTGGTGCAAACCGGAGGCGGTGAACGGCCTTGGTCCCACCTTGTGGGGTGCTTGGCCATCATATGCCTGCGCATGCTGGTGGTGGTGGCTCCCCAGCTCATCTTGGCGCGACAAAGGTTGCACACCACTGTTCGTCGGTCGTCAGGCGTCTCAGTGAAAAACTGCCACACCTTAGAGCACCTTGGCCTCTGCAGGGTGGCATGGCGCGAGGGGGCGCTTTGGGAAACAGTTAGTGGATTATTCGGTCTGGCCCTGCCTCTACCCCTGGCCACCGCACTGGTTCGGCCTGTGCCCACACCTAGACTTGGGCCTCCGCGTCCTCGCCCGCATCCACGTCCTCTAGGCCTACCCCTACCCCTCAGCATGCTGTATTACCAGTAGTGCAGAAACAGAACGCTGTAATTAAATGTGCCGCTTATTGGCCTGTGGTTGGAGGCTGACTTCGCTTACGGAACGCACAGCAGAGGCAGGAAAGAATTTTGCGCAAGCTTGCTGTAACACTTAGCTGGCTGCGTATGAATTAGGACAACTACCCCCAGCAGAGACCCAGTACACTTGTGGACAGGAATACAGCGGTGATGTAAGAGGCAACACAGAGGCAGGAAAGAATTTTGCGCAAGCCTGCTGTAACACTTAGATGGCTGCGTATGAATTAGGACAACTATCCCCAGCAGAGACCCAGTACACTTGTGGACAGGAATACAGCGGTGATATAAGAGGCAACACAGAGGCAGGAAAGAATTTTGCGCAAGCCTGCTGTAACACTTAGCTGGCTGCGTATGAATTAGGACAACTACCCCCAGCAGAGACCCAGTACACTTGTGGACAGGAATACAGCGGTGATGTAAGAGGCAACACAGAGGCAGGAAAGAATTTTGCGCAAGCCTGCTGTAACACTTAGATGGCTGCGTATGAATTAGGACAACTACCCCCAGTAGAGACCCAGTACACTTGTGGACAGGAATACAGCGGTGATGTAAGAGGCAACACAGAGGCAGGAAAGAATTTTGCGCAAGCCTGCTGTAACACTTAGCTGGCTGCGTATGAATTAGGACAACTACCCCCAGCAGAGACCCAGTACACTTGTGGACAGGAATACAGCGGTGATGTAAGAGGCAACACAGAGGCAGGAAAGAATTTTGCGCAAGCCTGCTGTAACACTTAGCTGGCTGCGTATGAATTAGGACAACTACCCCCAGCAGAGACCCAGTACACTTGTGGACAGGAATACAGCGGTGATGAAAGAGGAAAGAATTTTGCGCAAGCCTGCTGTAACACTTAGCTGGCTGCATATGAATTAGGACAACTACCCCCAGCAGAGACCCAGTACACTGAGGACGGTCACAGGCAGCCCAAATAGATTTTTTTCCCCAAATGTTTTTGGAAAGGCCCACTGCCTATATACACTAAATATGTCTTCTGTCCCTGCCTCATCACTACTGGCCCTGGACAATGTAAAATTACTGCAGGACGCAATGCTCTGCACGGCCGATATACAAAAAAAAAAAAAAAGTGCAACACTGCAAAAAGCAGCCTCCACATTACTGCACACGGTTAGTTGTGGCCCTAAGAAGGACCGTTGGGGTTCTTGAAGCCTAAAATAACTCCTAACGCTCTTCCTATAGCAGCTCCGGCACCAGCAGCACTGTCCCTGATCTCTGTCAGAATGCATCTGTGGCGAGCCGCGGGAGGGGCCGATTTATATACTCGGGTGACACCTGATCTCGCCAGCCACTCACTGCAGGGGGGTGGTATAGGGCTTGAACGTCGCAGGGGGAAGTTGTAATGCCTTCCCTGTCTTTCTATTGGCCAGAAAAGCGCGCTAACGTTTCAGAGATGAAAGTGAAAGTAACTCGAACATCGCGTGGTACTCGTCTCGAGTAACGAGCATCTCGAACACGCTAATACTCGAACGAGTATCAAGCTCAGACGAGTACGTTCGCTCATCTCTAATGCCCATAGAAAGCAGAGATGTTTTAACAACTGGCTGCAGGCATTCTGCATTTTTGCAGCTGTTTTATCTGAACGATCTCCTATTGCCTTTTTTTTTTATTCACACTTTTCCACTGTAGCTGGGGTATCCATAGGAGCCACATCTATAGAAGGCCCGGTTACAGGGAAAGCATCCCCTATAGTCACTAGCAGAGCTAATCAGGGGGCTTCCCCCATGATTGCCAGGTCGCAATTTAGTACATAGCGCTGATTGAGTGCTATGTACTCAGGAAAGGAGAAGGCAGGAGCTGTTAAAAATCGCTTCTCCCCTCTCCGGGTTTTCAGCTGTTACTAACAGCTGAGAACCCAATCTGCTCCTGCTTGATTGCAGAACAGGGGCTTTAATCCCGCACTGTATTTTTGCTATCGGCGAGGATTACAGCCCAGGACCAAGTGTCGTAAATTTACGGTACTTGGTCCTTAAGGGGTTAAAACTCAGCCTGTAAGCAGTCCCCTACTTGGGCTGCAGAAAAGAGTGTGTTTTGCTTTTAATGAGAGTCAATGTAGATACTGATTTTGTGCCGTGTCTCATCCGTTGAGCCGGTGTTGTCGTCAGAGATCACTACAAAATTCTTTGCAGCCAGGGAATAGAGAATTTGCAGCAAAAATCCAGGACACCAGTGATGTTGTCAAGAATGTTACCATGGCTAAAATGTACCAAACAGGCTGAAGGTCCAGCTCATTGGTTTGGGTTGTCCGGACGTTTTCTTTGCGCCAGAGTTTGAAGAGCTTAGTTGCGCATGGGTTAAAATTTAAATCCTGTGAAATTGCATCATGCTGTAGTTAAAAAAAATTGCAAAAGAAATAGAAGAAGGCAGAGTAGTGCAAAGAGAATTCCCTGTAGGGGGGATGATGCATTATCAGGGTAACTTTTTGCTTATAGTTCCTCCTGATGAGGCAGTTTGTGTAGAGGTTTTGGAGGATTTTTGCTTAGCAATGGTATTTTTTGGTGTCCTTCTGGCACATGAGAAAAGGTTCCCCCATGTGTCAGTCTGGAAATTTTGGGTTTTGTAATTGATAGCTATGCTATGGAATTACTGTTACCACAAGATAAATGAAGTGATTTGTGTAGGTTGATCAGCTGTGCTCTGCACAGAAAAAAGTGATATTAAAAGAATTTCAGTCATTGTTAGGTCACTTAGTGTTTGTACAGACCGAGGACAGGGACAGCGAAATAATAGTACTCATGGTGACACGGTTGCTCCTCTCCGATGGAAGGCAAGGTAAGGTGGTGATTAGAGATGAGCGAGTATTGTCCTTTTCGAGTAACTGTCCACTCGTGAGAAAAGATTCGGGTGCCGGCGGGGGTGAGCGACATGTTGCGTGAGTGAGCAGGAGGGAGCGGGGGGAGAGAGAGGGATGTCCGCCCCCGTTCCCCCCCCCCCTGCTCTCCCCCACCACCCCCCGACGGCACCCAAATCTTTTCACACAAGTGGGTAGGTACTCGAAAAAGACAATACTCTCTCAAGTATTTGTCCTTAGCGAGTATGCTCGCTCATCTCTAGTGGTGATACCCCCGGAATCGGGAGGGGAAAAATGTTTTTTTGAGTGACACTAGTCCGTATACGGGTAGGGACCTGTTCTGAACAAAATAATGACATACAAAAAATGGAGAACTAAACTAAAATGGGGGATCAACCTCTGTTCTGCCTGGAGTGCTTAGTGTGGTACCTCAGTGCAGATGTTGAGGATGGAATAAATGGTGGGAAATGACTCCAGGAGTTGGGTCATACAGTAAACCAAAACTGTTTTAATCTTCAAGAATAGATGAGGGATAAACTTGACTTGTTTTATACAGTTTGCATTGACAGACTTTGGTAGAAATAGTTACAGTTACAGGCATTATTCACTTCTCCAGTTCTTGGACTTGATAGAGGGAAATACATTTATCCTCTGTGCGTTGCATTTTAGCTCTGTTCCCTGGCTGGGCCTGACTCTAACTGACTTGCTTTCCTTTCTGTTTGTTGCCTATAAATGGTTGACTTAGATTTCCTTCTACTCTTCTCTTCTTTCTCTCCTCTGTTACTAACACGTTCTTGCTCTTGAGTATTTACACTTAGATGTTCAATAGAGATGAGCGAGCGTACTCGTCCGAGCTTGATGCTCGTTCGAGTATTAGGGTGTTCGAGATGCTCGTTACTCGAGACGAGCACCACGTGATGTTCGAGTTACTTTCACTTTCATCTCTGAGACATTAGCGCGCTTTTCTGGCCAATAGAAAGACATGGAAGGCATTACAACTTCCTCCTGTGACGTTCCAGCCCTATACCACCCCCCTGCAGTGAGTGGCTGGGGAGATCAGGTGTCACCTGAGTATTAAAATCTGCCCCGCCTGCGGCTCGCCACAGATGCATTCTGACAGAGATCAGGGAAAGTGCTGTTGATGCTGCTGCTGCTATAGGGAGAGTGTTAGGTGTTATTTTAGGCTTGAAGAACCCCAACGGTCCATCTTAGGGCCACATCTGACCGTGTGCAGTACTGTTGAGGCTGCTTTTAGCAGTGTTGGACAACTTTTTTTTTTTTTTGTATATCGGGCGTGCAGACCATTGCGTCCTCAGTCTGCAGTCATTTTACTCAGTATAGGGGCAGTACTGGTGAGGCAGGGACAGTGGGAAAGGTGAAAGAGATATACCGTCTATATGGGCAGTGGGCTTTTTCAAAAAAATTGGGGAAAAATACTATATTTGGGCTGCCTGTGACCGTCTTCAGTGTACTGCGTGTCTGCTTGGGGTAGTAGTCCTAATTAATACGCAGCTAAGCGTTACAGCAGGCTTGCGCAAAATGGTTTAAATTTAAACAAATTGAAGCAAAATACTTAAGGCCTACCACTGCCCTTTGGCCACTTGACTGCTTCTGTGCTGTGAATTCCACTAGCTGAGTGATACGCACCTACGTCTCACTACAGGCGTGCGCAAAATTGTTTCCTGGCTCTGCTATCTCCGTTACATCACCGCCGTGATAGCGCCAGAGGGAAACAGTAAACATAATATACACTGCATACAGTATCTGTCTGCTGTTTCAGCTCACCGTTTAAAAAAAGGGAAGCCAAATACTTAAGGCGTACCACTGCCCTTTGGCAACTTGACTGCTTCTGCGCTGTGAATTCCACTAGCTCAGTCCTACGCACCTACGTCTCACTACAGGCGTGCGCAAAATTGTTTCCTGGCTCTGCTGTCTCCGTTACATCACCGCCGTGATAGCGCCAGAGGGAAACAGTATACATAATATACGCTGCATACAGTATCTGTCTGCTGTTTCAGCTCACCATTTAAAAAAAGGGAAGCCAAATACTTAAGGCGTACCACTGCCCTTTGGCCACTTTACTGCTTCTGCGCTGTGAATTCCACTAGCTCAGTCCTACGCACCTACGTCTCACTACAGGCATGCGCAAAATTGTTTCCTGGCTCTGCTGTCTCCGTTACATCACCGCCGTGATAGCGCCAGAGGGAAACAGTAAACATAATATACACTGCACACAGCATCTGTCTGCTGTTTCAGCTCACCATTTTTAAAAAGGGAAGCCAAATACTTAAGGCGTACCACTGCCCTTTGGCGACTTGACTGCTTCTGCGCTGTGAATTCCACTAGATCAGTGATACGCACCTACGTCTCACTACAGGCGTGCGCAAAATTGCTTCCTGGCTCTGCTGTGCGTTCCGTAAGCGAAGTCAGCCTCCAACCACAGGCCAATAAGCGGCACATTTAATTACAGCGTTCTGTTTCTGCTCTACTCGTAATACACCATGCTGAGGGGTAGGGGTAGGCCTAGAGGACGCGGACGCGGGCGAGGATGCGGAGGCCCAAGTCAGGGTGTGGGCACAGGCCGAGCTCCTGATCCAGGTGTATCACAGCCGACTGCTGCGGGATTAGGAGAGAGGCAAGTTTCTGGGGTCCCCAGATTCATCTCACAATTAATGGGTCCACGCGGTAGACCTTTATTAGAAAATGAGCAGTGTGAGCAGGTCCTGTCGTGGATGGCAGAAAGTGCATCCAGCAATCTATCGACCACCCAGACTTCTACGCCGTCCACTGCTGCAACTCTGAATCCTCTGGCTGCTGCTCCTCCTTCCTCCCAGCCTCCTCACTCCATTACAATGACACATTCTGAGGAGCAGGCAGACTCCAAGGAACTGTTCTCGGGCCCCTGCCCAGAATGGGCAGCAATGGTTCCTCTCCCACCGGAGGAGTTTGTCGTGACCGATGCCCAACCTTTGGAAAGTTCCTGGGGTCCGGGGGATGAGGCTGGGGACTTCCGGCAACTGTCTCAAGAGCTTTCAGTGGGTGAGGAGGACGATGACGATGAGACACAGTTGTCTATCACTCAGGTAGTAGTAATTGCAGTAAGTCCGAGGGAGGAGCGCATAGAGGATTCGGAGGAAGAGCAGCTGGACGATGAGGTGACTGACCCCACCTGGTTTGCTAAGCCTACTGAGGACAGGTCTTCAGAGGGGGAGGCAAGTGCAGCAGCAGGGCAGGTTGGAAGAGGCAGTGCGGTGGCCAGGGGTAGAGGCAGGGCCAGACCGAATAATCCACCAACTGTTTCCCAAAGCGGCCCCTCGCGCCATGCCACCCTGCAGAGGCCGAGGTACTCAAAGGTCTGGCAGTTTTTCATTGAGAGTGCAGACGACCGACGAACTGTGGTGTGCAAGGTTTGTCACGCCAAGATCAGCCGGGGAGCCACCACCACCAGCCTCACCACCACCAGCATGCGCAGGCATATGATGGCCAGGCACCCCACAAGGTGGGACGAAGGCCGTTCACCGCCTCCGGTTTGCACCACTGCCTCTCCCCCTGTGCCCCAACCTGCCACTGAGATCCAACCCCCCTCTCAGGACACAGGCACGACCGTCTCCCGGCCTGCACCCACACCCTCACCTCCGCTGTCCTCGGCCCCATCCAGCAATGTTTCTCAGCGCAGCGTCCAGCCGTCGCTAGCGCAACTGTTTGAGCGCAAGTACGCAGCCACGCACCCGCACGCTCAAGTGTTAAACGTGCACATAGCCAAATTGATCAGCCTGGAGATGCTGCCGTATAGGCTTGTGGAAACAGAGGCTTTCAAAAACATGATGGCGGCAGCGGCCCCGCGCTACTCGGTTCCCATTCGCCACTAATTTTCCCGATGTGCCGTCCCAGCCCTGCACGACCACGTCTCCCGCAACATTGTACGCGCCCTCACCAACGCGGTTACTGCCAAGGTCCACTTAACAACGGACACGTGGACAAGCACAGGCGGGCAGGGCCACTATATCTCCCTGACGGCACATTGGGTGAATTTAGTGGAGGCTGGGACAGAGTCAGAGCCTGGGACCGCTCACGTCCTACCCACCCCCAGAATTGCGGGCCCCAGCTCGGTGGTGGTATCTGCTGCGGTGTATGCTTCCTCCACTAAACCACCCTCCTCCTCCTACGCAACCTCAGTCTCGCAATCAAGATATGTCAGCAGCAGCACGTCGCCAGCAGTCGGTGTCGTGCGGCACGGCAGCACAGCGGTGGGCAAGCGTCAGCAGGCCGTGCTGAAACTACTCAGCTTAGGAGAGAAGAGGCACATGGCCCACGAACTGCTGCAGGGTCTGACAGAGCAGACCGACCGCTGGCTTGCGCCGCTGAGCCTCCAACCAGGCATGGTCGTGTGTGACAACGGCCGTAACCTGGTGGCGGCTCTGCAGCTCGGCAGCCTCACGCACGTGCCATGCCTGGCCCACGTCTTTAATTTGGTGGTTCAGCGCTTTCTGAAAAGCTACCCACGCTTGTCAGACCTGCTCGGAAAGGTGCGCCGGCTCTGCGCACATTTCCGCAAGTCCCACACGGACGCTGCCACCCTGCGCACCCTGCAACATCGGTTTCATCTGCCAGTGCACTGACTGCTGTGCGACGTGCCCACACGGTGGAACACTACGCTCCACATGTTGGCCAGGCTCTATGAGCAGCGTAGAGCTATAGTGGAATACCAACTCCAACATGGGCGGCGTAGTGGGAGTCAGACTCCTCAATTCTTTACAGAAGAGTGGGCCTGGTTGGCAGACATCTGCCAGGTCCTTGGAAACTTTGAGGAGTCTACCCAGATGGTGAGCGGCGATGCTGCAATCATTAGCGTCACTATTCCTCTGCTATGCCTCTTGAGAAGTTCCCTGCAAAGCATAAAGGTAGACGCTTTGCGCTCGGAAACGGAGGCGGGGGAAGACAGTATGTCGCTGGATAGTCAGAGCACCCTCATGTCTATATGTGAGCGCGTTGAGGAGGAGGAGGAGGAGGGGGAGGAGCATGAGGAGGAGGGGGAAGAGACAGCTTGGCCCACTGCTGAGGGTACCCATGCTGCTTGCCTCTCATCCTTTCAGCGTGTATGGCCTCAGGAGGAGGAGGAGGAGGAGGAGGAGGATCCTGAAAGGGATCTTCCTAGTGAGGACAGCCATGTGTTGCGTACAGGTACCCTGGCACACATGGCGGACTTCATGTTAGGTTGCCTTTCTCGTGACCCTCACGTTAAACGCATTCTGGCCTATGGATTACTGGGTGTACACACTGCTCGACCCACGGTATACGGAGAACCTTTCCACTGTCATACCCGAAGAGGAAAGGGGTTCGAGAATGATGCTATACCACAGGACCCTGGCGGACAAACTGATGGTAAAATTCCCATCCGACAGCGCTAGTGGCAGAAGGCGCAGTTCCGAGGGCCAGGTAGCAGGGGAGGCGCGGAGATCAGGCAGAATGTACAGCGCAGGCAGGGGAACACTCTCCAAGGCCTTTGCCAGCTTTATGGCTCCCCAGCAAGACTGTGTCACCACTCCCCAGTCAAGGCTGAGTCTGCGGGAGCACTGTAAAAGGATGGTGGGGGAGTACGTAGCCGATCGCACGACCGTCCTCCGTGACGCCTCTACCCCCTACAACTACTGGGTGTCGAAGCTGGACACGTGGCCTGAACTCGCGCTGTATGTCCTGGAGGTGCTTGCTTGTCCTGCGGCTAGCGTCTTGTCAGAGAGGGTGTTTAGTGCGGCTGGGGGAATCATCACGGATAAGCGTACCCGCCTGTCAACCGACAGTCCCGACAGGCTTACACTCATAAAGATGAATAAAGCCTGGATTTTCCCAGACTTCTCTTCTCCACCAGCGGACAGCAGCGGTACCTAAACAATACGTAGGCTGCACCCGCGGATGGAAGCATCGTTCTCTATCACCATCAAAAACGGGGACCTTTTAGCTTCATCAATCTGTGTATTATATTCATCCTCCTCCTCCTGCTCCTCCTCCTGAAACCTCACGTAATCACGCTGAACGGGCAATTTTTCTTAGGCCCACAAGGCTCAGTCATATGACTTTAATAAACAATGTTTATACGTTTCAATTCTCATTAAAGCGTTGAAACTTGCACCTGAACCAATTTTTATTTTAACTGGGCTGCCTCCAGGCCTAGTTACAAATTAAGCTACATTAACCAAAGCGATTAATGGGTTTCACCTGCCCTCTTGGTTGGGCATGGGCAATTATTCTGAGGTACATTAGTACTGGTACACCAATTTTTTTGTGTCCTCGCCTACAGTGTAATCCTAGTAATTTTTATGGGCTTC
This sequence comes from Eleutherodactylus coqui, assembly GCF_035609145.1. NCBI lineage: Eukaryota > Metazoa > Chordata > Amphibia > Anura > Eleutherodactylidae > Eleutherodactylus > Eleutherodactylus coqui. Next base: position 151,640,482 of record NC_089845.1, on the reverse strand, counting down.
GCCTGCACTCATGGTACAGCAAGGTGTGTGGGGTTGGCCTACACTTTTGCTACATAAACATAAATGTAACTGGGACCTTGTCTATACTGCAACTACTGAAATGTGAAAGAGACTGTTATCTCCCTAAACTGCTGCAACGGGAATGTTACTGTGGCCTGTCTTGACTGCTACTACTACTGAAATGGAACTAATACTGCGCTCCCCCTATACTGCTGCTTTGGAATTGTTACTGGGGCCTGTCTGGACTGCTACTACTACTGAAATGGAACTAATACTGTGCTCCCCCTATAATGCTGCTAGTGATATGTTACTGGGGCCTGTCCCTAATGCTACCGCTGAAATGTTACTAATTCTGGGCTCTACCTATACCGCTGCTAATGCTATGTCACTGGGGTGTGGAATCGGAGGCTTCCCAAAGACATGATGGTGGCGAGGCCATTTTCCACCAACACGGTTACTGTTAAGGTGTATATAACCATGGACACGTGGAGAGGACACGTAGTGCCTCAAAAACATCCCCCTCCTCCTCCAACAATGAAAACATTCTTGGCAAATACCTTTGCATTGGTCCGTCTGGTGGCAGTCCAAGAATTTCACCTTTACCGACACAACAAGAGAGCCCCCCCACCATCCCCCCGCCACGGTCCACTTAATCCTGGCCACATTCCGAAAACCAACTAAATAAAACCGCGCTACTAGGTCCGCAGTCGCGACCACATTCCCACCAACGCGGTTACTGTTAAGGTACATATTACCAGTCTGACTGGGGCATGCACTGTGGGCCGAAGCACACCTATATTGTATATGACGTTAGCTCTACTGAGCAGGGCACTGCAATGGGATACATTTATGTACCGCCGATAGGTTCCAGGGAGCCACCAATGCTGTAGGTCCACAGGGACTTCACATTAGGGATTTGTACCTGCCAGTGTCTATGTATTAAAAACCCCGGTCAGACTGGGGCATGCAGTGTGGGCCGAAGACCACCTGCATTTAATCGGACGTTACCTCAGCTGTGATGGGCACTGCAATGGGATATATTTATGTACCGCCGGTGGCTTCCTGGGACCCATCCATGCTGTCGGTCCACACGGAGTTGTAACTGCATGTGTCCACTTCTAAAGAACCCCAGTCTGACTGGGGCATGCAGTGTGGGCTGAAGCCCACCTGCATTAAACATGACATTATTACCTCAGCTGTGATGGGCAATGCAATGGGATATATATTTATGTACCGCCGATGGGTTCCAGGGAGCCACCCATGCTGTCGGTCCACACGGAGTTGTAACTGCATTTGTCCACTTCTAAAGAACCCCAGTCTGACTGGGGCATGCAGTGTGGGCCGAAGCCCACCTGCATTAAACCTGACGTTACCTCAGCTGTGATGGGCAATGCAATGGGATATATTTATGTACCGCCGGTGGCTTCCTGGGACCCACCCATGCTGTGGGTCCACAGGGACTTCACATTAGGGATATGTGCCTGCCAGTGTATATGTATTAAAACCCCCGGTCAGACTGGGGCATGCAGTGTGGGCCGAAGACCACCTGCATTTAATCGGACGTTACCTCAGCTGTGATGGGCAATGCAATGGGATATATTTATGTACCGCCGGTGGCTTTCTGGGACCCACCCATGCTGTCGGTCCACACGGAGTTGTAACTGCATGTGTCCACTTCTAAAGAACCCCAGTCTGACTGGGGCATGCAGTGTGGGATTTATTTATGTACCGCCGGTGGGTTTCAGGGAGCCACCCATGCTGTGGGTCCACAGGGACTTCACAATAGGGAATTGTACCTGCCTGTGTCTACTTATAAGAAACCCCAGTGTGACTGGGGCATGCAGTGTGGGCCGAAGCCCACCTGCATTTAATCTGACATTAGCTCTGCTGTCCAGGGCACTGCAATGGGATACATTTATGTACAGCCGGTGGGTTCCAGGGAGCCGCCCATGCTGAGGGTGCACACGGAATTCCCATTGCGGAGTTGTACCTGCCTGTGACTATTTATAAAAAACCCCGGTCTGACTGGGCCATGCAGACACCTTGACAGAATGAATAGTGTGTGGCACATGGGTTCCCCATTGCTATGCCCACGTGTGCAGCTCCTGATGGAGGTGGCACAGGATTGGATTTCTCATTGCTTCTGTACAGCATTGTGGGCTATTGCCCCACCCCTTTTGAAGAGGGTCGCTGCCTGGCCGTGCCAACCCTCTGCAGTGTGTGCCTGCAGTTCCTCCTCATGGCAGACGCACTTATAAATAGACATGAGGGTGGTGTGGCTATGAGGCCAGCGTGTGGCATGAGTGCAGCTGAAGGCTGCGCAGGGACACTTTGGTGTGCGCTGTGGACACTGGGTCGTGCGGGGGGGTTGGGCAGGATGTTACCCAGGAGAAGTGGCAGCGGAGTGTCATGCAGGCAGTGATTGTGCTTTGTTGGAGGTAGTGTGGTGCTTAGCTAAGGTGTGCCTTGCTAATGAGGGTTTGTCCGAAGTAAAAATTGGTAGGGGGGGGGGCACTCTTGCCGCTATTGTGGCTGAATAGTGGGACCTGGGAACCTGAAATGCAGCCCAGCATGTTGCCCCTCGCCTGCCCTATCCGTTTCTGTGTCGTTCCCATCACTTTCTTGAATTGCCCAGATTTTCACAAATGAAAACCTTAGCGAGCATCGGCGATATACAAAAATGCTCGGGTCGCCCATTGACTTCAATGGGGTTCGTTACTGGAAACGAACCCTCGAGCATCGCGAAAAGTTCGTCTCGAGTAACGAGCACCCGAGCATTTTGGTGCTCGCTCATCTCTAATGTTCAACTTCCCACCTCACTGGCTTTCTCCTTCTCTCTCCTGGGTCTCTATCTCAGGGCTCCCTGGAGTAGACTCCGTTAACTCCTTCCACTACTCTCCTTTTATACTGCCAAACTGTCTTAACTTGTAATGAGGATCTAGGCTACTAATCCCAGGCTATCTACTATTTGCTAAGCCTGGCTATACACTCTCCTGACTGTTGCTAGCAGACCTGTACACAACAGCGGCTGGAGAGTAGTAATAGTGACCCCCACAGTGGCCTCAGTAGTAATAGTGTTCCTTATATTGACCTATCGGCCCAAGTATAAATAGTGACCCCCACGGTGTCCTCAGTAGTGATAATGTCCCTTATATCAGCCCTAGTAGAAATACTGACCCCCACAGTGGTTCAGTAGTAATAGTGTCTCCTACATCAGCCCCAGTAGTAATAGTGACCCTTACAGTGGCCCCAGTGGTAATAGCGACCCCCACAGTGGCCTTAGTAGTAATAGTGACCCCTACATCGGTCCCAGTAGTAATAGTGTCCCCCACAGAGGCCTCAGTAGTAATACTATTACTACTGGGGCTGATATGGGGAACACTATTACTAATAGTGTCCTCTATATTGACCCCAGTAATAACAGCTGCTCCCACAGTAGTCCCAGTAGTAATAGAACCCCCACATTCCCCTGAAACCCATATACTTAAGTTCTCTTCATCTTCAGAGCGCCGCTGCTCTTTCTCTCGGCACTGCCGTGGGTGGAAGTGTGTGCAGCCGTACTCCTCATTCTGTCTCCTCTCTTCCTGCGAAACCAAGGAGGAGAGGCAAGGAAAGGAGGATCCCGGGTGCACACACTGCTGTCAGTGGCAGCGGTGTCACTGTGATTACCAGCCAGGGAGCCACAGCACTCCAGCTGGTAATCACCTACATGGTGAGCAGATGTCCTGAAAGCGGGACAGATGTCCCAAAAGCGGGACAAATGGCTGTCCTGCTTGGGACCTGAGGGACACAGAGTCCCAAAGCAGAACTGTCCCACCTAAATAGATACGTCTGGTCACCTTAGCTATAGGGTCTCTCAATAGAGGTGCTGTCAGTGGCCGCTGCGGGGAGAGCGGCGGAGGACTGGGAGCGGCAGCAGCATGACAGCAGCACACGGAGTGCTGCCGCCAGGAGCAGAGCCACTGGCAGTGGACGCTGGAAGGAGTGGTGCGCGGCGGCAGGAGACCTGCAGGCAGTGGCAGCTGCAGGAGAGGTCATTGTCTGCATTTAATTTAGCTCTTTAATTCACATGGCCTGAAGGATTAGGGCGAGGGTTTATTATCCTGTGAGGCTTAGAAACCCTTACCCTCCAAGCCAGGCAAACATCCATGCCGACGCTGCTGCTAGCAGCCTTCAGAAATCCACCAATTGGGAGCTAGGGGCCTGACAGGGGCGATCCTCCTGTCAAACCCCTAGCTTCCGGTGGCGTCAAAATACAACAATACCATTTACATGACCGTGGGATGTTCTGTTCGGAACCTGCTTTACTGAATTCAGTTAAAAAACAAGATAAAATAGCGCAGCATGTGCTATTTTGTCCTGTAATATGTTAGAAATTCGACTAGAAATAGGACAACCCACACTATACTCAATGGGTCCATTCAGCACTGCTTGGTTCCATCATATAACTATTCCATTTGGCCATTGGGTATCAGTTTCCCATAATGGATCACAAAAATGGAACTCAAAAGCGCCAATTTAAATGAACCCTCATATATATAATGCCCCTTCACCCATAGCTGCAATTGGATACAGCTGGATGGAGTCTCATATACTGTTTTTCTGCCATGGGCTGGCTCTGGGTGGCACTCAGGGAGGGGAGGGCAACTGGCAGCCAATTCCACACTACGGACTTACCTAGCATGCGGTCCCACCTATAACTGAGAGACTGCAGTTTTGATTTGCCACAAACTACAGTCTATCGGTGCACTGCTGGCAGGATGATTGGTTCAGGTGGAGGTGGCTGATAGCGAGGGAGAGGACCATGCTGGAGTAAACTAGCTATTGTGGCAATGCAATACATAAAAGGGCCTGTAGAGGGCAGCAGACAGGATGTTTAGCAGTAAAACAAAGGATTAACACCTGCTGGGTGTGGCAGGAAGCAATAAAAATCTGTTCCTGTCACACTCAGGAAGGAAGTTACAGCTCAGGTGAGCTGGAAGGGCTGAAAACCTGAGGACCAGTGTAGCCTAGTGGAAGCGGTGGAGAGGCCGCGTCAGGAACTGGGAGTCTGATCCTTGTGGACCAGTTTGAGACCGTCCCACGACTGATAGAGGAAGACGCTCCTTAGACACCCCAGGCGGGGTAGTGGCAGTGACCCAGTGGGTGGTGAACCTAGGATTGCACATGGACTGTGTTTGTATATGCTGTTTACTGTGAAATAAATGCTGGCAGGCGCCAGTCTTAAAAAGAATCCACGTCTCATGAAGCGTTTCTACATGTGTGGTGCACCATTTTCCTGTCTGAGAGGTCAGCGATCCGCAGGCGAGTGACCCCCCCAACTTCACATATAATCTACTGCATATAATCATATATGTAGTGCATAGCTAATATACTGTATAACTTACACCAGCTGTACATATATAATTATATACAGGAGATTCCCAGGTTACACCAGCATGGCCCATATCACTATATACAGGGAGATACATATCTCCCTGTATATAGTGATATATGGCATGCTGGTATAAATGGTGTATCTCATAATAATTATATATGTATAGCTGGTATAAATTATACATCTCCCTGTGTATAATGACATAGAACAGTGATGGCGAACCTTTTAGAGACCGAGTTCTCAAACTGCAACCCAAAACCCACTTATTTATCGCAAAGTGCCACCACGTCAGGAGGGCGGGGCTTATCACAATGTACAATTTTACCCTCATCGTTCTAAAAAAGACAGGGCCGCTTCAAAATAGACAGCGCGCAGATTTTGACTGCTTTTTGGACGCGGAAATACTGCAGAATGTCCTCGGCTGAAATTTATGTGAAAAATTCTGCATCCAAAAAGCAATCAAAATCTGCAGTATCACAGTGACTCCCTGCAGCAGCCCCCAAGTATCACAGTGACTCCCTGCAGCAGCCCCCAAGTATCACAGTGACTCCCAGCAGCAGCCCCCCAGTAGCACAGTTAGACAAAAAATTGTATTCAGCAGCACTCACCATAACCCATAAGGGGGGGGGGGTTCTTTCACATGCAAGGTACTGCACGCCTAACTGGGAATGAATCCTAATCCCACAGGTTAACAAAGACCATCTATGTAACGGTCGAAACGTCGCTGTGTCTTTTGATGATGTGATGTTCTGATGAAAATACAAGTCTTTCATTGCACCTGAAGATTTGGACTCTGCTGCCTATTTTCTCTTTCTACTTTGTTACCCCAGTAGCACAGTGACACCCCACAGCGGCCACCCATTCCACCCCAAGACCCACATGCTTACCCCCTCCTCCTTGTGGAAGAGCCGCTCCTTCTCTGCCCGGCGCGCCCTCCAGCAGCGCTGGTAGCAGGTGCACACTGACATCATTGTGCTGCCAGACGTCTCCTCCCCCTGCTCTCGCGGAACCAAGTAGGAGACGTCCGGGGCGGGTGCTCGTTACTCGAGACGAACTTCCCGCGATGCTCGAGGGTTCGTTTCGAGTAACGAACCCCATTGAAGTCAATGGGCGACTCGAGCATTTTTGTATATCGCCGATGCTCGCTAAGGTTTTTATTTGTGAAAATCTGGGCAATTCAAGAAAGTGATGGGAACGACACAGCAACGGATAGGGCAGGCGAGGGGCTACATGTTGGGCTGCATCTCAAGTTCCCAGGTTCCACTATTAAGCCACAATAGCGGCAAGAGTGGCCCCCCCCCCCCCAACAATTTTTACTTCTGAAAAACCCTCATTACCAAGGCATACCTTAGCTAAGCACCACACTACCTCCAACAAAGCACAATCACTGCCTGCATGACACTCCGCTGCCACTTCTCCTGGGTAACATGCTGCCCAACCCCCCCGCACGACCCAGTGTCCACAGCGCACACCAAAGTGTCCCTGCGCAGCCTTCAGCTGCCCTCATGCCACACCTTGGCCTCATAGCCACACCACCCTTGTGATAGACATGATAATTATTTAGTATAAAATGTCTATCGCTATTTGTATATAACCCAAATGTATTTTGCTATTGTAATGACTTTTTAGCTCAGGAGTTTAAAGGACACACACACAATCTAATCATAGTATTTGCTAGACAATGGATGTCTGATCTAATGTTAGTTAAGTACATAGAAGTTACACAAGTTGCACAACCAGCTTCTAAGAGTTAAGGGCCATAGTCTCTGTGTATATCCTTATATCCTGTGTTTAATACTGAGTGTTTGTCTAGCCCCCTTCCACTCCTCATCCTGAAGCTAGGTAAACAATGAGTCATCACTACACGGAGATGACTTCAGCTAGAGGACGAAGTCCATACCACCTCAACACTTGGAGGGGGTGGGCAGAGAGGTGGGGGATTCTATATGAACCGACAAATGAGAATCTTATATGTTACTGATGTAATCTGTTGCACGCCCATTGAAGGGCGGTTGTCATGTGTTATAATAAAAAGCCTGAGCCTCTACACATGGTAGAGACTCTCCCAGTTTTAGACCAACATTGGTGTCTGATTCTGGTTCGATGATGTGTGCACACGATACTCAATTTGGAAGCGACAAAATACCCCAAAAGCCTGCTGGAGAAACCGTAATCCAGCACAATTGGCGTCTCCTGGGTGGGCCGAGTTAAGAGATTTTGATTTCTTTCATTCTGGAAAAATACAGAGATCGGCAGACGGCACGCAGAACTCAGGGGCCCGAAAATCTACAGAACACGGTAAGATTGCTTTATGTAAATCTACCGATGTGATCTGGGTTCTGACTGCTTTTCTGCCTGTTCCTGATCCAGAGTGATAAATCAATGAAAGGCAGGTAATATAGTTCTTTCTTACTCGGAAAAAAGACCACCGTTTTAACCTGCTCAAGGGGTATTTTGTATGCTGTGTATATTATGTCTGAGACGGTTAAAAATTGTGTATACAAGACCAAGAGATAAATTCTGTGAGGGTTAATGTGTCGGGAGGGCGGACTCGGCTGTTTAAGTCTGAGGGAACACGCCAGTGACACGTGCTCCTAGGTAAAACTAGTGTGAGGTTAGGAAGATTTATGATACGTATACTTAACTTTATGATTGAGCGTGTTATGTTCTCATATGTGGAAAGGTATATACGTATGAAGTATAGTCGTGCTTTGTGACGGCTGATTTCTCCAGAATATTATTGAGGTTTTGGTCATTGAAAATAATCGTCAGTCTCTGTGTATAGCTAAATGTCCTGTCTAGATCGTGTACAAGGAGTGCTCTTGGGGATTACTAGTAGAGGTTGGTTGATATAAAGGTGGATGAGATATATATATACCTTGAGCCGTTGTGGGTATTCTCCAGTAATCCCGTCTGTCTGGTATTATAGAAAGAATGTGCAGTGTTGATTATTGGGGGAGGGGTGCTGGTAAGAGAGTGAACTGAAAGCTTTTTCAATTAACCCTTTCTGTTTCCTTTGTCTTTTCTGAGTGGGAAAGAGGTTATATGGGAAGGATTTGAAGAAAGCAGATTTTACAAGAGAAACACTATTGTGTCCAGAAACTTTGAATAGAATAGAATAAGCAGGTAGCATAAAGTTGAGCAGATTGAGAAGGTTCAGGCATAGACGCAGGTTGTTTAGAGAATGGGGAGCAAAGTGAGCAAGGACAAAGGTCATAGAGCTTGTGATTTGGTTACTGAACAATGGGAAAGGATCAGGGAAAGTTGCAGAAAGAAATGCCAGGTTATAGACAGATAAGATAGATTGTAGAAAGTTTTCAGAAGATGAGCAGGAAGCCTAGCAGAAAGAAATGTGTTTTTAGATTGCTAGGAGGAGGTATAATGTAGTTAAGAGATTGAAGAGGGGAAAGCATGTAGGTGGGGTATGTGTATTGCTAATGAACAATGTAATGTCTTTGTGTTGACTACAGCCCCTCCCTGTAATGGCGGCCGCGCTTGCAATGTTTACAATCCAACATAGTGTGACTCTGCAGAAAATGTAGTGAGGCCTGCCCCCACCCTGAAGTTATTTCCCCCCATGTGCTCACTTTCAGGGTGTGTGATGTTACTTCCGGTCCCTCCCCATCCGGGACAGGACCTGGCCCCGCCCTTTCCTCCTCCAGCGGCCATCTTGCCTCACCTGGAAGTGCTGCTACTCAGCAGCCATTTTGCCTCACTTGGGAGATTTGTAGCCCCGCCCCTTTCTGCCTCTGGCAGCCATTTTGCTGCATTTGGGAAGCCTATATTTCCCAATGCCACTGTATCCAGTGCTAACATCATGATTGTCTGAACAAAGGTTTTGTTTGACCAGACTTTGTTACGCTCCAAGATGTGGCCACTTTGGATGTGTGATAAGTTCAGGGAAATAAACCTTTGTGGAGATGCAGCTTGGGACATAGTAGATGACTAAGCTGGTTTATAGTGCATGGAAGATTGGAGTTGATGCATGGGGGACAGAGGCCAGGAATACATGACAGGGGACGCTCTCTCATGTTCCCAGGGGCTCTGTTTTCCACTGCCCGCTTCTCCAATGGATACTCAGACAGATGATGTTATGGAAGGCTCCTACAGATGGAATAATTTCCCTATAGTCACCCAGCAAACTTTTTCATGCAATTTGGTGAAGTAATTTTACTTTTTATGTGAAGAAAGAGGGACTGAATTGCCCAGAGTAGGATGTTAATTCATCCATATTCTTTAATTTTTTCTTTAAGTCTTTTGTATATTCTAGTGTCAGTTTACACTGAAGCTATAATTATATTCCGACAGGAGAGTAAAAGCTAAACGCTGGCCATACCCTGAAATACTATTACACTGGGTGACGTAAAATTTGAATTGTGTGTCGCCCCCTTGTGTTAAAAAAATACTGACTGCGACCTGAAAGGGAAAAAAAGGAAAAAAAATTTTTTTAAGGAGATTTTCGCTCAGACTTCGCTGCATACAATGTCACCTTGACCTACAAAGTGCTTGTTTTTGTGCCTCTTGGTTTACTAGTTTGAACGCAATGACTCTTTTTCCATTGAGTATTGCGGTTCAAAAGGGGGGAGGCATAGGTGATCTGGGTCATAGATGATCTAGGTGTTGTAGATCAGCTATTGGGTTTGAAAAAAAAAATAAATAAATGATTTTGTGCTACAAGATTCCGAGCCATGTGAAATAGAACGTCAGAACGATTATTTAGTACTAATTCAGTAAGAAACTGCAGATATGCAAACAGTTACCAGAACCCCTGTTGATAATGCATATGTTGAGCTTTTTGCAGATGGTACCAGGGTGAGGATTGATGACTCCACATCGGATATGCAGTGGTCACACAACAAGATGTCCTAGAAGCAGAAGCTCTGCCTCCGCATGTCACAGTACAATAAGCGGAATTGAAGGCCCTCACTGAGGCGAGTAGAGTGGCGAGAGGTAAGACCGGCAACCCTTTACACTGACTCCTGGTATGCATTTGGCACAGCTCATGATTACGGCCCAATATGGAAGGCCAGACAGTTTTTACCTTAGCAGGACAACCAATTGAGTATGGTGCAGCGGTGCAGAGTCGCATGGAGGCCCTGCTTCTACCTGACAAAGTTGAGAGTTCGCACCGAGTCCTACACTGGAGAGGCGAGAGACGACACCCTCGCTGACAGCGCAGCAAAGGCAGCGGCCCTCAAGCCGTGGAAGAAAGAAGAAAAGATACTGACAGCATGAGTCAGTGGTAAAAAACTTTGGACATTGACAAAAATTTGGACTTTGATATGCTAAAAGACTTTTACAGTTACAAGCCAGCAAGGAAGGAAAGAATAAATGGACTAATATGGGAGCAGCAGAAACAGGACAGCGTGTGGTGAACAGTCAACAGCACTTGCCCACCACAGTTCCTGTATCCCATGATGGCCCAGCTGATGGACGCAAAGACCCACCTAGTAAAGCAGTAATGACGACGACGCTTGAAAGAGGTTGGGCGACTTCTGGGTTCTCTGTAGCTGCTGCATCATTTGTCCGGTTTAGCATGATCTATGCCATGGGTAAGTCAGGGCAGAAGTAAATTTGCCACATCACACTTGCCGGGACCACTCTACCCATTTCAGGGATTGCAAATTGACTACGTTCAGCTCCCACTTGTTGGGAAGTATGACTACATGCTTGTTGTTGTTGATGTCTTTGCAGGTTGGAGGCCGACCCTGTTACCAAGGTAAACAAGTAGGTAACCGCAAAGAAGCTCATGAACGAGGTAAACTGTGAATATGGGGTACCAGAGGTGATTCAGAGTCAGACAGAGGTATAAACTTCGCAGGTGAATGTAACATGTCATGTCTGCTCTGGGTGTATCCCAGGCCTTTTACATACTCTACCATCTTTAGAGTAGTGGAAAGGTGGAGAGACGTAGTGGCACGCTAAAAAGTAAGATACTTAAAAATGACGCCACTTTGGAAAGACTGTCATCCAATAGCCTTATACAGTGTTAGATATGAACCCAGGGGGGATTATACATTATCTCCCTACGAGATTGTTTGGGCTAGCCCCAAGACTAGGTTGTTACTATCCTCAGTAGTTACAATTACAATCTGATATGTTGACTGAGTATGTGATTTCCATTGTTAAAGAACTAACTAAAGCCTATGCACAGGTGTTCTCTTCCAGACTCAGAGGCAGACACTGGGACACATATCTTGCAGCCTGGGGATTGGGTGTGCGTCAAGAAGTTCCCCAGGAAGCACCCTCCTGAGCCCCGATTTGATGGCCCCTACCAGGTGCTTCTGACTACTGCCACAGCTGTGAAACTAGCCGAAAGACTTACATGGATCCACGCTTCATACTGTAAGAAAGCTTCAGATCCGGGAGACCAGTCTTAGTTGTGCCAAAGACGTTACTCTGGTTAGGGCTAGTGAGAGAGGAAGGTAGCAACTGGAATCCTTAGTCGGAAGAATATGGGGGTATGGTTACCTTCTAGTATAACTCGTCCAATGCTTAAGTAGCCGCATATTCCTTCGACTATTGTACTGTGGTCCCGTGTCTAGGCGCAAGATCCCACCGCAGGCCAGATTTAGCCCAGTCCGGCTGGTTATATGACTTATATACCCGGGGAATACAATATGTTTGCGCCACTGATAACGTCTGGGGAGAAGACTGCCGTTATTGGGGATTAGTGGGATGGAACACAGGAACAGACTAGTCCTATAAACCGCGAAGTGCCTTAAATAAGAAAAATAAGAGCGGGAAATCCCTAATTAGTCGTATAACCCTCCTTGATAATAATAAGGACAGCAGGTATTGGAAGGCTGAACTTAGTATGCTGCTTGGTTTTAATGCGGTTGTTACACTAACCATGGAAGATCCAAGCCCGGGGGACGGGGAGACTTATAGTCTGGGGACATACCGGTACGGGAGGACAGATCCCTTAGGGAAGTTTAAAATAAGGGGTATGGTAGATGCAGCCGAATGGAAGCCTTCACTTAGTCCCGTGCCCATAATTAACCCCCTCCGCCGTAAGATAAAGACCTTGACGAACATGATGATCATAGCTGACCCTACCTTTGAGGACACCTTGACAGTAGCGACTGGCTACTCTGACCAGAATCTCTGGTTGGAGTTGATGAGGTACAATGCTAACAGGAGCAACAAGTCTAACTGTTGCGTGTGCGGTAGTGCCCGACTACACTCGGGGATGGTCCCCCTAAATCTCCCTGTAGATGCTGAAGAGTGGTTTATTAGTCTCTTCACGAACATTTCCGCTAATTACACTGTCCGTGAGAAATGGAAGAAGGAATACTCTATAACTACTTAAGTGTTTTGCACCGGAGAGAGTATTACTGACTACCCTGGAAACTACACCTGCCAGGCAAATAGGCAGGGTGGAGGGAGATTTTTGGGGAACTCACCAACGGGTATTGCTCCTTCTACAGTATGATAGGAGGGGAATAGATGCAGAATCAGGTCCAGTCCTTAGGAGACGTTTACTGGCTTTGTGGAGACATGAGGTAGAGGACCCGCCTGGAGGGTAATTGGACAGGGGAGTGTGCCTTAGTAAAGCCCTTATGCTCCTCCACATCCTGTCAGACACCAACGTTTCCCTTGTTTGAAAAAGATGAAGAGCCAGTTCCGATAATGCCAAACACATACGCTACCAAAGAAAAAGGAGAAATGTACTAGTACTGTGCCTGCCCCGATCTCCTAAGATGGATTGTCAGTGGAATTCCCATTTGCCTAGGGATAGTGCAGAAGACCTTAGGTTCCGGCGAGGGCACACCCTGTGGGGTGTTAACTTGTACAGATAGAGGGTATGGATGCCCGGAAATGAGCCCAGGGAATCCATGGCCTCCCTCTGAGGTGAGGTAGGGATCCCACCCTCCTAGGAGTAGGGACTTACGGGCAGTGGGAAAACCCTGACGCAAGGGTGAGGCGACTTGGACGTGTTCACCATTAGGACTATCTCCAGGAGGGACATTGGTGTGGGTGAAGATTAGGGAGTCCCACGCCGTGCGTACCTGTGCACGCTACTAGTATTGTAACATTATACTAGAGCGAGAAGAGAGACCCCTGGTGGTAGTTTTGATCTACACGTATACATTGACATCATAGGATAGCCAAGGGGGGTACCTGACGAGTTTTAAAAATTAGAGACCAAGTTAAAACTAGATTCGAGTCCATTTTCCTGATCATTAGGGTAAATAAACGTTGACTGGATTAATTATGTTTATTATAATTAGCAGTGGTTTATAAATTATACTAGAGACGCCTTATAGGGACTAGTCGACCAATAGGACCTACCTCGACTATGACTTTTTTAAAAATAGAGTGACCTTAGATATGACTTTAGCTAAAAAGGGGAGTGTCTGTAAGGTGATAGGGGAGACTTGTTGTACCTACATCCTAGACGACACGTGACCCGCGGGTAAAGACGCAGTTGCTATTAAGAAGCTGACCGCACTAACTAAAAAGAGCTAACTTTTGGGACCAGCCCTCGCCATGGATGAGCGGGTGGTAAAGGATCCTGGCACAGACGGGCGTCGCTGTTGTATGTGAACTGATGGTTACCTTTTCTGTTCTAGTCTGCTGTGTTATCCCCTGTGTCAGAGAGACCTGTGAAACTGATGCTGGAAAAGCCGCTCCCACCATGAGTTTGCTGGATGCATCCCCAGAAGGAGTGGACAAGTCCTACACCCCCTTGAAGACCCTAAAACGAACCTTCAACGCGCTCCGGTTATAGGCTCATGCGCAGAAAACTGTGAAAATTAGATAAAGAATTAGAGGATAGACATTTTAAGGGGGGATTGTGATAGACATGATAATTATTTAGTATAAAATGTCTATCGCTATTTGTATATAACCCAAATGTATTTTGCTATTGTAATGACTTTTTAGCTCAGGAGTTTAAAGGACACACACACAATCTAATCATAGTATTTGCTAGACAATGGATGTCTGATCTAATGTTAGTTAAGTACATAGAAGTTACACAAGTTGCACAACCAGCTTCTAAGAGTTAAGGGCCATAGTCTCTGTGTATATCCTTATATCCTGTGTTTAATACTGAGTGTTTGTCTAGCCCCCTTCCACTCCTCATCCTGAAGCTAGGTAAACAATGAGTCATCACTACACGGAGATGACTTCAGCTAGAGGACGAAGTCCATACCACCTCAACACTTGGAGGGGGTGGGCAGAGAGGTGGGGGATTCTATATGAACCGACAAATGAGAATCTTATATGTTACTGATGTAATCTGTTGCACGCCCATTGAAGGGCGGTTGTCATGTGTTATAATAAAAAGCCTGAGCCTCTACACATGGTAGAGACTCTCCCAGTTTTAGACCAACATTGGTGTCTGATTCTGGTTCGATGATGTGTGCACACGATACTCAATTTGGAAGCGACAAAATACCCCAAAAGCCTGCTGGAGAAACCGTAATCCAGCACACCCTCATGTCTATTTATAAGTGCGTCTGCCATGAGGAGGAACCGGAGGCACACACTGCAGAGGGTTGGCAGGGCCAGGCAGCGACCCTCTTTAAAAGGGGCGGGGCGATAGCCCACAATGCTGTACAGAAGCACTGAAAACTCCAATCCTGTGCCACCTCCATCCGGAGCATCAAATGTGGGCATAGCAATGGGGAATCCATGTGCCACACAGTATTCATTCTGTCAAGGTGTCGCATAGCTCAATCCACACTGCAAGGGGAAAGCCGTCAGCGCTCTGCCCCCTACCCAAGTCAGTCAGTGCCTTTGTGCCAGACAGGTCAAACACTGCAATGGGAACTAAGTTTGCACCAACATCATAGGCGGGTCCTAGGAAACCCAAGACATGAACAAAAAGTTGATCTGAGCGGCCAAACATGGCAGACTTGCACCGCGCCCACGACATAGGCCTCGGCCCACAGCTTCGGCAATCCTAGGCTGGAAGCGGACTTTCACTGCACCAAGGACATAGGCCTCTGCACAAACCCTCAGCAATCGCGGGCCTACAGCGGACTCCAATGCTAGCGTAGCTGTGCACGTCTCATTAGCTCTGTAGTTTGTCCCAATGCAGTGCCCCGGATAGTAGAGCTAATGTCAGATTAAATACAGGTGGGCTTCGGCCCACACTGCATGCCCCATTCAGACTGGGGTTCTTTATAAGTAGACACAGGCAGGTACAACTCCGTGTGGACCGACAGCATGGGTGGGTGCCAGGAAGCCACCGGCGGTACATAAATATATCCCATTGCATTGCCCAGCACAGCTGAGGTAACGTCAGATTAAATGCAGGTGGGCTTCGGCCCACAGTGCATGCCCCAGTCTGACCGGGGTTTTTAATACATAGACACAGGCAGGTACAAATCCCTAATGTAAAGTCCGTGTGGACCCAAAGCATGGGTGGCTCCCTGGAACCCACCGGCGGTACATCAACAAATCCCATTGCAGTGCCCTGGACAGCAGAGCTAACGTCAGATTAACCCCTTAGTGACGAAGCCTGTTTGTGCCTTAGTGACAGAGCCAAATTTTGGAAATCTGACATGCGTCGTTCAACGTAGCATAACTCCGTAAAGGCTTTACATATCCATGTGATTCTGACATTGTTTTTTCGCCACATGTTGTACTTCATTTTGGTTGTAAAAAGAGACCGATATAATTTGTGTATATTTATTAAAAGTACCAATATTGGAAAAATTTTGAAAAAATTGTCATTTTTTCACATTTTCAATTGTAATATCTCAAATATGTCCAAACATACTGTACAAATTTTTGATAAGATATATATTTCCATCTGTTTACTTTATTCTGAATGCACACTTGAAAAACGTTTGTGTTTTTTTTAACCATTTATAGGGCGTACAAATTTAACATTACTTTTCAGCATTTTGAGGAACACTTTGCTTTCCTGCACCAAGCCAAGTTTGCAAAGGCTCATGAGTGTCAGAATAATAGATACCCCCCAAATGACCCCATTTTAAAAACTACACCCCTTAATGTATTCACTGAGGGGTGTCATGAGTATTTTGACCCTACCAGTTTTTTTCAGGAATTAATTCAATTTAGAGGAGAAAAAAATGAAATTTCATATTTTTGCAAATATGTCATTTTAAAGACATATTTTTTTCCTATAGTGCCCATGAAAATGAGGATTTACACCCCAAAATGGATACCCCCTTTTCTCCCGTGTTTAGAAACATACCCATTGTGGCCCTAATCTTATGTCTGAATGCACAACGGGACCCAAAATGAAAGGAGTAGTCGGTGTCTTTCAGAACATAAATTTTGCTTGAAGGCGTTTTAGGCCCATAGCACTTTTGTAGAGCTCTTGAGCAGCCAAAACCAAAGAGAACCCCCACAAGTGACCCCATTTTGAAAACTAGACCCCTTAATGATTTTATCTAGGGGTGTACTGTCCATTTTGACCCCACAGTTTTTGAATGAATTCAAGCAAAGCAAAAGGGAAAAAATGTGATTTTCGTTTTTTTGGCAATTCTGTCGTTTTAAAAACTGCTTTTTTTGTACAGCACACACATGAATGAAGACTTGCACCCCAAAATGGATACCCCTGTTTGTCCCGTGTTCAGAGACATACCCATTGTGGCCCTAATCTTTTGTCTGGATGCACAACGGGGCGCAAAATGAAAGAAGTAAACGGTGGCTTTCAGAACAGAAATTTAGCATGAAAGTGATTTAGGTCCCATTGCCCACTTGTAGAGCCCGTGAGCGGCCATAACGAACCCCCACAAATGACCCCATTTTGAAAACTAGACCCCTTAACGAATTCATCCAGGGGTGTACATAGGAATGAAGACTTTCACCCCAAAATGGATACCCCTGTTTGTCCTGTGTTCAGATACATACCCCTTGTGGCCCTAATCTACTTAAAGGACACATAGCTAGGCCTATAATGGAAGGAGCACCCGTTTGATTTCAGGGTACAACGGAATAAATTCCAGGCCCCATCGCCCACTTATAGAGCCATTGAGCGGCCAAAACGATAGAGAACCCCCAAAAATGACCCCATTTTAAAAACTAGACCCCTTAATGAATTCATCTAGGGGTGTATTGTGTATTTTGACCCCACAGTATTTGAATAAATCTAAGCAAAGCAGAAGGAAAAAATTACGATTTTCATTTTTTTGGCAATTTTGTCAATTTAAAAACTGTTTTTTTTGTACAGTGCACATAGGAATGAAGACATTCACCCCAAAATGTATACCCCCGTTTGTCCCGTGTTCAAAAACATACCCATTGTGGCCCTAATCTACTTATAGGACACATGGTTAGGCCCATAATGGAGGGAACACCCGTTGGATTGCAGGGCACAACTGAATAAATCCCAGGCCCCATTGTTCATTTGTACGGAATAAAAATTGACTCCCTAAAAATATCCCCCCCCCCCCACACACACACACACCCCTAGCCCTCCTCGCCCTTTTCAGCATTCCCCAAATCTTAGATAAAAGTAATAATGTGGACTGTGTGGTATTTCCGAAGACAGGGAGGCTGGTTGGGATGGGTACATGGGGCAATAAAACCATGTATCCCCCCTCCTCTCATGCTTTTTGGGGGTACTTAGTGACCTCAGTGGCGGGTAGGGGGTGTAAAAAGTGGCGCTCTGTGAGTCTCCGTAAGCTTGATGAGGTGCGGCGGTCTCGCACAGAAGGCGCTCAACAAGCTGCTCCTGGAACTGCATGAAGGCAAGCGTTCCCGGGGCTTCTTGTAAAATACGTATTACAGGTAGCGGTCTGAATAACACCGTGCTCACGCAGCCGTAGGCGGAATCCGCTTGCGGAGGCCCGCAGCGGATCCCAGCTGTGAGCCCGTCTGTGACCCTGTGTACGGCCGCGTAATGTACTGCGCATAACTGCGTACATAACATAAGTCCGTGTGGACCCAAAGCATGGGTGGCTCCCTGGAACCCACCGGCGGTACATAAATGTATCCCATTGCAGTGCCCTGCTCAGCAGAGCTAACGTCACATACAATACAGGTGTGCTTTGGCCCACAGTGCATGCCCCAGTCAGACTGGTAATATGTACCTTAACAGTAACCGCGTTGGTGGGAATGTGGTGGCGACTGCGGACCTAGTAGCGCGGTTTTATTTAGTTGGTTTTCGGAATGTGGCCAGGATTAAGTGGGCCGTGGCGGGGGGATGGTGGGGGGGCTCTCTTGTTGTGTCGTTAAAGGTGAAATTCTTGGACTGCCACCAGACGGACCAATGCAAAGGTATTTGCCAAGAATGTTTTCATTGTTGGAGGAGGAGAGGGATGTTTTTGAGGCACTACGTGTCCTCTCCACGTGTCCGTGGTTATATGCACCTTAACAGTAACCGCGTTGGTGGGAAATGGCCTCGCCGCCATCATGTCTTTGGGAAGCCTCTGTTTCCACACCCCAGTGACATAGCATTAGCAGCGGTATAGGCAGAGCCCAGAATTAGTAACATTTCAGCGGTAGCATTAGGGACAGGCCCCAGTAACATATCACTAGCAGCAGTATAGGGGGAGCACAGTATTAGTTCCATTTCAGTAGTAGTAGCAGTGAAGACAGGCCACGGTAACACTCCCATTGCAGCAGTTTAGGGAGATAACAGTCTCTTTCACATTTCAGTAGTTGCAGTATAGACAAGGCCCCAGTTCCATTTATGTAGCAAAAGTATAGGCCAACCCCACACACCTTGCTGTACCATGAGTGCAGGCGAAGCCCATAAAAATTACTAGGATTACACTGTAGGCGAGGGCCCAAAAAATTTGGTGTACCAACAGTACTAATGTACCTCAGAAAAATTGCCCATGCCCAACCAAGAGGGCAGGTGAAACCCATTAATCGCTTTGGTTAATGTGGCTTAATTTGTAACTAGGCCTGGAGGCAGCCCAGTTAAAATAAAAATTGGTTCAGGTGCAAGTTTCAACGCTTTAATGAGAATTGAAACGTATAAACATTGTTTACAAAAGTTATATGACTGAGCCTTGTGGGCCTAAGAAAAATTGCCCGTTCGGAGTGATTACGTGAGGTTTCAGGAGGAGGAGCAGGAGAAGGAGGATGAATATAATACACAGATTGATGAAGCTAAAAGGTCCCTGTTTTTGATGGTGATAGAGAACGATGCTTCCATCCGCGGGTGCAGCCTACGTATTGTTTAGGTACCGCTGTTGTCCGCTGGTGGAGAAGAGAAGTCTGGGGAAATCCAGGCTTTGTTCATCTTTATGAGTGTAAGCCTGTCGGCACTGTCAGTTGGCAGGCGGGTACGCTTATCCGTGATGATTCCCCCAGCCGCACTAAACACCCTCTCTGACAAGACGCTAGCCTCAGGGCAAGCAAGCACCTGCAGGGCATACAGCGTGAGTTCAGGCCACGTGTGCAGCTTCGACACCCAGTAGTTGTACGGAGCAGAGGCGTCACGGAGGACAGTTGTGCGATCGGCTACGTACTCCCTCCCCATCCTTTTACAGTGCTCCCGCCGACTCAGCCTTGACTGGGGAGCGGTGACACAGTCTTGCTGGGGAGCCATAAAGCTGGCAAAGGCCTTGGAGAGTGTTCCCCTGCCTGCGCTGTACATGCTGCCTGATCTCCGCGCCTCCCCTGCTACCTGGCCCTCGGAACTGCGCCTTCTGCCACTAGCGCTGTCGGATGGGAATTTTACCATCAGTTTGTCCACCAGGGTCCTGTGGTATAGCATCACTCTCGAACCTCTTTCCTCTTCGGTTATGACAGTGGAAAGGTTCTCCTTATACCGTGGGTCGAGCAGTGTGTACACCCAGTAATCCGTAGTGGCCAGAATGCGTCTAACGCGAGGGTCACGAGAAAGGCATCCTAACATGAAGTCAGCCATGTGTGCCAGGGTACTTGTACGCAACACATGGCTGTCCTCACTAGGAAGATCACTTTCAGGATCCTCCTCCTTCTCCTCCTCAGGCCATACAAGCTGAAAGGATGACAGGCAAGCAGCATGGGTACCCTCAGCAGTGGGCCAAGCTGTCTCTTCCCCCTCCTCCTCATGCTCCTCCCCCTCCTCCCCCTCCTCAACGCGCTTAGATATAGACATGAGGGTGCTCTGACTATCCAGCGACATACTGTCCTCCCCCGCCTCCGTTTCCAAACGCGAAGCGTTTGCCTTTATGCTTTGCAGGGAAATTCTCAAGAGGCATAGCAGAGGAATGGTGACGCTAATGATTGCAGCATCACCACCCACCATCTGGGCAGACTCCCCAAAGTTTCCAAGGACCTGGCAGATGTCTGCCAACCAGGCCCACTCTTCTGTAGAGAATTGAGGAGGCTGACTACCACTACGCCGCCCATGTTAGAGTTGATATTCCACTATAGCTCTACGCTGCTCATAGAGCCTGGCCAACATGTGGAGCATAGAGTTCCACCATGTGGGCACGTCGCACAGCAGTCGGTGCACTGGCAGATTAAACCGATGTTGCAGGGTCCGCAGGGTGGCAGCGTCCGTGTTGGACTTGCGGAAATGTGCACTGACCCAGCGCACCTTTCTGAGCAGGTCTGACAAGCATGGGTAGCTTTTCAGAAACCGCTGAACCACCAAATTAAAGACGTGGGCCAGGCATGGCACGTGCGTGAGGCTGCCGAGCTGCAGAGCCGCTACCAGGTTACGGCCGTTGTCACACACGACCATGCCCGGTTGGAGGGTCAGTGGCGAAAGCCAGCGGTCGGTCTGCAGCAGTTCGTGGGCCGTGTGCCTCTTCTCTCCTAAGCTGAGTAGTTTCAGCACGGCCTGCTGACGCTTGCCCACCGCTGTGCTGCCACGATGAGCGACACCGACTGCTGGCGACGTGCTGCTGCTGACACATCTTGATTGCGAGACAGAGGTTGCATAGGAGGAGGAGGAGGAGGGTGGTTTAGTGGAGGAAGCATACACCGCCGCAGATACCACCACCGAGCTGGGGCCTGAAATTCTGGGGACGTGAGCGGTCCCAGGCTCTGACTCGGTCCCAGCCTCCACTAAATTCACCCAATGTGCCGTCAGGGAGATATAGTGGCCCTGCCGCCTGTGCTTGTCTACGTGTCCGTTGTTAAGTGGACCTTGCCAGTAACTGTGTTGGTGAGGGCGCGTACAATGTTTCGGGAGACGTGGTCTTGCAGGGCTGGGACGGCACATTGGGAAAAGTAGTGGCGACTGGGAACCGAGTAGCGCGGGGCCGCTGCCGCCATCATGTTTTTGAAAGCCTCCGTTTCCACAAGCCTATACGGCAGCATCTCCAGGCTGATCAATTTGGCTATGTGCACGTTTAATGCTTGAGCGTGCGGGTGCGTGGCGGCGTACTTGCGCTTGCGCTCAAACAGTTGCGCTAGCGACGGCTGGACGCTGCACTGAGAGACATTGCTGGATGGGGCCGAGGACAGCGGAGGTGAGGGTGTGGGTGCAGGCTGGGAGACAGTCGTGCCTGTATCCTGAGAGGGGGGTTGGATCTTAGTGGCAGTGGTGCAAACCGGAGGTGGTGAACGGCCTTCGTCCCACCTTGTAGGGTGCTTGGCCATCATATGCTTGCGCATGCTGGTGGTGGTGAGGCTGGTGGTGGTGGCTCCCCGGCTGATCTTGGTGCGACAAACCTTGCACACCACAGTTCGTCGGTCGTCTACACTCTCAGTGAAAAACTGCCAGACCTTTGAGCACCTCGGCCTCTGCAGAGTGGCATGGTGCGAGGGGGTGCTTTGGGAAACAGTTGGTGGATTATTCGGTCTGGCCCTGCCTCTAACCCTGGCCACCGCACTGCCTCTTGCAACCTGCCCTGCTGCTGCACTTGCCTCCCCCTCTGAAGACCTGTCCTCAGTAGGCTTAGCAAACCAGGTGGGGTCAGTCACCTCATCGTCCAGCTGCTCTTCCTCCGAATCCTCTGTGCGCTCCTCCCTCGGACTTACTGCCCTTACTACTACCTCACTGATAGACCACTGTGTCTCATCGTCATCGTCCTCCTCACCCACTGAAAGCTCTTGAGACAGTTGCCGGAAGTCCCCAGCCTCATCCCCCGGACCCCGGGAACTTTCCAAAGGTTGGGCATCGGTCACGACAAACTCCTCCGGTGGGAGAGGAACCATTGCTGCCCAATCTGGGCAGGGGGCCGAGAACAGTTCCTGGGAGTCTGCCTGCTCCTCAGAATGTGTCATTTTCATGGAGTGAGGAGGCTGGGAGGAAGGAGGAGCAGCAGCCAGAGGATTCACAGTTGCAGCTGTGGACGGCGTAGAAGACTGGGTGGTCGATAGATTGCTGGATGCACTTTCTGCCATCCACGACAGGACCTGCTCACACTGCTCAGTTTCTAATAAAGGTCTACCGCGTGGACCCATTAATTGTGAGATGAATCTGGGGACCCCAGAAACTTGCCTCTCTCCTCATCCCGCAGCAGTCGGCTGCAATACACCTGGACCAGGAGCTCGGCCTGTGCCCACACCCTGACTTGGGCCTCCGTGTCCTCATCCCCGTCCATGTCCTCCAGGCCTACCCCTACCCCTCAGCATGGTGTATTACAAGTAGAGCAGAAACAGAACGCTGTAATGAAATGTGCCGCTTATTGGCCTGTGGTTGGAGGCTGACTTCGCTTACGGAACGCACAGCAGAGCCAGGAAACAATTATGCACAAGCCTGTAGTGAGATCTAGGTGCGTATGACTGAGCTACTGGAATTCACAGGGCAGAACCAGTCAAGTGGCCAAAGGCCAGTGGTAGGCCTTAAGTATTTTGCTTCTATTTTTTTAAATGGTGAGGTGAAAAACCAGACAGACATTGTATGCAGCGTATATTATGTATACTGTTTCCCTCTGGCGGGATGACGGCGATCATGTAACGGACACAGCAGAGCCAGGAAACAATTATGCGCAAGCCTGCTGTAACGCTTAGCTGGGTATTAATTAGCGACTACCCCCAGCAGACACGCAGTAAACCGAAGACGGTCACAGGCAGCCCAAATATAGTATTTTTTCCCAATTTTGGGGAAAAAGCCCACTGCCTATATAGCCTGTATATGGATTTCCCTGTTGGAGGATGACTGTGGTTATTGAAAGCACAGTGCAGCCAGAACAAAATTATGCGCAAGGCTGGGTATTAATTAGCGACTACTACCCCCAGCAGACACGCAGTAAACTGAAGACGGTCACAGGCAGCCCAAATATAGTATTTTCCCCCAATTTTTTTGAAAAAGCCCACTGCCTGTGATATAGCCTGTATATGGATTTCCCTGTACCACTGTCCCTGCCTTAGCAGTACTGCCCCTATACTCTGTACAATGACTGCAGACTGAGGACGCTATGGTCTGCACGCCCGATATACAAAAAAACAAAATGTGCAACACTGCTAAAAGCAGCCTCAACAGTACTGCACATGGTCAGATGTGGCCCTAAGAAGGACCGTTGGGGTTCTTGAAGACTAAAATAACACCTAACACTCTCCCTATAGCAGCTACAGCAAGACAGCACTTTCCCTGATCTCTCTTAGCTTGTGTCTGTGGGGAGCCGCGGGCGGGGCACATTTAAATACTTGGGTGTCATCTGATCTCCCCAGCCACTCACTGCAGGGGGGTGGTATAGGGCTGGAATGTCACATGAGGAAGTTGTAATGCCTTTCCTGTGTTTCTATTGGCCAGAAAAGCGCGCAAATTTCTCAGGGAAGGAAATGTAATGGAGTCGATCACCGCGTGGTGCTCGTCTCGAGTAACGAGCATCTCGAACACCCTAATACTCGAACAAGCATCAAGCTCGGACGAGTACGCTCGCTCATCTCTAATAATGACATAGAGCAGTGATGGTGAACTTTTTAGAGACCGAGTTCTCAAACTGCAACCCAAAACCCACTTATTTATCGCAAAGTGCCACCACGTCAGGAGGGCGGGGCTTATCACGATGTACGATTTTACCTTCATCGTTTTAAAAAAGACAGGGCCGCTTCAAAATAGACAGCGCGCAGATTTTGACTGCTTTTTGGACGCGGAAATACTGCAGAATGTCCTCGGCGGAAATTTATGTGAAAAATTCTGCAGCATTTCTGCATCCAAAAAGCAATCAAAATCTGCAGTATCACAGTATCATAGTGACTCCCCGCAGCAGCCCCCCAGTATCACAGTGACTCCCCGCAGCAGCCCCCCAGTATCACAGTGACTCCCAGCAGCAGCCCCCCAGTAGCACAGTGACTCCCAGCAGCAGCCCCCCAGTAGCACAGTGACACCCCACAGCGGCCCCCCCAGTAGCATAGTGACACCCCATAGCGGCCACCCATTCCACCCCGAGACCCACATATTTACCCCCTCCTCCTTGTGGAAGCGCCACTCCTTCTCTGCCCGGCGCGCCCTCCAGCAGCGCTGGTAGCAGGTGCACACTGACATCATTGTGCTGCCGGACACCTCCTCCCCCTGCTCTCGCGGAACCAAGTAGGAGACGTCGGGGGCGGGGGAGGAGGATTCCGGCTGCACACTGACGTCACAGTGTGGCCGGGATGCATATTAACTTTTTCTTCCCCGCTTCTGCCCTAATCAGCAACTCCAGCAACCTGATTGGTTGTTTCGGTTGACTGATTCACCAAACAACCAATCAGGTTACTGGAATTGCTGATTAGGGCAGAAGTGGGGAAGAAAAAGTTAATATGCGGCGGGGATCAGCACATATAGCAGCCCTGCTTAGTGAATGCTGTGGCCCCTGCAGGTATTCGCTATCATGGTGAGCAGCCGACGGCGACGTGTGCCAGCAGGGCGGGCTCTGCGTGTCCCAGGTTCGCCCCACTGACATAGAACATGCTGGTATAACCTGGGTGCTTTGTATATATAGTTATATATGTACAGTTGGTATACAGTACATATCTCTCTGTATACAGTGATATGGAGCATGCTAGTATAATCTCAATCTCCTGTATATAATTATTAGAGATGAGCGAACGTGTTCTTCCGAGCTTGATATTCGTGCGAATATTAGGGTGTTCGGGATGTTCGTTATTCGTAACGAACACCATGCGGTGTTCTGGTTACTTTCACTTCCTTCCCTGAGACGTTAGCGCGTTTTTTTTGGCCAATTGAAAGACAGGGAAGGCATTACAACTTCCTCCTGTGACGTTCAAGCCCTATACCACCCCCCTGCTGTGAGTGGCTGGGAAGATCAGGTGTCACCCGAACATAAAAGTCGGCCCCTCCCGCGGTTCGCCTCAGATGCGGTGTGAGTTAGATGAGGGACAGTGCTGTTTGTACCGGAGCTGCTGTAGGGAAAGAATTGGTAGTTAGTGTAGGCTTCAAGACCCCCCAAAGGTCCTTATTAGGGCCACTGATAGCTGTGTGTTGGCTGCTGTTAGCAGTGGCATTTTTTTTCTCTCAAAATCGGCTCTGCAGAGCGTTGCACCTGGCATTAGGGACAGAAGTGCTGCAGAGGCAGGGAGAGTGTTAGGAGTGAGTGTAGCCTTCAAGAACCTCAACGGTCCTTTCTAGGGCCATATTTATCCGTGTGCAGTACTGTCCAGGCTGCTGTTAGCTGTGCTGCATTTTTTTTTGCTTCTCAAAATCGCCTCTGCAGACCATTGCACCCTCCATTGATACTGCAGGGAAAGAATTGTATAGGCAGGGCGACAACACAGTTATTATTCATTGAATATACGCAGTGCTGCCTTTTGCTTGTAAAACAAGTGAAAATAATTCTATTTGTCCTGCCTCTGTCCGTCCTAACGCCGGTGGACACGTGTCGGCTGCGTGTGCAACCTGTAAAAATCATACGCACCCAGCTATTTGCTTTCCTTAATTGGGAAAAAAAATACCTGCTCTGCCACAGTTAATAACTCTGCTACCCTCACGTTCTGTGACACATTAGCAGGAAAACAGCACAGTTATTAAACTTCTCATGTTCATAGAATATACGCAGTGCTGCCTTTTGGTGCAAAAAAAACGGAAAATAATTCTATTTGTCCTGCCTCTGTCCGTCCTAACGCCGGTGGACACGTGTCGGCTGCGTGTGCAACCTGTAAAAATCATACGCACCCAGCTACGTTTTACTCCTGGCTTCGCCATTTGCTTTCCTTAATTGGGAAAAAAAATACCTGCTCTGCCACAGTTAATAACTCTGCTACCCTCACGTTCTGTGACACATTAGCAGGAAAACAGCACAGTTATTAAACTTAGATTATTCATTCACTAGAGGCAGTGGGGCCTTTCGTTTTCAAAAAAGGGAAAAAATTATATTTGGCCTGCAGTCTTGCGCCAATTTATTTCCTGCCTGTGAAATCAAATCACTGCTAATACAGCATGCTGAGGGGTAGGGGTAGGCCTAGAGGACGTGGACGCGGCCGAGGACGCGGAGGGCCAAGTCAGGGTGTGGGCACAGGCCAAGCTCCTGATCCAGGTGTGTCGCAGCCGACTGCTGCGCGATTAGGAGAGAGGCACGTTTCTGGTGTCCCCACATTCATCGCCCAATTAATGGGTCCACGCGGGAGACGGTTATTAGAAAATGAGCAGTGTGAGCAGGTCCTGTCCTGGATGGCAGAAAGTGCTTCGAGCAACCTATCGTCTACCCGCAGTTCTGCGCCGTCCACTGCTGCCAATCCGAATCCTCTGTCTGCTGCTCCTCCTTCCTCCCAGCCTCCTCACTCCACTACAATAACACCTGCTCAGGAGCGGGAACACTCCCAGGAACTGTTCTCGGGCCCCTGCTTAGATTGGGCAGCAGCGGTTCCTCTCCCACCAGAGGAGTTTATCGTCACTGATGCCCAACCATTCGAAAGTTCCCGGGGTCCGGGGGAAGAGGCTGGGGACTTCCGCCAACTGTCTCAACAACTTTCTGTGGGTGAGGAGGACGATGACGATCAGACACAGTTGTCTTGCAGTGAGGTAGTAGTAAGGGCAGTAAGTCCGAGGGAGCAGCGCACAGAGGATTCGGAGGAAGAGCAGCAGGACGATGAGGTGACTGACCCCACCTGGTGTGCAACGCTTACTCAGGAGGACAGGTCTTCAGAGGGGGAGTCAAGGGCATCAGCAGGGCAGGTTGCAAGAGGCAGTGCGGTGGCCAGGGGTAGAGGCAGGGCCAGACCGAATAATCCACCAAGTGTTTCCCAAAGCGCCCCCTCGCGCCATGCCACCCTGCAGAGGCCGAGGTGCTCTAAGGTCTGGCAGTTTTTCACAGAGACGCCTGACGACCGACGAACAGTGGTGTGCAACCTTTGTCGCGCAAAGCTCAGCCGGGGAGCCAACACCAACAGCCTCACCACCACCACCATGCGCAGACATATGATGGCCAAGCACCCCGCAAGGTGGGACGAAGGCCGTTCAGCGCCTCCGGTTTGCACCCCTGCCTCTCCCCCTGTGCCCCAACCTGCCACTGAGATGCAACCCCCCTCTCAGGACACAGGCACTACCGTCTCCTGGCCTGCACCCATACCCTCACCTCCGCTGTCCTCGGCCCCATCCAGCAGTGTAGTTCAGCGCACCGTCCAGCCGTCGCTTGCGCAACTGTTGGAGCGCAAGCGCAAGTACGCCGCCACGCACCCGCACGCTCAAACGTTAACCGTCCGCATAGCAAAATTCATCAGCCTTGAGATGCTGCCGTATAGGGTTGTGGAAACGGAGTCCTTCAAAAGTATCATGGAGGCGGCGGCCCCGCGCTACTCAGTTCCCAGTCGCCACTACTTTTCCCGATGTGCCGTCCCAGCCCTGCACGACCACGTCTCCCGCAACATTGTACGCGCCCTCACCAACGCGGTTACTGCCACGGTCCACTTAACTACGGACACGTGGACAAGCACAGGCGGGCAGGGCCACTACATCTCCCTGACGGCACATTGGGTGAATTTAGTGGAGGCTGGGACAGAGTCAGAGCCTGGGACCGCTCACGTCCTACCCACCCCCAGAATTGCGGGCCCCAGCTCGGTGGTGGTATCTGCGGAGGTGTATGCTTCCTCCACTAAAGCACCCTCCTCCTCCTCCTCCTCCTCTGTCTCGCAATCAAGATGTGTTAGCAGCAGCATGTCGCCAGCAGTCGGTGTCGCGCGGTGTGGCAGCACAGCGGTGGGCAAGCGTCAGCAGGCCGTGCTGAAACTACTCAGCTTAGGCGATAAGAGGCACACAGCCCACGAACTGCTGCAGGGTCTGACACAGCAGACCGACCGCTGGCTTGCGCCGCTGAGCCTCCAACCGGGCATGGTCGTGTGTGACAACGGCCGTAACCTGGTGGCGGCTCTGCAGCTCGGCAGCCTCACGCACGTGCCATGCCTGGCCCACGTCTTTAATTTGGTGGTTCAGCGCTTTCTGAAAAGCTACCCACGCTTGTCAGACCTGCTCGTAAAGGCGCGCCGGCTCTGTGCACATTTTCGCAAGTCCCACACGGACGCTGCCACCCTGCGCACCCTGCAACATCACTTTAAGCTGCCAGTGCACCGACTGCTGTGCGACGTGCCCACACGGTGGAACTCTACGCTCCACATGTTGGCCAGGCTCTATGAACAGCGTAGAGCTATAGTCGAATACCAACTCCAACATGGGCGGCGCAGTGGGAGTCAGCCTCCTCAATTCCTTTCAGAAGAGTGGGCCTGGTTGGCAGACATCTGCCATGTCCTTGGTAATTTTGAGGAGTCTACCCAGGTGGTGAGCGGCGATGCTACAATCATTAGCGTCACCATTCCTCTGCTATGCATCTTGAGAAATTCCCTGCAAACCATAAAGGCAGCTGCTTTGCGCTCGGAAACGGGGGCGGGGGAAGACAGTATGCCGCTGGATAGTCAGGGCACCCTCCTGTCTATTTCTCAGCGCGTACAGGAGGAGGAGGAGGAGCATGAGGAGGATGAGGAGGAGGGGGAAGAGACAGCTTGGGCCGCTGCTGACGGTACACCGGCTGATTGCCTGTCATCCTTTCAGCGTGTATGGCCTGAGGAGGAGGAGGAGGAGGAGGATCCTGAAAGTGATCTTCCTAGTGAAGACAGCCATGTGTTGCGTACAGGTACCCTGGCACACATGGCTGACTTCATGTTAGGATGCCTTTCTCGTGACCCTCGCGTTGCACGCATTCTGGCCACGACGGATTACTGGGTGTACACACTGCTCGATCCACGGTATAAGGAGAACCTGCCCACTCTGATTCCCGAAGAGGAAAGGGGTTCGAGAGTGTTGCTATACCACAGGACCCTTGCGAACAAGCTGATGGTAAAATTCCCAGCCGACAGCGCTAGTGGCAGAAGGCGCAGTACCGAGGGCAAGGTAGCAGGGGATGTGCGTAGATCGAGCAGCATGTACATCCCAGGCAGTGCAACAGTCTTTAAGGGCCTGGCCAGCTTTATGGCTCCCCACCAAGACTGTGTCACCGCTCCCCAGTCACGGCTGAGTCGGCGGGAGCACTGTAAAAGGATGGTGAGGGAGTACGTAGCGGATCGCACGACCATCCTTGGTGACGCCTCTGCCCCCTACAACTACTGGGTGTCGAAGCTGGACACGTGGCCTGAACTAGCGCTGTATGCCCTGGAGGTGCTTGCTTGTCCTGCGGCTAGCGTCTTGTCGGAGAGGGTGTTTAGTGCGGCTGGGGGAATCATCACAGATAAGCGTAGCCGCTTGTCAACCGACAGTGCCGACAGGCTTACACTCATCAAGATGAACAAAGGCTGGATTTCCCCAGACTTCTGTTCTCCACCAGCGGACAGCAGCGATACGTAAGCAATACGTAGGCTGCACCCGCGGATGGAAGCTACGTTCTCTCTCACCATCCAAAACGGGGACATTTCTGCTTCATCAATCTGTGTCTAATATTCCTCCTCCTCCTCCTCCTGCTCCTCCTCCTGAGACCTCACGTAATCACGCTGAACGGGCAATTTTTCTTAGGGCCACAAGGCTCACTCAAATAATTTTCTGAACAATTTTTATAAGTTTCAATGCGCTTAAAAGCGTTGGAACTTTAACTAGAACCAATTTTTCGTTACACTGGGCTGCCTCCAGGCCTAGTTACCACTTAAGCCACATTAAGCAAAGCGATTAATGGGTTTCACCTGCCCTCTTGGCTGGCCATGGCCAATTTTTGGGATGTACATTAGTACTGTTGATACAGCAATTTTTGTGGGCCCTCGCCTACAGTGTAATCAAATTAATTTTTAGCCCACCTGCATTACAGCTGACGTTACCTCAGCTGTGTTGGGCAATGCAATGGGATATTTTTATGTACCGCCGGTGGGTTCCAGGGAGCCACCCATGCTGTGGGTCCACAGGGAGTTGTAACTGCATGTGTCCACTTCTAAAGAACCCCAGTCTGACTGGGGCATGCAGTGTGGGCCGAAGCCCACCTGTATTACGCACGACATTACTACCTCAGCTGTGTTGGGCAATGCAATGGGATATTTCTATGTACCGCCGGTGGCTTCCTGGCACCCACCCAGGCAGTGGGTCCACAGGGAGTTTAACCTACATGTGTCCACTTGTAAAGAACCCCAGTCTGACTGGGGCATGCAGTGTGGGCCGAAGCCCACCTGTATTAAGCACGACATTACTACCTCAGCTGTGTTGGGCAATGCAATGGGATATTTCTGTGTACCGCCGGTGGGTTCCAGGGAGCCACCCATGCTGTGGGTCGACAGGGACTTCACAATAGGGAGTTGTACCTGCCTGTGTCTATGAATTAAAAAGCCCGGTCTGACTGGGGCATGCAGACACCTTGACAGAATGAATAGTGTGTGGCACATAGGTTCCCCATTGCTATGCCCACGTGTGCAGCTCCTGATGGCGGTGGCACAGGATTCTATTTCTCATTGCTTCTGTACAGCATTGTGGGCTATCGCCCCGCCCCTTTTAAAGAGGGTCGCTGCCTAGCCGTGCCAACCTCTGCAGTGTGTGCCTGCGGTCCCTCGTCATGGCAGACGCAATTCTAAATAGACATGAGCGTGGTGTGGCATGAGGGCAGCTGAAGGCTGCCCAGGGACACTTTGGTGTGCGCTGTGGGGGGGAGGGGGGGCGGTTGGGCAGCATGTAACCCAGGAGAAGTGTCAGTGGAGTGTCATGCAGGCGGTGATTGTGCTTTGTTGGAGGTAGTGTGGTGCTTAGCAAAGGTATGCCATGCTAATGAGGGCTTTTCAGAAGTAAAAGTTGTTGGGAGGGGGGGGGGGCCCACTCTTGCCGGTATTGTGGCTTAATAGTGGGACCTGTGAACTTGAGATGCAGCCCAACATGTAGCCCCTCGCCTGCCCTATCCGTTTCTGTGTCGTTCCCATCACTTTGTTGAATTGCCCAGATTTTCACACAAGGAAACCTTAGCGAGCATCGGCGAAATACAAAAATGCTCTGGTCGCCCATTGACTTCAATGGGGTTCGTTGTTCGAAACGAACCCTCGAGCATCGTGGGAAGTTCGTTCCGAATAACGAACACCCGAACATTTTGGTGTTCGCTCATCTCTAATAATTATACTACTTTACTACTTGTTACAAGGGAAACAGACCACCTCTTCTATAGGAAGACAGAGGAGGCCGGCGCTTGCACACTTCTATCATCTAAATCTGGTGGCCGGGATCTCAGCAGCACATGCACACTAGCTTTCGGCCCGGCCACCAGCTACCATTGAGCTCTGCTATTTCTTTCTACAGAAGTGGTGGTCTCTTTTCCTGGCAACAAGCAGTAAACAACTGAAGGACAGAGGAATCAATATCTACAATATCTGGAGAATGAAGCATTTTCGAAATAGACATCTTAGGGGTGAGTGCAATGTTTTGCAATTTCAAACACATGAAAATATGATTTCCGAAATGGGACTACCCCTCTGAACTCAGTTACATCTGTACATAATAAGGGACCACCAGGGATACATAATAAGGGACCACCAGGGATACATAATAAGGGACCACCAGGGATACATAATAAGGGACCACCATTGATACTGCTCCATAGGGGTGATTTACTGCACTGAATGCCCTTGTGAACTTTGACATATTGGCAATCATCTCTCTACTTTGTCCCTTTTGTAAGTATCGGCAAATTGTAGCCTAAGGTCATCCCTTCACTCATCACCCACAATACCGATCAAAATCACAATCTTTGTTTATTGGAATTATCTCCTTATAATTAGCATTAATTAGTCTTTATTTTCATTTGAACTGTCATATACAGAATATAATGCCAACATAATCAGCAGCATCATTAACAGATTGTAATTACCCAAATGAAGGCCCTTTTACCTGTTGAGCGCAGATACCTAACTGGTCATCCCAGCGATAATCGTTGCAGTGCATGGAGGTCATAGCGGGCCAGGGATCATAGATGACCGATTGCCTGTTTACATAGGCCAATCTATAGTTCAATTTTTTGCATGCTGAAACTAAACAATGAATGAGAAGTGAATGAATTCTTATTCATTGTTCAGTCGGGGCAGCATTTACACTGAATGATAATTGTCCAGATTCCCGCATCCGGCGGGAATCTGAACTATTTATCAGCCCAAGTACAAGGGCCCTAATACCTGTCCCAGGAGCTCACAATCTAATTTCCCTGTCAAACACTCTGGGCTCTTTCACATGAGCATATATCGGCCGCCATTTTCATGCCAGGCCGAAACGATAGTCCTGGAACTATCGTTCTGGCCATAATACGTTGGCCGCTGCATGGGCTACTATGGGAGCAATGACAGCAGCGGGAGAATGGAGAAGATTCGCTATTTTTAATGGAAGGCAGTGGACATAAGCCCCACCTGCTCCCTCCCATTGCTGGATGCAGACGAGGGGCGGTTGCTTAGCTCTGCCCCGTCCACTCATTGCAAACAGCCAGAGAGAAGGAAAGAGGAGGCAAGCCGGTGAGGGGGAGAAAAGGGGAAGCAACGGCATTGCGGCCTTGGCATATGTGCGCCAGGACCACGCCGTCTGAACGGCGCACAAACGTTAGATTTTTTTTTACAGCGCCGGCGGTCGTGCGTAAAAACGCCTACGGCCATATGAAGGGGGTCTCACGGTGCATTACTCCAATGATCTCTGAACCCAGAAGCTTGCAATCTGTATGTGAACACCACATGATTTTCTATTTGCACAACTTCATATATAATAGTGCAGGACCACATTGACAGAGACTCAGTGGGTGGGTCTTCATTGGACAGGACCCTAAATGTTGTCAGGCTCTTAGTGGGTGGGACTTCAATAGGCAACATCTTAGTGGGTGGGACTTCGATAGGCAGAATCTTTAGTGGACGGGACTTCAACAGGCAAGACCTCACTATAGCCACTATAGGATTCTAAATAACGGTCCCCACCTTAGGAACAATCAGGAGCGGGATAGGGGTATTTTACTGATGTGTGTAAGATAATTTATTTAGAGTGATTTGCACTATATAGTGACACTAAGGGGTGTTTGAAAATGGCCAAAAATCTTTTTAATTTGTAGATATTCTATTAGGATTATGTATTTTACAATGAACAGTTCTCCAAATCTCTAATACACCGGATAGGGAAGGGGAAGGGGGGAGGGGTGGATTGATCAATGACTTTGTGTTAGATGTATAGCAAACATTTGCAACTTTCCCCCCTATTTTTAGGTCACTTTTCTCACTTTTGAAAAATAGGCAGGGCTTAGTTGAAAGAGTCCGACACACTTTCTGCAATCTTTGCCAGAAATTGATACAAATTTTCGCACAAATCTGGCATAGATTTAATTTTCTCACACAAACACCCAAATATGTAGCACGTTTATTAGGAGGGCGCCACATCATTAATTGTGTGCGTCTTATTCCATTGATCTTCAAATGAAGACTGGCATATGAAAATTCCCCTCTTTGTGTTTCTCAGTTCCTGACCATTTGTAAGATTCCTGCTTGAAGTCAGCGAAAGAGAACATTTTTGCCTAATCTATTTCTGCTTTCACAGCTGAGGGTTTGTTACACTGCACAATATTAGTATACTTGAGGCCGGTTTCAAACGGGTGACAAAATCGCACGATTTTCTCGCGATGCGACAAATTGCAAGTATGTGAAGCTCATGCTCAATGGCTTCTTTCGCATTAGCGATGTTTTGTAGGCTGCTACATTGCGAGAATACAAAATCGTGGCATGCTCTATACAGCTGCGATTTGCAATGTTTGGTAGCCCATTTTTCTCTATGGAGCCTTCCTTTGTGTTGCATCACATCAAAATGCAGTTTTCATGCGATGCGATGCAACTTTTACAGTAGGATGTCCTACTATTTGAGCCCTAAAATAAGCCCTAGCTGCATGAAAAAAAGAGGCACAATACATTACCTAACAGGTGCTTAACACTCTGGCACACTTCTTCCCTTCAGCTCTGTCACACTTGCTTGTAGTTTTCAGCCAGCGCTTCCTGGTTTGGAGTTCCGAAAACCCCGCCTCCAGGAAACGCTGGCTCTGATTGGCTGAGCCACAGTGCTTGAGAACCAATCACTGCATCACTCAATGAACCAATCACAGCCATCACATTGAATGGCTGTGATTGGTTCGTCGAGCACTGCAGTCATTGAAAGGGGTCTAAGAGTTAGCAGACTAAAGCCTAGGAGCGACATTTGTGCTGTAGGTTTGTGTTTGTCCAGCTGACAGAGGATTAACTAGAGTCTGATACATTGTAACAAAGCCTCAGCTGTGCTAAGTATTAGGCCAGGACAGAATTTCAAGCTCTGGATGTAAACAAGAAGTTTTCAATTTACTGACAGCAAGCAGAGATGGCGAAGAATTGAAACCAGCACAAATTAGAGAGCTTTGAAACTTTCTACAAATCTGAAGCTTTAATAACACAAGGACAAGACCTGGTAGCTATCCCTTATATGAGGTGGAGGAGCCGTCACATCCCCCATCCACCGTCTTGATGCCTCACGTCCCCTCAGGTTAAGCTATTAAGGACACAAGCCGAGGTTTAGCACAGATCTGGGAGAAAAACACAGTTTTAAACTTGTTCTGCTTCAGCATTTTGCAGTCCTGACGTTCTGTCTCAGGTGGGAGGGTGAAGGTGAATTTCTGGAGCAGAGCGGAGAGGAGCAGGAAGAGCTCCATTCGGGCCAGGTTCTCTCCAGCGCAAACCCGCTTTCCTACCAAAGAGATTATATGCAGCAGATTATTACTGTAGTGTAATATATTATTACAGCCAGGTACATAACCCATCATGTAATGCTCATATTTATAGAAATCTCCTCACCTGCAGAAAAAGCCATGAATGCCGGTTTTAGCCGAAACTGCCCCCTGTCATCCAAGAAATGTCCAGGGTTGAACTCCTCAGGGGTCTCCCACTGGGTGGGGTCAGAGAGCACTGATGATATGAACGGGATGACCGTTGTCCCCTATAAAGATAAAAGAGCCCTCTATTGGAAATAAATATTTCTGGGAGTGTCTATAACCAAAAGAGTCTAGGAGGAGTGCCTCTCTGTGACTCGGTCTAGGAGCAGTGCCTCTCTGTTACTAGGTCTAGGAGGAGTGCCTCTCTGTGAATCGCTCTAGGAGGAGTGCCTCTCTGTGAATCGCTCTAGGAGGAGTGCCTCTCTGTGAATCGCTCTAGGAGGAGTGCCTCTCTGTGACTCGGTCTAGGAGGAGTGCCTCTCTGTGACTCGCTCTAGGAGTGCCTCTCTGTGACTCGCTCTAGGAGTGCCTCTCTGTGACTCGCTCTAGGAGTGCCTCTCTGTGACTCGCTCTAGGAGTGCCTCTCTGTGACTCGCTCTAGGAGTGCCTCTCTGTGACTCGCTCTAGGAGTGCCTCTCTGTGACTCGCTCTAGGAGTGCCTCTCTGTGACTCGCTCTAGGAGTGCCTCTCTGTGACTCGCTCTAGGAGTGCCTCTCTGTGACTCGCTCTAGGAGTGCCTCTCTGTGACTCGATCTAGGAGTGCCTCTCTGTGACTCGCTCTAGGAGTGCCTCTCTGTGACTCGCTCTAGGAGTGCCTCTCTGTGACTCGCTCTAGGAGTGCCTCTCTGTGACTCGCTCTAGGAGTGCCTCTCTGTGAATCGCTCTAGGAGTGCCTCTCTGTGAATCGCTCTAGGAGGACTGCCTCTCTGTGAATCGCTCTAGGAGGACTGCCTCTCTGTGAATCGCTCTAGGAGGACTGCCTCTCTGTGAATCGCTCTAGGAGGAGTGCCTCTCTGTGAATCGCTCTAGGAGGAGTGCCTCTCTGTGAATCAGTCTAGGAGGAGTGCCTCTCTGTGAATCGGTCTAGGAGGAGTGCCTCTCTGTGAATCGGTCTAGGAGGAGTGCCTCTCTGTGCATCGCTCTAGGAGGAGTGCCTCTCTGTGCATCGCTCTAGGAGGAGTGCCTCTCTGTGTATAGCTCTAGGAGGAGTGCCTCTCTTTGAATCGCTCTAGGAGGAGTGCCTCTCTTTGAATCGCTCTAGGAGGAGTGCCTCTCTCTAAATGAATCTTACATTGTTCAAAAAATCGCTAAATTGCTTTATGTATTTATTTCTGAATGAGTCTAATGGGGTATTTGTCTGTCTCTGAATGAGTCTAAGGAGTCCAACTCCAAATGGGTATAAAGTTGTGTCTATCTCCAAATGAATCCATTAGGGGGGTGTCTATTTCAAAATGCATATAATAAATGAGAATCTGTAACATACCATTGCTTGGCCCATTGCAGTTATAGTACAATTATTATCATAGTCTAGTCCTATAATGAGCCAGGCACATGTGTGTATTAAATGAGCAGAACCAATGATGGACATATAAAAGAAGGAGCTCCATAATTCAAAAAGGACCCTTTTAGACTGAAATCTCACATGCAAGATTTAGGCAGTTTTTTTGGCCAAAGACAGAAGCAGATCAAAAAATTTGGAACAAAATTAAAGAAAGAGACCTTTAATTCTCCCTTTTTGGTGCATAGTTCAAAAACTACACCAAAAACTGCATGTGTGAATTCAGCCTTATGGTGCGAGGTCTTACAATCTAGGACCCTACATCCAGTGTTTTTTTCTACATCCTATTGAATTGTTCTTTTGACCAATCACATTCACCGTTGGTTAGTGTCTGGTCACATGTGTTTCCAATAGTCTTTCGCCCCAATAACTGGGACAAGTGATTGGTCAGGAGGAGACCCATAAATATTGAGTGAGCAGCTCAGTGCCCAGCAGGTTTTATACCTTTGGGAGGGTGTATCCTCGAAATTGAGTCTCCTTGGTCACGGCATGATAGTGAGCCACTGGTGCCAGGTCCAGGACCCTCTGTATCTCGTGAATGACGGCATTGGTGTATGGCATTTGTGCCCGGTCCATAATCCCAGGAGGACGTTGTGACTCAGTGACTTCATCAATCTCCTGCTGGACCTTAACTGAATATGTGAAATAAGGATACAACATAAAGTTTACATATACAGTAACCAGACAACGTTATGGCGAATGGAGATCCACACGGGACTTCACACATCAGGACTTCTACAGTGTATACAGTGACTTCCTTACCCTGCACTTCAGGATAATTGCTCATTACAGAAAGGGAGAAATTTAGGGTGGAGGTCGTTGTCTCAGTTCCAGCTGCCAGGAGGGCTATGAGGGTCATCAGGAGGCTGGTCTCACTGAAATTACTTCCAGAGTTAGTTTCCTCCTAGCAAAGGAATATAAAAGGTCAGCAATGGATCAGTCACTGGTCACTTTGGTTAAGGTCATCTACCTGTTACCTAAAGTCAGTGGCCGAAGCTTTAGCAAATACTGAATCAGGGCTAACAAAGTCTACTGTATCCATTACACCAGTAACACACAAAGTTGCAATCAAAATTATTCAACCCCCATACCAAATTTGCCAAATTTACAGCTGTTTGGAAAAAAACAATCCAACAAAAGCTATTTAAATAGTTTAACACAATACAACAAGTGTTTTCTCCAAATTTGCCACAAAATGCCAATTTTAATGACTACGGCAGCCTCAGAATTATTCACTCCCTGAACAGAATCCATCATAAAAATACGCATTTGCAAATGAGGTGTTGTTTCAAGCACACCTGATGTAACTAATCAAGGGTTACATTAGTTGCACCAGGTGTGTTTGAGATAAAACACATCAAATACCTGGACTGACTAAAGCATTGTTGACTGTGACATTTGACTGCATGTTAGACATATGTCTAAGGAAAGACAGTGGTCATTGTCTAAGGAAAGAGAAGAGATCATTGCCTTGTGCAAACAAGGAAACGGATACAGAAAGATAGCAAAGGCACCAAATGTTCCTAGAGATACAATTGGAAGCATAGTTCACAAATTCAAAGTTAAAAGAACATTGGCTACACTACCTGTGTGTGGCAGAAAAAGGAAGCTATCACTGTCTGCCACCAGATTCCTGAAGAGGCAGGTGGTCAAAAAACTTCCTAGGACTACAAAAGACCTGCAGCAAGATTTGGTCGCAGCAGTCAGAGGTTTCTGTTTGCACACTATGACACATACTAAACGCTGAAGGTCTTCATGCCCGAACTCCAAGACATCCAACTCTACTGAGTACCCAGCTTACTGGGGGGTATTAAATAAACTACCTGAAAGCACTGCAGAATTAGTTGGCGCTATACAAATAACAGCCCTACGGACCCAAAAGCACACGACCAGTTAGCTCCAATATGCTCATAACCCTATTAACAAACCACAGAAGTTTTGTGATACTGTTCTGAGGGATGATGAAACAAAACTGGAACTTTTCGGGCCTATGGATCGGTGGGATCAGAATGCCCTGCCTGCAGTGAAGCATGGCGGTGGCTCAGTGTAACTCTGGGGCTGCTTTGCATCCTCTGGCACTGGAAACCTGCAACCTGTAGAGGGCAAGATGGATTTAATTGAATATCAGGAAATTCTAGGAGAAAACGTCATGCCTGCTGTGATGAAGCTGAAGCTTATGTATCATTGAACCTTCCAACAAGGCAGTGATCCCAAGCACAAGTCCAACAAGGCTTTTTTCAGAAGTCCTGGAAGATTCTAGGGTGGTGTCACAGTTGACTGACTTGAACCCTATAAAAAAGCTTTGATATGATGCCAGAAAGTGGTTGCAGCATGGAAACCCAATAATATTAGTGACCTGGAGGCCATTGCCCTCAGGAATGAACTAAGATTCCCCAGGAACAATGTCAGAAGCTGCTCTGGCTATGCACCACGTTTTCAGCAGGTTGTAACAGCAAAAGGTGCTCTACTAATATTAAAGACGCTCGTCATAAAGGGGTTGAATAATTCTGAGACTGAAATGGTTATTAAAAGTGGCATTTTTATGGTTCATTTGAAGAAACCTCTCGTTATATTAGTTGTTTTGTTATTTTAATGATTCTTGTTTGATTGTTTTTTGAAAACAGCTAAAAATTTGTAATTTCGGCAAATAAATCTAATTAGCAACAAGGATCGAATAATTTGATTGCATATGTAAATCCACTGTGCTTAGTTTTATCTTTTTGAGGCTTGCCTGTGATATTTAAAGAAGTACCCCAGGTCATTCTCACCCCATTCTTACTAGTTGCAAGGTAAATATTATCCCATAATGTACACAAGCCCTACTGTATAAGAATAACCAAGGGTAAACTCAATCATTGTAAATAAGGGGGATGGAATAAATCCTCCACAGTGCCACCTATTGAAAGGCAGCATTCCTTCAAGGAATGCTGCCTTTCAATAGGTGGCACTGTGGAGGATTTATTCCATCTCCCTTATTTACATATTACCCAGAGGAGCGTGCATGGCCATTTGAGTCTCCTCACTTAGTTTATAGTATAGTTGCTCTCCCTAAGGAGAAAACATAGCATTTCTGACCCCAATCATTGTCATACCCCTTAACTCTCTGTGTGAGAATGACCTGAGATCACCAAGGATATTCTCACACACTTCGCCAACCAGGATGTGACAGAGCTTGTAGCTTATACTCTGATTGGAGAAACTAAACGGCAATGGGCAAATTACTCTGCACCCCCTGAAATTGTCAGCAGATGGAATAGCTGTTACTACAGTATAAAGTGTGAGTATCTCATGCCTGATCAGATGTAATTATATCAGTGATGTAATTACAAGGGGCGGGGCTATGACTACCTCTCAGACATGACATAGAGGCTTTCCTACAATATGTATACAATACATTTAAAAATGTGGCGCTGAGTGCTAAGCTTTCGCTCATGACCTGAAGGTTACAAGTTCATTCCCTGTATGGTTCAGGTAGCCAGCTAAAGGTGGACTCAGCCTTCCATCCTTCCGAGGTCGGTAAAATGCGTACCCAGCTTGCTGGGGGGTAATAAATAAATTACCTGAAAGCGCTGCGGAATAGGTTGGCGATATTATAAATAACAAGATTTGCTTTTAAAATGTAGTTCTGCATTTACACTCCTGTCGGTGCTACATCTGTACCTCTTTTATCTTAATCAGGAAGTAGTCAATGAAGTCACTGGGGGAGGTTGGCTTTAGGTTCTCTCTGTGCTGCTCAATGTATTTTTTGACAAATTCCTGGAGCTGGGAACTTTCCTTGAAGATTTTCTCCTTCAGGAAGGGGACATTCAGGAGAAATGGGAAAGTGTTTCCAAGCTGTGGAGACAAAAACAGGTGAGAGTGTGGGAGATTCAGAGGAGACTAATACAATGTATCAATCTGCGGGGAGTCATTAATAGTACAATGAACATATAATATGTCCCAGACCAGTAATATGTATCCATTTTGGGTCATAGGATCTACCGCTAATAATGGAAGAGATGATTTCCAATCACATCTGTGTGTGTGAGTTGTCAGCTTCCTGAATGCTCGAGCATTTAACTATTAATTTGGATAATAGTTAAAAACATTCCAAGTAGCGAATACTTGCACTAACAATATGTGAACTGTTATAGCCTGATAATGTTACAGTCTATACAGGTAAACACGGCTCCAGATAGTCCATGAATGCAGAATGTGTACAATATATGTATGTGTATGTCCAGTCCCCGATAACTCAGGAGCAGAAACAAGTCATCCACAATATTATAATCCACCCCCAGTATCAGTGTGTTATTATATTGTAGCCACAGTATCAGTGTCATTGTCCTGTACCCTGTGACAACCATGGAGGTGTGGTTATGGAGGGTATATTTCTGCCAGCTTCCTCTCCTTTGGGGAGTATCAGGGGGAAGAGTCTTATTTGCTGGCTTATTAATTAGGTGAGCCAGTGGGTGGATATTTAAAGGCCTCCAGAAGATCAGTAGCTGCTCTGCCTGGGCACACAGAAAGCTGCTCTGTGCGAGTCTTAAAACTTGATCTGTGAGTATGGTTGTTGAGCGTATTCTTGTAGCTGGTAGGAAAAAGTCCTTCAGCTGCCGCTTTTCCACTAAAATAGGACATGGCCTTATATTCATTTTTGGCCCAAAAGAGTTGATATTGGTTATTTTTGGGGAATGTCTTATTTTACTTATCCAACATGCTCAGTCCAGGTCCTTCCTGCTGCTTTCCAAAGCCCCGGCGCGGTTTCCGCAGTCCTCGGCCACCCACCCAGGATCACTTTCTGGTTACGGGATTCATAAATCCCGCCTACACAAAGTGATGGGTGTGATTTGGTTTTTCGAGCGTTGCATTGATTGGCTAAGCTTCAATGGGAACTGCGTTGGGACTCTGAAAAGGAGCGGGAAGGATCTGCACCAAGTCTGTTGGCCAGATGACTTGGCTGACGCGGAAAAGTACTGTAAAATGCAGCACTTGCTTTTTTACGGCCCCTTTCACGTCTCCATTGCATTCCTATCGCCTTTTTGATAAACTGTAACTAGGGCTTATTTTCGGAGTAGGGTTTATATTTCAAGCTCCTCGATAATCCAAAAAAATCCTGCTAGAGCTTATTTTCAGGGTAAGTGAGAGATATACGGTGTATTCGTGCCAGACAGGCAAGGTCTTTGCTTTTCCTACTTTGTTTTGGTGCTTGCTACCTTTATTACCTGCCCACATGTCAGCTAAAATCTATTCTGTACTGCTTCGCTTTGTGTTGGAAGAGATAAATATATGTCCTTTTCACCCCTGCAAAGGTGATCCCAAGCTCAAACCTTACAGTCCTAAGTGCTAGCATGTCATTGTACTATGCCACAAATATCAGTGTCATTGTCCTGTACCCCAAGTGTCAGTGTGTCATTGTCTTGTACCCCAAATGTCAGTGTGTGATTCCCACTCAGTTACCCCGTGTCACATAAAAAAGGTATATGAAGCTTCAGTTCTGATAAGGATCAGACACCGATGAATGTTACATGTCATCAGAATGTCTCAGTAGTGCAGCCTCAGATCTTGGGCCTGCTACTTCACACAATCAGATCTGTGCGCAGGAGAGATTACAATGTGGTTTTCACTGCTGGGACTTCTTTGACTTTATTCTAGATAAGGGATGAAAGTGAATAAAAGAGTCTCCATTACCTCATGTAAGGGTGAGTGAGTATTATGAATGAATCTCCTTGTAGTAATGATCAGCTCCTGTAACTTTGGGTCATTATAGTCGAAGTGCTCGCCCAACAGGGCGTAGCTGGTGATGTTCCCCACAGCGCAGCCCAGGAGGTTCAGAGAATTGAACGGTTTTCCTATAGAAATAAAAAGATTCCAAGGAATTCCTTGTACCTGGAAACTCCAAATGTGCAGGAAAAAGTCCAGTCCAATGCTGTAATTCTCTCTGCCAGCTCTAGGGGGCACTCACTGCATGCTGAATTAATGAGTTTAATGATGTGCTATGAGCTCCCTCTAGTGGCTGCCACAGGAATACAGAACAAAAACAAACCATCGTTTGACCCTAGGGCTGTGTAAAGGGGTCTAATGAAATCTAGGCACTTTATAACACATTAACTCTAGACCTTGCAGGATATTATGTATTAAAGGAATTGGACCAAGATTGTAAGTTATCTTCTGTCTAAAAGAAAGGGGATAGCTTGTTAATCTGCAGAGGTCTCAGCAGTGAAACCCCCCACCAATCTCAAAAGCAGGAGTCCAGTGTTCCCCGTCCTCCTCACTGTGGTGTTCCTTTACCCCACAATGAGGAAGAGACTGAATGGAGTGCTGGTTGCACAAGCACCCTCTTGGATCAGCGCCCACTCAGGTATTTCCATCAACCCCATTTAAATAAAGACAGCGCTGACCGCGCATGCTCAGCCAGCGCTCCCTTCATGCTGATGTCTCTGCGGGGGAAGAAGCGACTGCCACAGTGGCAGAAAGAACAGGACACGGGACTCCCAGTCTGCAGGTTGGCGGGAATTTCACCAGTGATCAGCAAGTTTTCCTCTATCCTATAGACAGGAGGTAACTTACAATCTTGGTACAAGATGAACAGGGGTTCTGAATGGCAGACCCCCATCCATTAACCAAAGGGTAGATCATTAGTGAAAAAATGGGCAATCAACCCCTTTAATTCAAATTTAAATTAAATTCTTT
Source organism: Eleutherodactylus coqui (assembly GCF_035609145.1). Taxonomy (NCBI): domain Eukaryota; kingdom Metazoa; phylum Chordata; class Amphibia; order Anura; family Eleutherodactylidae; genus Eleutherodactylus; species Eleutherodactylus coqui. The sequence continues at coordinate 151,596,921 of NC_089845.1, read as the reverse complement.
TTATATATGTGCTGCCTCCACATCCGTCTGTCACTGCCGCACCATACAAACCACCACCATGTACACTGTGACAGTCTGTATCATTCAGGGCCATTTGCTGTCTCTTTTGTGGTCAAGAACACCTTTAACCTAGATTTATCCCTAATTGCTAATGACTGTAAACCAGAGACATCTGTTCCATAATGACCAGTAGAGGGCACTCACCTTCCATGAGTCTCACAGCTCTAATGAGGTTCTCCGATTCTGCTAACACCCGTTTTTCCATGGACGTTTTCCCCATACCAAAATTCCTCAGGGAGGTGATTGTAAACCTGCGCAGTTGGCGCCATCGTTCCCCATCGATGCTGGGAAAACCTGTGGAGCAGAAGATGCGGAATATCATTCCAATTTTCAGTCATACAGGGCGTCAGAAACCGTAAGAGACCCAAAAATTGCTTCATCACACCTAAATTTAAAGGAAAACTATCATCTTGGAAAAGCAACATAAACTAAATCATGGTGCTGTTGGGGAAGGAGATTGGGAGCTGAGGGATGTGTTTTTTTTATACTCACCCATTCCCGTGCAGTCCACCAGTGAAGATCGCACATGGTTTGAAAAGAGTCGGATTTTCAGACCTCATATGATCTTCTCCAGTGAACACTGCGGGAACTGGGGAACAGGTGGGTATAAAAATCCCCACTGACATCATACTGAGCAGAGACCATGCTGAGAACAGTTCATACATTGAGTTACATCTACTGCAGTTCCTCAGGGGTGGAGCATGACAGTGATTGCTTTTATACCACTGAGAGAATCCCTATCATGCTCCTCCCCCTCAGGGCCTGCACAAGGCAGAAATTTAGAGTCTAAATCCTTAAAGTGACAAATCTCCTTACTGTATCCCTTAGAGTAGAGATCAATGATTGGAGAAAATGGGCGACCACAGAACTCCTCGCCATGATTCAATAAGGCGTCCTTCACCACCTCGTAGCCACAGAGGACCACAACTGGATCTGTCAACTTCCAGATAGTGAACATTGGGCCATACATCCTGCGGAGCTTCAGAAGAAACAAGAAAGGGTTATAGCATGGGACAAAAGGGCAACAAATATTATAATCTACACCAGACCAAGGATGAGAGAAGCAATTCCCAACTCATCAAAATACAAAGAACAGAGGCAGGGCTAGGCTTTCCATCATGTGGCGCAAAGATTTAGTTCACTGACCCCCCCCCCCCCCCCCACCACCACCACCCCACCTCGCCTTATACTCTTGTTTCCAAACAAACTAAAAAAATACCAATGCACAAATTGAGAATTTTCTTTAGATTTATTTTAAGTAGCTGTATTTGGCTCTTAGGTTTAAAAACGTATTTTCTTTTACAAGGGCCATATAATTTTTTTTTTTTAATAACACTTGTGGTGTCGGTTCATCACTACACATGATGAAATTGCACAGAACACAAATTTTGCTGCAACACAAAGGTTCAAGAGAATGTTGAAGAAAGTGGTAGAGAAGGAAGGCCGTGACTGGGCTTGTCGGCAACCCTACCTACTGTTTTTCATTAGGGAAGTCCCTCAAGCATCCATTGGTTTCTCACCATTTGAGCTAATGTATGCTTGACATCCTCATGGGTTGCTTGACGTAGCAAAGAAAACCAGGGAAAATGAAGTTACTCCCCGTAAGTGTTATTGAGCTTGTTGCACAAATCTAGCAGACAATTTCTAAGCTTATGCCCATAGTAAAAGAACAACTCCTCAGGGCACAAGAAAATCAAGCAAGGGTATATAACAGGTCAGCCAAAATCAGGCAATTCAATAGGAGACTGTGGGCTAGTTCTGGTGCCCACAGCGGAGAATAAATACTTGCCAAGTGGCAAGGACCTTATGAAATTATTGGAAAAGTTGGAGAGGTCAACTACAAGGTTGACTAACCAGGTAAAAGGAAATACATGCAGCTGTATTACATAAACTTACTAAAATCCAGGAAAGAGCAAGACTTTCTTGACCCTCCTTGTTTGGTTGTTAAACCAAGGAGTGGCATCCAGGATGCAACCATAGCAGGAACCCTGTCAAAATCTCTGCTGTCGAAGCCTTTCCAACGTGTCACCTCATGCAGTACTAACTATAGCCAGCAGATAGCGCCGTTGTATAATGGCAGAAAAAGAGTAAGCCCCCTAGGAAAACCAGGATACAAATTGGACTGGAAAGGGTTAATAGTCTTATTATATAAATGTATGTTATATCAATTTAGATATATTTACAGGATTATTACAAATAACCTTCCCAATGTGAAACACTCAACTCATTTTTAAATTTTCCAAAAATTGCTTTTAACCCTTTCCAATCCAATTTGTATCAAGATTTTCCTTGGGGGCTTACTCTTTTTCTGCTATTATACAACGGCGCCATATGCTGGCTAAAGCCAGTACTGCATGAGGTGACACGTTGGATAGGCTCTGACAGCAGAGAGGCTGGCAATATACAGTAAGAGAACCCCGACAGATGTCTTCCAACATTAGAGCTGTACAGCCTTAAATCATAATGTCTACAGAGGTCAGACAGTGGATTGGAAAGGGTTAAAGTCATCATGATTAATTATGTTTGGCCGGCTGCACACGGGTGGATTTGCATTGCAGAATCTGGAACGGCGTCTGCTTCCGGATTCAGCAGCAAATCCAGCCCATAGCATGCTATAGCAAATCATGATTTCATCTCCATGAGTGGAAATCGATTGCGATTTTACGCTCATGGAGAAGAGCAGACTCCGCACGGACAGCTTCCATTGAAGTCAATGGAAATCGTTCGATCCGGGGCCCTTCCGCCTAGCGATGACGTGACAAAAGCAGTGATTTTAAAATAAATCTGTACTGCGCATGTCCGACGGCTCATCGTGTGGACCATCCGCAGTACAGCAAAAAGACTTCTGCTGCGGCCTTAAGCCTAATGCCCACGAACAGATTATTGCTGCGGAATTCACGATCAGACACCCACCACGAATTCCACAGCAATGTCCGGCCATAGACATGCTATGAAAAAAGATTGTCCCCTGTCTACGAGCGGAAATCAACTGCGATTTTCCGCTCATGGGGAAGAATCGCAGCATGTTCTTATCTGTGCGGGAAATCGCACGGACAGCTCTATTGTAGTAAATGGAAGCCGGCTGTCCTGCAATACTCCGCAGCGAGCACTGTGGAAGTGTTACAGGAAATCGCATCACAGCTGAGTGCCGGCACATCATGCTCTGCACTGCATATGCGTGCCGGCTTGCCTGCCGAGACACTTGTGGCGGATCGAGACAGGTGAGTATAGGGTCTCTGGGGGGCACCAGGCCTGATTTTGCAGGCGGAATTCAACCTGGCCAAGGGCAGGCGGCCTTAATATGTTGAGTAATTCCAAGGAATCCACAGCGCATTTCCCACCAAAATAAATAAGAGTGGGTGGCAGAGAAATTGGATTAGAAAGAGTTAAACTTGGCATGACCCCTTTAAATCCCGATGCAGTAACGAGTCTTCAGGACAGCCATGGCACTACAAGTCTTAGCATGCCCTGTAATTAAAAGAATATCTCTTAATGTGACATATAAGAAACTTTAGGACTCAAAATGTGTTGTGGGCCCCCCTAGCTTGTTGAATGAAATTTCTAAGCTTTTATTGGAAAAGAACAGCTTAAAACATGCAACACATTTCGAAACAATGCAAAGCTTCTTCAGTACTGCTGGGGACACGCTGTAAATGATTAATATATATATATATATATATATATATATATATATATATATATTAATCTATCATAGTAGAGTAGAGGGATATGATTAAAAGTACACACAGCAGGAGTGAGATATAGAAGGAACGGAAGATAAGAGGATACAACAAATTTCACATCAGTACAGTGCATATAGGGAGAATTGGCAATTGAATAATTGAATTAACAGCGGTGAGCGAGTAACATGTAGAAGTCGGCCAGATGATAATGACACGGGTAATAACAAATGGCAATAATAATAAAAAGTACTAGCTTTTTACCTACTTCGTCCGCATGCAACTTTTTTTTTTTAATCTAATCTGTGTTTTGCTGTATATTAAAACGTAAAAAGTTAAAAATAAAAGCTGCGCTGCGATTGGTTGCTACGGGCAACACAGATTTTCTTTAAAATCTCAATCCATGCTTATGTGTCTTCAAAATTAAAGATGAGCGAACGTACTCATCCGAGCTTGATGCTCGTTCGAGTATTAGGGTACTCAAGATGCTCGTTACTCGAGACGAGTACCACGCGATGTTCGAGTCACTTTCATTTTCTTCCCTGAGAAATTTGCGCCCTTTTCTGGCCAATAGAAACACAGGGAAGGCATTACAACTTCCTCCTGTGAAGTTCCAGCCCTATCCCACCCCCCTGCAGTGAGTGGCTGGTGAGATCAAGTGACCCCCGAGTATTTAAATCTGCCCTGCCCGCAGCTCTCCACAGACACACACTAAGAGAGATCAGGGAAAGTGCTGTTGCTGCTGTTGCTGTTATAGGGACAGTGTTAGCGTCTTCAAGAACCACAATGGTCCTTCTTAGGGCCACATCTGACCCTGTGCAGTACTATTGGGGCTGCTTTTAGCAGTTTTGCACAATTTTTTTTTTTTTGTATATCGGGCGTGCAGAGCATTGCGTCCGCAGTCTGCAGTCATTTTACAGAGTATAGGGGCAGTACTGCTGAGGCAGGGACAGTGGTACAGGAAAAGAGATATACTGGCTATATAGGCAGTGGGCTTGTTCAAAAAAATTGTAAAAAAAATCTTTGGGCTGCCTGTGACCATGTTCAGTTTACTGCGTGTCTGCTGGGGGTAGTAGTCGCTAACTATTACCCAGCTAGGTGTTACTGCAGCCTTGCGCATAATTTTTTCTGGCTGCACTGTGCTTTCAATAACAGTCATCCTCCAACAGGGAAATCCTTATACAGGCTATATAGACAGTGGGCTTTTTCCCAAAAATTGGTAAAAAAATACTATATTTGGGCTGCCTGTGACCGTCTTCAGTTTACTGCGTGTGTGCTGGGGGTAGTAGTCGCTGATTAATACCAAGCCTTGCGCATAATTTTTTCTGGCTGCACTGTGCTTTCAATAACCACAGTCATCCTCCAACAGGGAAATCCTTATACAGGCTATATAGGCAGTGGGCTTTTTCCCAAAAATTGGAAAAAAATACTATATTTGGGCTGCCTGTGACCATCTTCAGTTTACTGCGTGTGTGCTGGGGGTAGTAGTAGCTCATTAATACCCAGCCTTGCGCATAATTTTTTCTGGCTGCACTGTGCTTTCAATAACCACAGTCATCCTCCAACAGGGAAATCTATATACAGGCTATATCACAGGCAGTGGGCTTTTTCTCAAAAATTGAAAAAAAATACTATATTTGGGCTGCCTGTGACCGTCTTCAGTTTACTGCGTGTGTGCTGGGGGTAGTAGTCGCTCATTATTACCCAGCTAAGCGTTACAGCAGGCTCGCGCATAATTGTTTCCTGGCTCTGCTGTGCGTTCCGTAAGCGAAGTCAGCCTCCAACCACAGGCCAATAAGCGGCACATTTAATTACAGCGTTCTGTTTCTGCTCTACTCGTAATACACCATGCTGAGGGGTAGAGATAGGCCTAGAGGACGTGGACGCAGGCGAGGACGCGGGGGCCCAAGTCAGGGTCTGGGCACAGGCCGAGCTCCTGGTCCAGGTGTATCGCAGCCGACTGCTGCGGGATTAGGAGAGAGGCAAGTTTCTGGGGTCCCCAGATTCATCTCACAATTAATGGGTCCACGCGGTAGACCTTTATTAGAAACTGAGCAGTGCGAGCAGGTCCTGTCGTGGATGGCAGAAAGTGCATCCAGCAATCTATCGACCACCCAGTCTTCTACGCTGTCCACTGCTGCAACTCTGAATCCTCTGGCTGCTGCTCCTCCTTCCTCCCAGCCTCCTCACTCCATGAAAATGACACATTCTGAGGAGCAGGCAGACTCCCAGGAACTGTTCTCGAGCCCCTGCCCAGATTGGGCAGCAATGGTTCCTCTCCCACCGGAGGAGTTTGTCATGACCGATGCCCAACCTTTGGAAAGTTCCCGGGGTCCGGGGGATGAGGCTTGGGACTTCCGGCAACTGTCTCAAGAGCTTTCAGTGGGTGAGGAGGACGATAACGATGAGACACAGTTGTCTATCAGTGAGGTAGTAGTAAGGGCAGTAAGTCCGAGGGAGGAGCGCACAGAGGATTCGGAGGAAGAGCAGCAGGACGATGAGGTGACTGACCCCACCTGGTTTGCTAAGCCTACTGAGGACAGGTCTTCAGAGGGGGAGGCAAGTTCAGCAGCAGCGCAGGTTGGAAGAGGCAGTGCGGTGGCCAGGGGTAGAGGCAGGGCCAGACCGAATAATCCACTAACTGTTTCCCAAAGCGCCCCCTCGCGCCATGCCACCCTGCAGAGGCCGAGGTGCTCAAAGGTGTGGCAGTTTTTCACTGAGAGTGCAGACGACCGACGAACTGTGGTGTGCAAGGTTTGTCGCGCCAAGATCAGCCAGGGAGCCACCACCACCAGCATGCGCAGGCATATGATGGCCAAGCACCCCACAAGGTGGGACGAAGGCCGTTCACCGCCTCCGGTTTGCACCACTGCCTCTCCCCCTGTGCCCCAACCTGCCACTGAGATGCAACCCCCCTCTCAGGACACAGGCACGACCGTCTCCCGGCCTGCACCCACACCCTCACCTCCGCTGTCCTTGGCCCCATCCACCAATGTCTCTCAGCGCAGCATCCAGCCGTCGCTAGCGCAACTGTTTGAGCGCAAGTACGCCGCCACGCACCCGCACGCTCAAGCGTTAAACGTGCACATAGCCAAATTGATCAGCCTGGAGATGCTGCCGTACAGGCTTGTGGAAACGGAGGCTTTCAAAAACATGATGGCGGCAGCGGCCCCGCGCTACTCAGTTCCCAATCGCCACTACTTTTCCCGATGTGCCGTCCCAGCCCTGCAAGACCACGTCTCCCGCAACATTGTACGCGCCCTCACCAACGCGGTTACCGGCAAGGTCCACTTAACAACGGACACGTGGACAAGCACAGGCGGGCAGGGCCACTATATCTCCCTGACGGCACATTGGGTGAATTTAGTGGAGGCTGGGACCGAGTCAGAGCCTGGGACCGCTCACTTCCTACCCACCCCCAGAATTGCGGGCCCCAGCTCGGTGCTGGTATCTGTGGCAGTGTATGCTTCCTCCACTAAACCACCCTCCTCCTCCTCCTCCTCCTACGCAACCCCTGTCTCGCAATCAAGATGTGTCAGCAGCACGTCGCCAGCAGTCGGTGTCGTGCGGCGTGGCAGCACAGCGGTGGGCAAGCGTCAGCAGGCCGTGCTGAAACTATTCAGATTAGGAGAGAAGAGGCACACGGCCCACGAACTGCTGCAGGGTCTGACAGAGCAGACCGACCGCTGGCTTTCGCTGCTGAGACTCCAACCGGGCATGGTTGTGTGTGACAACGGCCGTAACCTGGTGGCGGCTCTGCAGCTCGGCAGCCTCACGCACGTGCCATGCCTGGCCCACGTCTTTAATTTGGTGGTTCAGCGCTTTCTGAAAAGCTACCCACGCTTGTCAGACCTGCTCGGAAAGGTGCGCCGGGTCAGCGTACATTTCCGCAAGTCCCACACGGACGCTGCCACCCTGCGCACCCTGCAACATCGGTTTAATCTGCCAGTGCACCGACTGCTGTGCGACGTGCCCACACGGTGGAACTCTACGCTCCACATGTTGGCCAGGCTCTATGAGCAGCATAGAGCTATAGTGGAATACCAACTCCAATATGGGCGGCGTAGTGGGAGTCAGCCTCCTCAATTCTTTACAGAAGATTGGGCCTGGTTGGCAGACATCTGCCAGGTCCTTGGAAACTTTGAGGAGTCTAGCCAGATGGTGAGCGGCGATGCTGCAATCATTACGTCACCATTCCTCTGCTATGCCTCTTGAGAAGTTCCCTGCAAAGCATAAAGGCAGACGCTTTGCGCTCGGAAACGGAGGCAGGGGAAGACAGTATGTCGCTGGATAGTCAGAGCACCCTCATGTCTATATCTCAGCGCGTTTTATAGGAGGAGGAGGGGGAGGAGCATGAGGAGGAGGGGAAGAGACAGCCGGGCCCACTGCTGAGGGTACCCATGCTGCTTGCCTGTCATCCTTTCAGCGTGTATGGCCAGAGGAGGAGGAGGAGGATCCTGAAAGTGATCTTCCTAGTGAGGACAGCCATGTGCTGCGTACAGGTACCCTGGCGCACATGGCTGACTTCATGTTAGGATGCCTTTCTTGTGACCCTCGCGTTACACGCATTCTGGCCACTACGGATTACTGGGTGTACACACTGCTCGACCCACGGTATAAGGAGAACCTTTCCACTCTCATACCCGAAGAGGAAAGGGGTTCGAGAGTGATGCTATACCACAGGACCCTGGCAGACAAACTGATGGTAAAATTTCCATCCGACAGCGCTAGTGGCAGAAGGCGCAGTTCCGAGGGCCAGGTAGCAGGGGAGGCGCGGAGATCAGGCAGCATGTACAGCGCAGGCAGGGGAACATTCTCCAAGGCCTTTGACAGCTTTATGGCTCTCCAGCAAGACTGTGTCACCGCTCCCCAGTCAAGGCTGAGTCGGCGGGAGCACTGTAAAAGGATAGTGAGGGAGTACGTAGCCGATCGCACGACTGTCCTCCGTGACGCCTCTGCTCCATACAACTACTGGGTGTCGAAGCTGGACACGTGGCCTGAACTCGCGCTGTATGCCCTGGAGGTGCTTGCTTGCCCTGCGGCTAGCGTCTTGTCAGAGAGGGTGTTTAGTGCGGCTGGGGGAATCATCACGGATAAGCGTACCCGCCTGTCAACTGACAGTGCCGACAGGCTTACACTCATAAAGATGAACAAAGCCTGAATTTCCCCAGACTTCTCTTCTCCACCAGCGGACAGCAGCGATACCTAAACAATACGTAGGCTACACCCGCGGATGGAAGCATCGTTCTCTATCACCATAAAAAACGGGGACCTTTTAGCTTCATCAATCTGTGTATTATATTCATCCTCCTCCTCCTGCTCCTCCTCCTGAAACCTCACGTAATCACGCCGAATGGGCAATTTTTCTCAGGCCCACAAGGCTCAGTCATATTACTTTTGTAAACTATGTTTTTACGTTTCAATTCTCATTGAAGTGTTGAAACTTGCACCTGAACCAATTTTTATTTCAACTGGGCTGCCTCCAGGCCTAGTTACAAATTAAGCCACATTAACCAAAGCGATTAATGGGTTTCACCTGCCCTCTTGGTTGGGCATGGGCAATTTTTCTGAGGTACATTAGTACTGTTGGTACACCAATTTTTTTGGGCCCTCGCCTACAGTGTAATCCTAGTACTTTTTATGGGCTTCGCCTGCACTCATGGTACAGCAAGGTGTGTGGGGTTGGCCTACACTTTTGCTACATAAATGTAACTGGGGCCTTGTCTATACTGCAGCTACTGAAATGTGAAAGAGACTGTTATGTCCCTAAAGTGCTGCAACGGGAATGTTACTGTGGGCTGTCTTGACTGCTACTACTACTGAAATGGAACTAATACTGTGCTCCCCCTATACTGCTGCTAGTGATATGTTACTGGGGCCTGTCTAGACTGCTACTACTACTGAAATGGAACTAATACTATGCTCCCCCTATACTGCTGCTAGTGATATGTTACTGGGGCCTGTCTAGACTGCTACTACTACTGAAATGGAACTAATACTGTGCTCCCCCTATACTGCTGCTTTGGAATTGTTACTGGGGCGTGTCTTGACTGCTACTATTACTGAAATGGAACTAATACTGTGCTCCCCCTATACTGCTGCTAGTGATATGTTACTGGGGCCTGTCTAGACTGCTACTACTACTGAAATGGAACTAATACTGTGCTCCCCCTATACTGCTGCTAGTGATATGTTACTGGGGCCTGTCTAGACTGCTACTACTACTGAAATGGAACTAATACTGTGCTCCCCCTATACTGCTGCTTTGGAATTGTTACTGGGGCCTGTCTTGACTGCTACTATTACTGAAATGGAACTAAAACTGTGCTCCCCCTATACTGCTGCTAGTGATATGTTACTGGGGCCTGTCTAGACTGCTACTACTACTGAAATGTAACTAATACTGTGCTCCCCCTATACTGCTGCTTCGAAATTGTTACTGGGGCCTCTCTTGACTGCTACTACTACTGAAATGGAACTAATACTGTGCTCCCCTTATACTGCTGCTTTGGAATTGTTACTGGGGCCTGTCTTGAATGCTACTATTACTGAAATGGAACTAATACTGTGCTCCCCCTATACTGCTGCTAGTGATATGTTACTGTGGCCTGTCTAGACTGCTACTACTACTGAAATGGAACTAATACTGTGCTCCCCCTATACTGCTGCTAGTGATATGTTACTGGGGCCTGTCTAGACTGCTACTACTACTGAAATGGAACTAATACTGTGCTCCCCCTATACTGCTACTAGTGATATGTTACTAGAGCCTGTCTAGACTGCAACTACTACTGAAATGGAACTAATACTGTTCTCCCCCTATACCGCTGCTAGTGATATGTTACTGGGGCCTGTCTAGACTGCTACTACTACAGAAATGGAACTAATACTGTGCTCCCCCTATACTGCTGCTAGTGATATGTTACTGGGGCCTGTCTAGACTGCTACTACTACAGAAATGGAACTAATACTGTGCTCCCCTATACTGCTGCTTCGGAATTGTTACTGGGGCCTGTCTAGACTGCTACTACTACTGAAATGGAACTAATACTGTGCTCCCCCTATACTGCTGCTAGTGATATGTTACTGGAGCCTGTCTAGACTGCAACTACTACTGAAATGGAACTAATACTGTGCTCCCCCTATACTGCTGCTAGTGATATGTTACTGGGGCCTGTCTTGACTGCTACTACTACTGAAATTGAACTAATACTGTGCTCCCCCTATACTGCTGCTTTGGAATTGTTACTGGGGCCTGTCTAGACTGCTACTACTACTGAAGTGGAACTAATACTGTGCTCCCCCTATACTGCTGCTTTGGAATTGTTACTGGGGCCTGTCTTGACTGATACTATTACTGAAATGGGCGGTTGAGCAGCATGTTACCCAGGAGAAGTGGCAGCGGAGTGTCATGCAGGCAGTGATTGTGCTTTGTTGGAGGTAGTGTGGTGCTTAGCTAAGGTATGCATTGCTAATGAGGGTTTTTCAGAAGTAAAAATTGTTGGGGGGGGGCCCACTCTTGCCGCTATTGTGGCTTAATAGTGGGACCTGGGAACTTGAGATGCAGCCCAACATGTAGCCCCTCGCCTGCCCTATCCGTTTCTGTTTCGTTCCCATCACTTTATTGAATTTCCCAGATTTTTACAAATGAAAACCTTAGTGAGCATCGGCGAAATACAAAAATGCTCTGGTCGCCCATTGACTTCAATGGGGTTCGTTACTCGAAACGAACCCTTGAGCATCGCAGGAAGTTTGACTCGAGTAACGAGCACCCGAGCATTTTGGTGCTCGCTCATCTCTATTCAAAATCTGTTTGTGTCGGACAGCCCAGCTCTCATTTGTCATACACACCTATTCATATCATTACATTTCATTTCCAGTATTATGCATCATCTCTTCTGTATGCTGACATCATCACCATCATCAATGTACCAATATTGTTATTATTATTTCTATCATCATCTCTATATTTTTTTATTGCGTTTTTTCGCCTATTCACACAGCCGGGTGCGGGGTATAGACACCACAGCCCGGAATTCCTATGGCTGGCATTAAATGTCAACATGGCTCAATAGAGCCAACTGACATGGTTTAACACTGCTAGCCACTGATAAACTCCCTCCTACTCCATTGGCCAGCTACTCCCATAGAAGTCTATGGGAGGCCCAGCTGACCAGGGCCAAAAGACCCATCCTTTATGACTGCGGCTAAACATTGGTCGGCGTATTCGGGCCCGCGATGTTTTGACGTGGCTAAAATTGGCCATCTGAATGAATGCTTTGGCATCTAATGCTTCAGATGGTCGCGATTTTTTTATCGTGGATAAATTAGCCACAATAAAATACCCGTGCGAAAGAGGCCTAAGGGTTGCTCCTTATTCCCAGCCTTTTGGTTTATACCATTTTGTTTCTTATATGCCAATGGGTTGTACATTTACTGGGTTGGCTGCGCCCGATAACCCATGCATATACTTCTCCTGTTACTCCACCATCAGGATACCTAATGAGGACAAGGACCTCCTCACCACCACTGCGCCCGACCTCCGCAGAGGGAGCACCTCTCCTTTTTTCCACACCATATCATCTAACCTTTGCTTGTTGGGCCTTTGCTGTATGTATACTTGTGACATACAGAGCTGACTGTTATGTGTAATGATGGAGGGAACACTAACAATCTGGTACAAGCAGTGACTTATTGCCTGTGAGCTTTCTGCTCGGTTCAGGATTAAAGGGGTATTCCAGAGTATGGGCACAAATGTGTCCACTTATTGCCATTTTTCCAAACGTCTATCTAATCCTCAAACTGAACTGCAGTACGTTTTTTCTGGTGACCCACCCCACCCCTGCTTCCTAGGCAACTTTAGATTCCTACATTGTTATAGAAAATGGACACCAGGGAGTGCAAGAACCACATCTCCCACAATGCCCTACTGAAGGCACTGAGCACGCCCGACCAGTAAAACAGGACGTAACCACTGGATACCAAAGGACAACTAAGCAGGGGAAGACCGCAGGTAAAGCCATATCTCTGCAGCTTTGTAAGACAAGTTCTAACATTCTATTACAAAATTACATGTTATGACCTTATGAAGCATATAACTTTCTCTTTGAATTGCCGGAATACCCCTGGGGCACTGACCAGACAGCAGAGAGCTCCCAGGCAGTAATTCACTGGTTGTACTAAATTGTCAGTGTTTCCTGCCTTACTGCACATGTTAGCTACTCTGCCCTAACCTGCTGGTTCTAACCACCCCGCACACACTGCTCGTTTCACCTCCTCCTTCTACAACTTTTCACACACACTGCTCGTTTCACCTCCTCCTTCTACAACTTTTCACACACACACTGCTCGTTTCACCTCCTCCTTTCACAACTTTTTACACACACTGCTCGTTTCACCTCCTCCTTCCACAACTTTGCACACACACTGCTCGTTTCACCTCCTCCTTCTACAACTTTTCACACACACACTGCTCGTTTCACCTCCTCCTTTCACAACTTTTTACACACACTGCTCGTTTCACCTCCTCCTTCCACAACTTCTCACACACACTGCTCGTTTCACCTCCTCCTTCCACAACTTTGCACACACACTGCTCGTTTCACCTCCTCCTTCCACAATTTTTCACACAGACTGCTTGTTTCACCTCCTCCTTCCATAACTTTTCACACACACTGCTCCTTTCACCTCCTCCTTCCACAACTTTTCACACACACTGCTCGTTTCACCTCCTCCTTCCACAACTTTTCACACACACTGCTTGTTTCACCTCCTTCTTCCACAACTTTTCACATACACTGCTCGTTTCACCTCCTCCTTCCACAACTTTTCACACACACTGCTCGTTTCACCTCCTTCTTCCACAACTTTTCACACACACTGCTCGTTTCACCTCCTCCTTCCACAAATTTTTACATACGTTGCTGCTCCATGTTCACTCATTCTTCAGACACTTCAGAGGAGAGTGGTGCAGAGTATTGGAGCGTGCCTATGGTTTGAAGCTACCATGTTGAGTATTAATGGTACACCATACTTTGTGGCTGTATTGTGTTGACACTGTATGGCAATATTTGAGCATTGTGCCACACTAGGACTGCATATATTACTGTATTTATCTATTGTAGGTACAATTCATTATACAGACATAGTATGATTGTATGAACACTGTACAGTGGTATTATTTGAGCACAGTATGGTATGGCAGTATAATTTAAGAACCATACGGCGGTATTATTAAAGTGTTGTACTGTGGTATTATTTGGGTACTGTCTGGTGGTATTATTTGAGCACTGCATGATGGTATTATTTGAGAAATGTATGGGAGTTTTATTTGAGTACCGTGTGGCGGGATTATTTGAACAATATATGGTAGTATTATTTGAGCAATGTACAGTATTATTTCAGCACTGTACAGTAGGATTACTTGAGCACCGTTTGGCAGTAGTATTTAAGTACTGTATGGTAGCATTGTCTGAGCACTGTATTGCGGGATTATTTATACCATGTGTGGCGGGACTATTTGAAATGATTTGTACACTGTTTAGCACTAACCCATATAGGCCTTTATTCAACGGGAACTCTATAGCCCTATGTATAGACTATAAGGGGAATTGTAGCGTCAGCTGTAATACTGCCCTACGTATTAGTTGGGTACATATTTTATCACAATTAATAATATGAGTTTTACCAATGTCACTTACCTCTGGGAAGTATTTACAAGCAGCATGGTCCCCGATATATTTGGGGGTTCCCAGGAGCGGCAATGGAGCTGGTCCCGGGGGTAGGGATTGGTATTTTTTCTGTTTCCTCCAGAAGGAGAGAAGGAAGAGGAGGGTGAGGAGGAAGGAGACGGCCACAGACAGCAGTGGTAAGAAGCTCATCCTGGGAGGGTGCAGAAGGAAGACTCATCACAGATCACACATGTAATATTATGTAACATACAGTACATGGCAGGATAGCATTATATAAGGTGAGGTATCACACCCCTGAGCGCTCTGCAGAGCTGCAGAACATCGCTCGCCTGCGATATAGTCCATTCTGATGTCTTAGAAATCAATAATAGGTTCATTTCTTCTCTGATCACATCCAGACCCAATCCTGCTCACAAAGCTGAGGGTTTGTTTCAATGTATTCGACAATCCTTGGTGAGCTAAATACAGCAGCAGTACAATTCCCACTCCTGTCCTGGATAGCTCTTAATCGCACTGATACATTGTGACATCCCCTCAGCTGTGTGAACAGGACTAGGTCAGCCTCTGAATTACTAGGACATCTCCATTGTAATAACAGCAAGCAGAGATCTTGAAAATGGTAAGAAATTAATAAGATTTCCAAGGGCTGCATCACATGACCGTGTTTGCAGGCGTATTTCATGTGCGCAGAAAAAGTAGGACCTGCTCTATCTTTCTGTGTTTTGCACAGCAAAGGCCCCAATAGCAGTCTGCGGGAGGTGCGCAAGCATGCAAGGGGATACGTGAAGCACTGCGTAAAACTGCGAAAAGAAGAACACATCTAGACCAGGTTGAGCTAAATGGCCCTTTAATCCATGGAAAGGGCGTATCGTGCGTGTGTGAACTGGCCCTGCGTATGCAAAAATTAAAGTACTATGTGCCGACATGTGCGCAAATGTATCACATCCAACGTTGTTCATGTGCAAATACGTTGAGCTGCAGCGAATGTATTTGCGTATATGGGCGTATTATCTTCCGTATTATGTCCGTATTTCTTACGCACATAATATGGACGGCATACAACACCATTGATTTGTATTCTATGTCCTATTTTGGTCATCACTGTTATTACTGTCTTTTCTGGTACTGAGGAGCAACTGGCAAATATCAGATGGCAAAATTCAGTAGAAATGGAGCAACTAATGAGCAGCGCAGTCTTTGGCGCACTTCTGGCGCAGTGATGTCACCTGGCGCAGTGATGTCACCCTGGGCAGATGTTACATTATATATTCCCGCTCCCACTTGTCACTGGTTGTCGGGACAGGATGGGATTTCTTCTCCTCACCACAACCCCCATCATTGTCAGCCCCCTTAGTCCTGCACTGACCTGCGATCGGCGTCCTGGCGATGCAGATGGACGCCGCGGTCCGCGCTCCTCCTGTTATACTCTGATGTCACTTTACTGGATCCAGGTGAGAGTTTCCGCTCTTTGTTCTTTATTCCTCAGTTGGGCAAAGCTCATCCAGAAGATTTACTACAGGACGCCGAGTCTGCATATTAACCCTGTCTGCTACTGTGCCAGTGATGTGCACTGTAATGCTATCTATTGCTCCCTGTTATCAGCCATGTCAGAGGAGAGACTGACTGTAGGACTAGTGAATACAGTCTATTGCTCCTTGTTATCAGCCACTTCAGGCTGGTGAGAGGCAGACTGTAGGACTAGTGAATAAAAGCTATTGCTTCCTATTATAAGCCATTTCACACTAGGAATGAGGAAGACTGTATGACAGGGGAATACCAGATATTGTTTTCTGGTATCAGCCATTTCAGGCTGGGTGAAGGCTGACTGTAGGACAGGGGAATACAATCTGTTGTTCCCTGTTATCTACCATTTCAGGCTTGGAAGAGACTGACTGCAGGACTGGTGAATACAGTGCATTGCTCTCTGTTATCAGCCATGCCACACTGGGGAAAGGTAGACTGAAGAAGGGTGGAATGTAATCTCTTCTCCTTTCTTCTCCATCCAGATAGTCATGATGACTTGGGGGGTTGGGGGGAGAAGGTAAGTGTAGGACAGGTGAGTAAAGTCTAATACCCACTGTTATCAGCCATTTCAGGCTAGAGAGAAGCTGACTTCAGGACAGATGAGTACATGCTATTGCTCCCTGTTATCAGCCATGCCATACTTGGGAGAGACGGTCTGAAGGAGGGGGAATTCGATCTATTCTCTTTTCTTCTCCAGACAGCCACAATGACTTTTCAGGCTTGAGAGAGGCTAACTGTAGAACAGGTGAGTAAAGTCTATTATCCCCTGTTATCAGCTATTTCAGGCTAGGGAAAAACTGACTATAGGACAGAGGAGTACAAGCTATTTGCTCCCTGTTATCAGCCATGTCAAGCAGGGGAGAGACTAAGTGTGGGGCAGGAGAATATAATCTATTACTCTCTGTCTGCTATTGTTCCAAGTTATCATACCTGATGTTCAGTATAATGCAATATATTGCTCCCTGTTATCAGGCATTTCAGGCTTGTTTCAGACTGACAGTAGGAGGGGGAAATACAATCTATTACTGCCTGTTATCAGCCATTTCAGGCTTAGAAGAAGCTGACTGTAGGTGACTCTATTATACTTTTAAAGCTGTAGGTGAACAAAGACTGAAAACTGTACTGAACTGCAGAATCTCAGCATGAAATCCACAGTCAAAATTTAGCAGCAAATCTGCAATATTCACCCTTAGGGCGCCCACCCACTGGCGATTTTTTTCCCTGCGAAATTCGCAGCATCTTTTTCTCTGCAGGGGTCTATGGGACTTGTAATGTTAAAATCGCGATCGCGCAAAATCGCAATTTACCGCGATCGCGATTTTAACATTACAAGTCCCATAGACCCCTGCAGAGAAAAAAATGCTGCGAATTTCGCAGGGAAAAAAAATCGCCAGTGGGTGGGCGCCTTACATGGGTAAAAAAAAATGGGTGCATTTGGGGAAATTTTCCACTTAAGTTTGGGGGCCTCAGACAACGCCTCTCTATAAGACTAGGTGTAGTGGCCTAGCACATCATCCTGATCCCCTCCATAAATGTCATACATGGTTGTCTTATGTGAATGCACTGTGCAAAACCTGTCTTGTTATTGCAAGTATGTAAGTTGCACAGCTGCAGCACTAGAAGGGTTAACGTCTGTAAAATCAGAGCCTGCATGTAAATGTATCAAGTTTGTCATTTCATGCGGTATGAAAGAAGGTATAAATACGTTTTTTGCACTGTATAAGCCAAATATGGGGTTTGATTGCAGTGTGCACAAAGCCTAATTCAGTTGTCATCGTCCTTCTCCCCCTATTCTTCCTCTCCCCACTCCCCTTCTTCCTCATCCATGCCCTCCCATTCTTCCTCTACTTCCTCCTCCTCCACACCCCTTTCTTCTCATCCTCCTTCTCCCCCTTCCCTTTTCCATGCCTCTTCTGCCCTTTCTGCTCCCCACCACATTCCTGCCTTTGTCACCCCTTCTCCTTCTAGTCCTCCCCATCCTGCTCCATCTCCCTCTACCCCTCTTCTTCCTTCTATTCCTCCTCCTCTCCCTCCTACGTCTACTCTTCTTCCTCCTCTTCTTCCTCTTATTGCTCCTGTTAGCGCCACATGTATATTCTTGCTGTTCCAAATTAAGGGTTAAAATTCGAGCAGCTCAAAGAATCACTGACATGTCACACAGCACTTGTGTAAATCGCAAATCATTCAGTTTATTTGTCAAACAGTTAAAGAATTTATAGTCTTTTAAGACAAATACATTGAACTCAGGTGACCAAAAGTCACCTGATTTAAAGGGGTTGTCCCGCGGCAGCAAGTGGGTCTATACACTTCTTTATGGCCATATTAATGCACTTTGTAATATACATTGTGCATTAATTATGAGCCATACAGAAGTTATAAAAAGTTTTATACTTACCTGCTCCGTTGCTGGCGTCCTCGTCTCCATGGTGCCGACTAATTTTCGGCCTCTGATGGCCAAATTAGCCGCGCTTGCGCAGTCCGGGTCTTCTGCTTTCTTCTATGGAGCCTCTCGTGCAGGATGCCGGCTCCGTGTAGCTCCGCCCCGTCACGTGCCAATTCCAGCCAATCAGGAGGCTGGAATCGGCAATGGACCGCACAGAAGAGCTGCGGTCCACGGAGGAAGAGGATCCCGGTGGCCATCTTCACCGGTAAGTATAGAAGTCACCGGAGCGCGGGGATTAAGGTAAGCGCTCCGGTAAGCTTTCTTTAGGTCCCTGCATCGGGGTTGTCTCGCGCCGAACGGGGGGGGGGGGGGGGGGGGGGGTTGAAAAAAAAACAACCCGTTTCGGCGCGGGACAACCCCTTTAACATATGCATAACTTGTTACGTCTTTTAGCTTGTGCAGTGATGGCGGTTTTTTTGCTCACTTGGTCACACGCTGTCTGAGATCATTAATTGGTAACCTATAAATACTCCTAAAACTAGTCAAGATTTACATAGTTAAATAGATATATTTAAGATCAAATAAAGTAAATCAAATAAGGAAAGTTCTATATAATAATACTGTAGCGGTTCAGGCACTCAGGTGGAACCTTAGGTGTAGCAGCTGCAGATCTGGAGAGTAGTCAGATGAGAAGCTAGGAGTCAGCAAGGGAAGTCTCGGTATGCAGTATTATTGATGAGACGGGTAACGTAGTCAGGAAGGAAGCCAGAAGTCGGTAATGGGTAATCACAGTTTGCAGAAGAGGAGCAGGTTAAGAACATGACGCTTGATCAAGGCAATAGAACACAATCTTGCAAGGAAGGAGGGATGAAGGAAGGAGACTGGATAGTGGGATCCGGAAACAAGGCTAAGTTATGCAGAGAAACTGTCCAAAGGCTTGATAGCTCAACAGGGAGAGCTGCTAGCTGATTCCAGACATTTATAATTCTAAGAAAATGTCCATTTTTGGTCAGCTGAAGCAGAAACCAAAAATGGCAACAGCACGCGAAATAACTTTACTATCTGAGGTATACATACCTATAATCAATACTCTAACCACATTAAATAATGTAAGGTTCTTGGTACATAATTTGATCAATTTACATTGGCCCATCTACCAACGTTCAGGTGACCGCTCTCAGATGGGTCCTAACGCTAATACCAGTTGGTAAATCTCAACCTGGGAGGGTTGGGTTCCTACCTCTCAGAATGCTCCCCTCTTGGGACTAAGCCTACAAAATAAAACCAGGGAACGTAGGATACCATTCATATGCTCCAGTAGGAGGTACAGAAGGTAAGTGGGCGGCAGCTGTGCACGACCAAGTGGGGGTAGCCAGAACTTCACAATATTTGTACAAAAAATGAAAAAATAGGTCAGCACTACCCAATTGAAATATATAGGTGCACATTAAACCATGGCTGCAACATACAGCAGAAGCAGAAACCAAAAATGGCAACAGCACACAAAATACATTTACTATCAGAGGTATACATACCTATAATCAATACTCTAACCACATTAAATAATCCAAGGTTCTTGGTATAGAATTTGATCAAATTACATTGGCCCATCTACCAACGTCCAAGTTTTGTCAGATGGGCCAATGTAATTTGATCAAATTATATACCAGGAACCTTGCATTCTGTAATGTGGTTCAAGTATTGATTACAGGTATGTATACCTCTGATAGTAATTGCGTGCTGTTGCCATTTTTGGTCTCTGCTTCTACTGTATGTTGCAGCCATGGTTTAACGTGCACCTATATATTTCTATTGAGATATATTTCCATTGGATAGTACTGACCTATTTTATCTTTTTTAGTACATATTTAGTCAGCTGTCCCCCCCCCCCCACACACACACACACACGCAGACATTTCCATAGTGCTTGTGTACCTGAATGATGTAACCTTTCACTCAATGGTATGAGGGAATACGTTGTCACACTATGAGCTCTCCTGCATCGGATATAAAGAGGAGATCATGCAGGTGCTGGAGGGGTACCTGCTTCTGTCATATGGATTACAGCAATTCTGCTGCCATGTGTGGAGCTCGAAGCAAAGTCCTGGCACTCAGGACTGAGCTACAATGATTCAAACTGCTATTAATGTTGACCATTAGAGGGAGCTCCAACACTGCAGAATAGAAGTCAATGCAGCTATTAGAGAATACAAATTTTGAGAAACTTCTAGAATGGGGCTCTGATTGGCAGTGTAACCCCAAGTGATGCTGTAGGGAAAGCCATCTTTGGACAGTGAGTGACACAGCTACAGGAGGTGAGGGCAGCAGTCCTGAGGGAAACATCAGCAGAGGACTAATCAGCCTAGCCAGTGGAAGTGGCAGATGCAGCAGGCTGTTAGTGTAGCGCTCTCCCCATGCTAGGGAGAAGAGCAGAGGACTGCTGATGACCAGGGGTGAAAAGCAGCATCACAAGGGCCCTGATGACTTGGGGACTGAAGACATAATGCCAGAAATGGACTGGTCAAACCACTGGGGTGAAGGACCCTGCAGTGTATCGGAGAAGGGCGAGTCTCCCTCCCCTCACAGTGCCTAACATTGTGATGGCGATATAAAAGAGAACATTTCTGAACAGCTGGAAGCCTAAGGATAATGTCAGAACATTTGTGGCTAAATTACCGCTAGTGTACTTAAGTTTAGCGCCATTGGGTAAGCAAGGCCTTGCAAGCGTAAAAGGTCATAGGGTTACAGCGGGATGGCATTTATGATGTAAAATGTGATGTGAAGATGTGAGAATCATGTGTGATACAATCGCAGCAAAGCATTGGTTAAAAGAGAGCAGCAGGATGTTTAGCACAATGTCGGTGCGTCCTGAGTGCTAAGGACGTGGCTACTACGAAGCAGGAGAGGTTGGGACTATGTATGAAGCAGTGCAATGTAGTGGTTCGTGCTCCTACAGAGCATAAGGAGTCAGTATAAAGATAGCGTAACCAGAGTCGGTCATAATGAGAAGAGGCGCAAGAGTCAGGTGCCTTGCTGCCACCAGATTGAAACAACGTACTGGAGATGTAAGTGCCGGTGAGAAATACAAGGTGGTAAAAATGTCATTTTGAGATTATAACAAGTAATTGGTTACTGTCGCTTTAAGAGAAGTTAGGCTAAGTGTTATTAGGCAACGTTCAAGTACAGTGCATTCCCATGGAGTGAAAATATCATCAATCTGGTTGCTGTACAGTAAAAAAAAAAGTGTGGCTTTCGCCTCCATCTATCATTGCCGCGCCATGTTGTACGACCCACCTGCTTGACAGGCGAGCTCTAGCAGATCAGATAGAGGCTTTTTTACATAACAATCCATGAAAAAGCGGCATGAAAAATAGTAACAATATAAACTACTGCTCGCTCTGAAAAAGAAATGGCTCCCCCCCAGCCCCATCGGCAGAAAGATAAAAAAGTTATAGGAGTTAGAATACGCTGACAAAAGCAATTTGAAAATAAACGTTTTTAACTTTTTAAAAGTAGTTAAAACATAACGGCATATTTTTCCATTTTAACCCTCTTTTTACAGTTTTCACTACATTGCGTGGTAGAGGTAAACATTACAACTTGTCCCACAAAATAAGCTTTCATACAGTTCTGTCGACAAGAAAGTAGAAAATGTAATTTACATGTGCTCATACCATCTGTAAGACTTGTACAGTCCATGCTCTATGCTCCACACTGCGCGCTCTATGCTCCACACTCCGCGCTCTATGCTCCACACTCCACGCTCTGTGCTCCACACTCCACGCTCTGTGCTCCACACTCCACGCTCTGTGCCCCACACTCCACGCTCTGTGCTCCACACTCCACGCTCTGTGCTCCACACTCCACGCTCTGTGCTCCACACTCCACGCTCTGTGCTCCACACTCCATGCTCTGTGCTCCACACTCCGCGCTCTATGCTCCACACTCTGCACTCTATGCTTCACGCTCTACACTGTGCACTCCACATTCTACGCTCCAAACTCCATGCTTCATTCTCTACACTCCACACTCCACCATCCTCCACCCAACATAAAAATGTTTCTCCACAGTCTACACCAGGGGTGCCCGACTTTTTTTGGTCTGTGGGGCACATTTACATACTGAACCACTTTCAAGGGATGCAAGAGTATTTGAGATAACGGCCCAGCATTTAATAAGTCCTATAAACTACAATGAAGATACTGCATGTATTTACGTTGCCTCTAACTCATATACTCATTTCTGGAGTGCCAAACGGGTCAAGAGAGTTTATTTTCTTAATATATAGACACCCAGACATGGCTACACAGTGCACCCTTAGTACTTGTCCTAATATATATGTGTCCTTGTGAACACAGCTCTCTTCAGGTCATGCCACAGCAATTCCACAGGGTTCAGCTAAGGGCTCTGACTTGACCAAACCAAGACAGAAATCTTCTTTTTCCCTATTCTTTAGTTGATTACTTGTGTGTTTTGGATCACTGCCTTGTTACGTCACCCAACGTCTCTTCAGCTTGAGGTCATGGATGGCTACCCTTACATTCTCCTGCAGGATGTTCTTATCCACCTTACAATCAATTGTTCTTTCAGTGATCACAAGGTGTCCTTGTCCCGAAGAGCAAAGCAGCCACAAACCATGAGGTCTCCTCCACCATAGCCCTCAAACTATGATGCCCCTCCACCAGTCTTTACAGTTGGATGAAGTTTGGCTTTGGTGTGCAGTTTCTTTCTCCAAACGTAGTATTGTGCCTTTGGGATAAAAAACTTTCCCTTTTGGCTCATGTGTGCATAGAACAATTCCCAGAAGCATTGTGGAATGCCCAGGTGATCTCAGTAAATTTGGGATGAGCCACAGTGGTTTTTTTTTGGCCAGCAGCACTTTCCTGGGTGGTGTTCTTCTACAATCGCCATTTTCAAACTGTGTTTCTCTAATAGTAAAGACATGAACAGGGAATTCTGCAGCCTGTAAAGTCTTCTGTAGGTCATTTGCTATTCCCCTTTCTCACCTCTTTCAGGATTAAAAAATCAACAAAACATGAACATATGTTATAAATTTTAACTTCTATTTCAAAAATTAAAAATAGCTTCATGTTGAAGCCGACTATTTGCAAACTACCTTAATAAAGTCACCGTCCTGATAAGGACGACCCTGATCTCCTAACTTTCCCTAGAAATCCCTACACTAAATTAGGGAAGGGAAAAGAGCATTTATCTTTAAGGAGTCTAGTCTGATAACAATTAGTGGTCACAACCTCTAACCAGATGAAGTATGCCTCTGAATTATTGTGCCTAGTGGGTATATAAGAATACCTCTGCATTTCTAAGTCTGATAAGTATTCTGCTATTAATATATTAAATATATGAACATCAGGTCAACATGAGATCAATAAATCATAAAGGCCTCAGGTATTGTGTCTGTTAAATACCATTAATAAATAGAATAGTTGTGGAAATGCTATAAAGACGAATCATATGTTTAGGGCCTCATGTCCACAGGGAAAAGAAGATTTTAAATCCGCAGTGGATCACCCGCACGCAGATCCGTGCCCCATAGGAATGCATTGACCAACCGCGGGTAGATAAATACCCGCGGATGGTCAATAAAAGTGATTTTAAAAATCCTGGAGCATGAAAAAAAATGGACATGCTCCATTTAGGTGCGGGTCTCCCACGGGGACGGCTCCCGCAGGCTTCTATTGAAGCCTATGGAAGCCGTCCGGATCCGCAGGAGACCTGCGCCTGAATTAAATTAAACTCACCTGCTCCGGGCGATGCAGATCTTCCTTCCTTCGCGGCAGGATCTTCTTTCTTCAGCCCGGCAGATGTGCCCGGCGCATGCGCGCGGCACGCAGCCGGTGTGCCGAGCACATCTGCCAGGCCGAAGAAAGAAGATCCGGCCGCGAAGAAGAGAAGACCTGCACGGTCCGCTGCAGGTAAGTTTATTCTTATTTTCAGCGCTCATGTCCGCGGGGCAGGAGGGACCCGCTACGGATTCTCCATGGAGAATCCGTAGTGGGCCTGATTTTCCCCGTGGACATGAGGCCTAAATCTACCACAACAAATCACATTCCTATTGATAGATAATATAGTACATCTATAAAATACTACATTCCATCCGAAAGCACAAAATACATTCCTGCTGCATCAGAATTACTTCTCGTGCTCTTGGACTGATATAACAGGCTGCTCCTCGAGAGAGTAGAACAATCCTAATGCAGGGCTTAATAGGATAATGCTGACAGTCCAATACACTGCAATAAGAAGCGTGAAAACGTGACCAAATAGAGCAGGCAGCGCTTGAAAATCACAGTGTTTTCTAACGCATGTCTGTGAGGTCCTAATGAAATCAATAGGAGCGTTCTACCACAACTACCATGGCGTCCGAAACAGCGGTAATCACGCTAAAAAGCGCATGTGTGAGAGTGGCCTCAGTGACATGGCAAATTTTAGTCTTAAGAGCCAGTAAATTGTTTCACGTTTTGTGTCCCGGCGGTCATAACTTTTTTATTTTATTGTCAGTGCAGCCGTAAGATACCTCGTATGTTACAAGACGAGTTCTAGTTTTTATAGGAACATATGATATATTCATTAATCTGTTGGATTTTTTTTCTGCTCGGGGCAATGGAAAAAAACAATTTCACCATTATTTTAAATTTATTTTTCTGGCATTCACATGTGGTATGAATAACATTATCTTTATTTAATGGCTCGTTACAATTCTGACAACACATTTATAGAGGTTTCTATTGCGTTCTCTCACTTTTGTACAATATTTTTGCAAAAAAGACATTTTTTGTGTCACCACATTCCAAGACCAGAGCATTTTCATTTATTCGGTTAACAGAGCTGTATGAGGGCTTGTTTTTACAAGATAACCTTAATTTTGTTTTTTATTGGTACCATTTTAAGGTTTATATGACTTTTTGATTACTTTTTATTCCTGTTTTGTAGAAGCAAGATGAGTAGAATATGGCTATTTCGGTATAATTTTCATTAGACATTTGCAGTATGAATGGAGGGAAATACCAGATGTAGTGTATTAGATGTTAGTAGAAAGTATGCCACAGAGTATATGTCATTAAGGTCAAAGGAGCACCACTAA
Organism: Eleutherodactylus coqui; assembly: GCF_035609145.1. Lineage (NCBI taxonomy): Eukaryota > Metazoa > Chordata > Amphibia > Anura > Eleutherodactylidae > Eleutherodactylus > Eleutherodactylus coqui. Next base: position 151,571,481 of record NC_089845.1, on the reverse strand, counting down.
GGGCCCATTTAGACACAACGATTATTGCTCGAAAGTCGCTCAAAAGCAATCTTTTGAGCGATAATCGTTATGTGCATTTTCAGGGCAAGATCATTACTCAAAATTCGCTCAAAAAGCAGTTTGACAGTTTTGAGCATTCACTTTGCATAAGCTCTTAAGTAGCTAACCAGCTACTTAAGAGCTTATTAGTGTGTAAATGAAGGCTGCCATGGTATACAGAAGACAGCTGTGTTCTGTATACAGCTGCTGTGTTCTCGGAGCTGTCAGCTGGTATCCCGCTTGCTAAAAATGAGTGATGAACGAATAGTGCACGATGGCAGCGCATTTAGACAGAACGATTATCACTCAAAAGATGGCTTTTGAGCTAATTTTAAGCGATAATCGTTGTGTCTAAATGCGCCTTAAGCATTAACATATGAAAATAAATACTGCTTGTGATTCTTGATCAGGCGTCCAATTACTTTTCATAGGATAGCATATATGGAGTCATTAGGTATTCCAGTCAAGGAGTCACATGTTGTACATCATCAATTAGCATCTCATAATTATGAAATTAAAGGGGTTTCCCGGCATTTAACTAAGGACTTTTTCACACAGAGATTGCGATCACTGGCCGCCCACATCTCGGCCAAAAATTGCATAAATGAGACAAAACCTCCAGTTTTCTCACCTGTTCACACAGCTGGGTGTGGTGTATATACGCCTCAGCCAGGAATTCTGTGGGCTGGAGGGAGAGATCTTACTGTGGCTAAAGTTTCTCCCCTTCACTCCTCCACACAATGCCGGCTGATCGTGGCAATAGAAGCTCCCATAGAAGCCTATGGGAGCTGCTGGCAAAGGAAAGGGAAGGGGGGGGGGGGTGGACTTAAGCAGCGCTTGCAATACTAAATTTCCTCCTTCTCCCTCCCCAGTCTATGGGAGCAGCCATAAAAGGAAAGGGGAGGGATTTTGGCAATTCGAGACGCTGCTAAGCTCCCTCCTCCTTCCCTTTTCTGGCGACTCTCATAGGCTCCCACAGGAGTCTATGGAAACAGCCTGTGTATTCCGGCAAAAAGATAGGACAAGATGCACGCAAAAGTGGCCGGTCGTGCAGCGTCTGTGCTATTTTTTCCTGTTGTACGATTTTACGAATGCATTGAAATTCAAGGCTTCGAATGGTCGCAATTTTCGGTCAGCGTTTTATCGCGGCAAAATAGTTGCGGTAAAACGCTCGTGTGAATAAGGCCTCATGGTGACCTGTTCTCAGAATTTTTTGTACGTCTTTCAATATATTACCTGGTATGTTAAAATGTACTATTGAAAAATGCAACTTGTCAAGCAAAAAACGGCTATGGCGAAGGAAAAAGAAAAAAGTTATAACTCTTGGTATGAAAAAAACCCAACTGGTTATTAAGGGGTTAAGACGCCAGCACATCTAGACATGGCAGCTAACTATAAAGCGCTCTCTCGGCTCGTTCGGTATATCACAGACAGTAGCTGATCCCATCGTGATCTTCGTGACGGGTTCCCTTTAAATCCCGCATGGATCTTGCCGAGTTTCTTGTAAACTGCATCCTGTCATTTTTTACCTCATTTTTTATAGCCCTTTATGAGTCTATAAAAGACGCGTTTATGAGATGGCGGCCGGGTCACTGACCTCAGAGATATTGACCCCACACTGCTGTGTAAATGTCAAAATGCAGGTCTACAGCAACCACATACAAGACCGAAGCCACAGAATTGTACCACCGCCGGTCTTAAAGGGACATCTCATGAACTATCTGTTAAGACTGCGCTGGGATTGGTTGCATCTACTTCCAGTCTGTTGAGTTTACATGCAGCAGCAGGGACTTGTAGGGTTTTTCAACCTGTATAGAGCTGGCCCCCAGGGACTGGTGTGGAAAATAAAACAGGCATTACTAATCCTTTCACTTTGCTAGGGATGATTTTCAGGGAAGGGCTTATATTTAAAGCCCTTCTCTGAAAATCACTGCAGGGGTTGCCGGCAGCCCATTGCTTTCAATGGGGCTGCAGAAGCATCGGCCTCATAGAAAGCAATGAGAGAACATTGTGCTCCTGTGCCACAGCTGTGGCAGGGGAATTCTTCATCCCCATGGGGAGTCCCCTCGTCACTGAACACTGACAATGCTATCCCAGTGTTCAGTGATGAGGGGACTCCCCATGGAGACAGTCACTTCCCGTTCCCAGGGATTGAGCTTCCTAATTCAGCTGTGTGTGTGGACTCTTATTTGCCCATCGGACATCCAACAGAGTGAAGGAACGGTAGCGTCACCCGTGACAACTCTTCAGGTCCACCACACCACTTATTCAGGTAACCGCTGTCACAGCGTTGCCTAGAAGAGGCCTAGCAGTGCCTTGGCTGAGGTTGCGTGTGTCCCTTAGAGGAGGAGTTGGTAGAGTCACCATGAGAAGTGCCATCTCTACCTCCGCCATCTCCTCAGCGCGTGCCTTGTGCCTCGGTAGCTGCAGGACATTGCACCACCAGCCAAACATAGCACAATATCAGTTCCCACATTGGCAATATCCCACCCTCCCACCTCAGCTCCCGCAGCCAATAACAGAACACAGCACGGAACAGCCTGCAACATCACAGGGCAGTCTGTTTCTTGTTCGCCAGCCACTGATGCATCGCCATGCTTCCAGCAGCTTGGAAACTTTTATTGCTTTCTGACAAAATTTTACATTTTCCTGTTTGGTAATACAAATGTTTTATGTAAATGACTTGTGTTTTTGTTTTAATTGTTAAAGGGGTTTTCCAGATAAATAGTATTGGTGATCTATCATTAGATTAGGTCATCAATACTGTTTACCTGGAAAACCGCAAGGTTGTATCTCAGCACGGCCAGTATGTTGCAGGTAGTGCTGTGATACTTTCCACTATACACGCACACTCAACATTAAGGCCTCCTTCACACGGGCGACACCGCATCGTTGTGAGAAAATCGCAAGATATCGCATCGCTGCACCGTGCAATATCACTGCGATTTTCTCGCAGCAATACCACGATTTTGTAGCGCTACAAAGTCGCATGTGACGCTACAAAATCGTGCAACTTTGTAGCACCATGTGCGAGGATTTTCGGGGGGGCTTGAAATATAAGCCCTGCTTGAAAATAAGCTGTAACTAAAGGAGAAAAAAAAAGTATAGATCACCTCTTCCTCGCTGTCCAGGGGCGCCGCCGCAGCTTCTCCCCAGGTCCCGGCACTGATCTTTTTCTTCATCTTCTGGCCGGGGATTGAAAAATCCCCGGCTGCTGGAAGCGCTGGCTGTGATTGGCTGACACTTAGCCAATCACAGCCAGTGTTTGAAGAATGGCTGTGATTGGTTCAAGCAATTCATTGAGCACTTGCTGTGATTGGCTAAGTGTCAGCCAATCACAGCCAGCGCTTCCAGGAGGTGGGCATTTTTGTATCCCCGGCCAAAAGAGAAGAAGATGATGAGTGCTGGGACCTGGGGAGAAGCTGCGGCCGGGCTGACAGCTCGTCTAAGGTGATGTATGTGGGGGTTTTTTCCGGCAGTTAGGGCTTAGATTATAGCTTTGACAGTAGCATTTGCTACTGTCAAAGTTGCATCGCATCACATGCAAACCGCATTTTCATGCGATGCAGAGAGGAAGGCTCCATAGGGAAACATGGACTACAAAACCTCGTGTGTTGCGGGCATATCACCGGACCTGCGAGCTTTGTGTGTCATTTTGTAGCATGCTACAAAACATCTCATGTGTGAAGGAACCCATAGGAAACCACGGGCTTCTCATACATGCGATTTGTAGCGTTGTAGCAATGCTACAAAATCGCGTGACTTTGTTGCCCGTGTGAAGGAGACCTAATGATCAGAAAAACAAAAAAGATAAGACACTGGTTTTTGAATATTTACATTTTTTGGAATTTATTTATAAAAAAAACCAAATGAGGTATTTAGTATATAAGACAGTCAAATTTAGCAAACACATAACACTCCTTTTTCAAGAATTATTTTGCTAATTTCACCATATTATGCAAGCTCGCAACCCATGTCAAGAGTCCTCATTTTCTTGTGAGTCCCTGACTATCAAAAAATCCCAAAACACTAGCTGAATTAATAATTTGGGCCGGTAAAAAGAAACATGGACCCGGTTCAGATAGTCCTGATCCTCAGGCTTTGTTGATAGAGACCAGCTGCCACAGAACTTCTCCCTGAGTGAGGAAGTAGTCCGCAAAATGGTCTCTAACACGCAGCCCGGAAGATGCAGACCTAATCACTTGGTTCTGATCACCACCACCAACTATTGAAGTTGTAGGAAGTTGATCATCCGCAAACATCCAACCCTCAACATTGATTCGGCAAAAATTGTGCAGAACCACGGTTTCAGGTTCCATCTGAATAGCGCCCAGGGAAACTCTCCATTCACTTGTGAGAATTCTAAAGGCACATTCAAGAAAATTGCAGAGCCTGCATAGGGCGGTAATTAAAGACTCATCATCTGGTGTCCAACCCTCTGCAGAGAAATGGCAGCAGAACATGGATTGACAGGCCAAATCCCTCAACCGCGACAATTGTGAATGCAGTTGTTGGACCTGAAGAACCAGAAGGCAACCGTCGCTCTGGCAGGGCCAGCTGGTTGAAAAGAAGCCGCCAGCCCATTCTGGAAGACCTGAAGATGCGCGCATCAGCAATTTTTCCATAGGCCCCCATGTCAACTAGTACAAATCAGTAATCACTGTTGGCTACTGCCAACAGCACTACTACATAGTAACATAGTATGTAAAACCGAATGAAGACAATGTCCATCTAGTCCAGCCTGTTATCCTACTGTGTTGCTGATCCAGAGGAAGGCAAAAAACCCCAAGAGGAAGGAGCCAATTAGCCCTTTTGGGGAAAAAATTCCTTCCCGACTCCCTAATGGCAATCAGACTGTTCCCTGGATCAACCCCTAATAGATCCTACCTCCCTGTATACCCAGATTAACAATTAACCTAAGATTTATATCCTGTAATATCCTTCCCCTCTAGAAAGACATCAAGCCCCCTTTTAAAGTCCTCTATGGATTTTGCCATCACCACATCCTCAGGCAGAGAGTTCCACAGTCTAACTGCTCTTACAGTAAAGAACCCCCTTCTGTGTTGGTGATGAAACCTGCTTTCTTCTAGACGTAGTGGATGCCCTCTCGTTACTGTCGCAGTCCTGGGTATAAACAGATCATGGGAGAGATCCTTGTATTGTCCCCTCATGTATTTATACATGGTTATTTGGTCGCCCCTTAGCCATCTTTTTTCTAGAGTAAATAATCCCAATTTGGATAGCCTCTCTGGGTATTCCAGTCCCGTCATTCCATGTATTAGTTTAGTTGCCCTTCTTTGAACCCCCTCAAGCACTGTGACATCTTTCCTGAGCACCGGTGACCAGAACTGTACGCAGTATTCCATGTGAGGCCTGACTAGTGCCTTATATAGTGGGAGGATAATCTTCTTGTCCCTCGCCCCTATACCTCTTTTAATGCACCCCAAGACTTTATTTGCCTTTGCAGCAGCTGATTGGCATTGGTTACTCCAGTTTAGTCTACAATCCACTAGTACCCCCAGGTCTTTTTCCATATCAGTACTGAACAGTACTGTTTTGTAATTAAAATATTGGGACCCTGAGTGCGGCGGCTTCTTTACCCAGATACGCTTACCATCCAGGGCCCCGATGCAGTTGGGAAACTGCGGCGTTTCTTCAAATCCGTTGGCGATATCCAGCCATTGCTGCCCCATGGGTGGTGACATCAGAGTTCCCTTGAGTCGCACCCAGATGATGCAGCAGTGTTCCTGATGATTCTGGCGATGGTGCAATGCCCCAGTAGAAATTCAAAGAGCAACTATGCGAAGACGTTTCCGGTGGCCAGGAATCTGTAACAAAAACACATAATGTTTTAGACATTCAAAAAGAACAAAAGGAAAAATAATTCAAGGCAACCAAGGATAAAGAACACCACAGAAAGACATGATGGCGAGTAATATACAGACCACACAAACCACGGCAGCCCACAGAGCTCACATAGCTGCAGCCATGCTGCGCTGCTATGCATGTATAGCTTTGGCCACACTGCTTTGCATGCATAGTTGCAGCCACACTGCTTTGCATGCATAGTAGAGCCCACACATTCTAGGGAAATAAATTATGGGACAACACAGAATACAAAAAAAACAGATTCAAAAAGAAGAAAGGGAATAACAAAAAAAAGGATTTTAGGACAAAAAAAACATAGATACTTGATCTTACCACAAGGTTACAAGCAGATGCTCCTCAGGGCTGATGGACTGCAGCATGTTGGTGTCTTGGCAGATCAAATGGGGCCACAGCTGCTCCAGTAACTGATCGAAACTTCAGATGATAAACCTGCCGAAAGGAATAAATTTATCTTCCTGTCTGCGCAAATCCTTGTATAGACAAAGTGCCCCTTTTCTGGATGCTGCTGCACAATGGAGTGAACCCAAAATCCTTGTTTCTTCCTTCGGGGAAAATCAAAGTTGGAAATTGTGAGTAAAAGAAAACCGTGTGCCTCCAGTTTTGAAACTACATCTTTGACTGTGCACTCATTTATTCAACTCGGGTGATTTATCACTCAGAAGAGGCACTGCGTGCAGCCGAGTCGGGCTGTGTTTTGGAGGTACCGGGAGGAGACTGTAGCGCCATTGTGACCTCACACCATCTTACAACCCTGCTGTCTTCCCGGCCAAAGGTCTGACCCCGGATGCTGCACTGGAAGAGAATAAGTATAAGCTCATAGCACAGGCAGAGCAAAACAATGGCGGCGACCAGACACAGAAGCAGAGAATTTAGTCCGAACAGTGCACCTAACAGTACCTCCTTCCCTATAACCCCGTCCCCTGCTGCCGGTTCTCTAGAGAAATTCCTGAATCTGACATGGGGTGTTGGTTTTTAGATGACTCCCATGATCTCTCCTCCGCCTGTAACCTCACCAATCCACTAGGATAAAGGCTTTGTTCCTAACCTTCTTAACATCAGGAATATTTTTCACTTCAAAGACGTTTTCAAATTGACCCGAGTGGCAAATGGTCTAGGATTTTTGGAAAACCTATTGAGCACAAGTGGTTTCAGGAGAGAGACATATAAGGAGTTGGGGATACGCAGGAAGGGGGGAGTTGCAGCCTGTAACATGCAGAATCAATTCTCTCTAAAACATCAAACAGACCCAAAAATCGTGAGGCGAGCTCTCAGTATGATATGTTTGGAGGAGATATGCTTGGAAGAGAGCCAAACTTTATCCCCTGGGACAAACTGTGGAGAGGGCCAAAGCCTGCAATCGACAAACCTCCTGGTGGAAGCGACTGAGCTCTCTAGATTCACCTTGGTCTCCTGCCAAATCTTGGCAAAATTCTCTGCTGTCGAAGCTGCTGTTGGAACCTCAGAAGTGGTGGAGACTGAAAGGGGAACTCTGGGTTGTTGCCCATATACTATGAAGAAGGGAGAAGTCTTTGTGGAGTCGCTGACGTGCTGGTTATGAGAAAACTCTGCCCAGGACAGAAAGTTGACCCAATCATCTTGGTGGGCTGTTACGTGTGCTGCTGGGATCTGTAGTTCTAAGCTTCCTAGCAGCACAGCCCTCACAGGGTTAATTGATTGAGCTGGCTGGGTGTGGTACTTCCTGCTGGCCAATCTCCTGGGTCTGTGCTCACATATAAACCCAGCTCCTGGTCAGTCTGTGTCTGGAGTTCAAGGTGAGCAGGAGTGAAAGTGTCATGAATCCTTGTCTGGTGAAGTTTGCAGTGTGCGCTGGTTCATGTCCGTTTGTACGTTTAAATTCTGTCAGTTTTGTGTTAGCTGGCTGTGTGACCTGCAATCTGTGTTGGGTCCTGTTGCAGCGTGCGGCGTGAACAGTGTCCGGTTCTGCTGGACTCCTGGTTAGTGTAGGGACTAGCAGTATAACCAGGAGCCGTGAAGTGGCCTGCTAACTTCCATATATTGTACAACATGTCAACTAATACCTGGTATTTATATTCAGCTTCCTATCTGCTACTAGTGGTTGCATTTTGTATGCTGTGTATCCTGTTGTACAGTCCCTGTTATGTGTCATGTGAATGCATCCTTTTCTGGTGCGTGGCTCCTAGGATCAGCTATGGCCCAGATCCGAAGACCGCTGGGCTGCCCTTATTGGGGCAATGTCCCCGCTTAGGTAGGGCCATGCCAACCTCCCGTGTAGCACAGGGTCAGTTTGTGTGAAACCTGTATGCATATTGAGTCCCTTATGTTACGATCGTGTGGGCAAACAAAGCACAGGGTCCACACGATCTCCAAAACAGCTGTCTGTACGTGGGAACTCTGGTTTGGCTTATATCCTTAGTTGTGTTACAAGGCCTGTTAAAAGGTTGGATATAGACTCATGGGGAATCTTCCTGCCAATAAGTGGCGCTGTGGAGGAATTATTCTGTCACTCATTTGCAGGGATTTACAGTAGTTATTTGTTTGAATAGGGTGTGGATAGCTTACAAAATGTTGAGAAATACTGCCCCCGACCACCAGGGACTTGAACATTAACTACTAGAAATGGGAGTATTGATGCCTTTAAAACTTCTGATTTCCAGAAAAATTAACAAACATTATTGGTAATTGTCGAGGGTTCAGTGGACAGGAACCCAACGAACAACCAGAGATTGGTTTACGCTGGAGTCCTGCTCGAGGATAGCTGGATCAATCAGTGCAGGGAAAGAAAGTAGAGGGCAATGTTGAGCCTAAGAAATACTGCCCTAATTCAGTTAGCTTAATATTACCAACTGAATGCCACATGGACTTTTCCATTAATCCATTTACTGCTCAACACCACCACAGACCATACCATTAAAGGGGTTTTCTGGGAATTAATTATTGAAAACCTATACTCAGGATAGTTCAACAATAGTTCATTGGCGGGTGTCTGCCACTCAAGATCCCCCGCGATCAGCTGTTATACAGCCCATTGTCAGTGTGTTCAGAGTTCGTAGCTGACAGCTCCATTCACATTGTAGTGGCCCTAGCTGGAAGTACATTGAATTCAATAGGATCTGCACCTGCATTACCAACATGGCAGGCACAAAGCAGACAGAGATCTGCTTCCAGCTCTGTACACACTGATGGTGAATCAGATAGCTGTTGGTCTTTGGGGATTCTGATCCAGCTGATCAACTATTCATGACCTATCCTGAGCTTATATGTTAACCCCTCCTCCACTGTCCTAGACCACCAGGGAAATTACCATTGACTCATTTATCATATATACCATTGAATAGTTGCCCTTCATCACCAAAAAAAGTTACTCTTCGCATAATATTGCAGTACTTGGAAGACACAACAACATTTGCATTTGGGTATACACACACACACACACACACACACACGCACACACAATTGCAATCAAGGTTATTCAACCCATTACAAATTACCGTATATACTCGAGTATTAGCCGACTCAAGTATAAGCTGAGTCAATAAGTTTTACCACAAAAAACAGGTAAAACGTAGTGATTCGAGTATAAGCCTAGCTATACTCGAGTATATACTAGGTACAAAAAAAACCCACAATACTCACCTCTCAGCCGGTGTCTGTGTCCCCGGCACGATGCTCTCCCCGGCAGTGTAGCAAGCTGCTTCAGACTTCTCCCCGCTGTCATCTCCCTGACTCAGTTTTGAATTCCCCTGCCATCAGTGCTGTGTAACTAAGTGCTGTGATTGGATCAAGTGCCAGCCAATCATAGCTGGCGCTCGATCCAATCACAGCACTTAGCTACACAGTGCTGACGGCGGGGGAATTTAAACCTCAGCCAGGGGGATGACAGCGGGGAGAAGTCTGAAGCAGCTTGCCATACCGCCGGGGACAGCATTGCGCCGGGGACACAGACACCGGCTGAGAGGTGAGTATTGCATATATACGCTAGGTTTATTTGCAAAATTTACAATTTTCGGCCATTTGAAAAAAAACAAGAACAATTTAAATAGCTCAACACAACTAATATAACAAGATGCAGTAAGGCTGCCTGTCCACGGGCATTGCGGTATCCGCCACGGGAGCCGCCGCCTGGGGGCAAGAGCCAGCAGACGGATCTCCGCTGTCAGCCTATCTGACAGATAGGCTGACCGCGGAGGACCATGGAGCATGCTGCGAATTGCCGTCCGCGAGCAGAGAATCGCAATGATTCTCCGCTTCTGGACAGGGGAAGCGCTCTCCATAGCAACGCTATGGAGAGCTTTCACTACGTTCTCCGCGGCCGGATTGTCGCCACGGGGAACGCAATAAAAACCCGCCCGTGGACAGGCAGCCTAAATCAAAGTTGCATATATTACAACCATAAACATGCTCAGCTGCATAATAGATAGCCAAAAAAGAGGTTAGCACTAGAGATGAGCGAACGTACTCGGTAAGGCCGATTTCGCAATCGAGCACCGCGATTTTCGAGTACTTCACTACTCGGGTGGAAAGTACTCGGGGGCGCTGTGGGTGAGCGGGGGGGTTGCAGAGGGGAGTGTGGGGGGGGAGAGAGAGAGAGCTCCCACCTGTTCCGCGCTGCTACCCCCCGCTTCACCACGCCACGCCCCCCGGCAACCCCCGAATCTTTTCACCAGAGTAGTGAAGTACTCAAAAATCGCGGTGCTCGATTCCGAAATCGGCCTTACCGAGTACGTTCACTCATCTCTAGTTAGCACGCAAAAGCCTCAATAAGAAGAATAGCATTTTATTAAATAGAATTCTATTAAAATATCACAAAACAGAAGAGATGAGTTCCCAAACAAAAAGAAATAATGCATCAAAGAAGGAAGGCGTGTAGCATGTCGTGTTAATAAAGAAATGTCTATGCAAAAGATATCCAATGCTGTCACAATCATGTTACCAAAGATGACTATAATACAACAAGCATATTGAATACTGCATATATACATGCACAAGGCAATAATAAGAACATGAACATGACAATAGTGCCAACCTTATAACCTGCACCCTGACACACGTTTCACTAAAGCTGCCTCAATTTGTACAGTTCTGAGTTGGAATACTTCCTATTAAATAGTACTCAGATTAAGCTGCTAATCAGATCACATACAGACGCTCCCACAGGATTTACATCATCAGAGTGACAAGACCCTCCCTTGCATTGTCGTGGATTTCCTTTTGCGTCCAACGACTTACTCAATTAGGAATGTTTACACCCTTTCCATATTAATTCTGAATTGATTATATGCGCATAAGAAGATTTCACACTGACACAGGTTCAGCATGTATAAGCTTCCTCAATTCTGCTTTAATGTTGGGCGCGCAGCCTCTTTTAAAACAGTTTAACATATCTGCCCATTTGGGCAGGTCAAAGATTACATAGATACAACGTATTGTTTAATTATTGGATAAGCATCTTGCAATTCTTCCATCCTCCGGTCATCTGTGATTGGCCATCAGGTGGTGGACGAGATGAGTGGGTTGTCTTGGACCCACGTGTGGTTCCTTCGATATGATTGGATGTTACATAATGAATTAGTAATTGCCTAAATCGCCCATGTTATTTGCATAAGTTTCCAGTAAAATTGCTTGGGTAATTATTGTGGTAGCTGTTTCAGACTGCGGTTAACTATGTCTGATCTTTACTTCTTCTAAACTTACAAAACAGATGGAAAATGTAACGTGTTTATGCTATATATTATCTTGTCAGCGTTTTGAGAACAGAATTTTCATTAAAGGAAGTAGATACATTGGATACATGAAAGAAGGCATATCTATATTTGTAACAGTAATGGAAAAGTACTGGCATTTAGTATACAGAATAAAAACAGGTTCATTGTCCACTACAAAGGTCCACAGTATAGGCCCAAAATATAGATATATTGGGTTTCCACTACAGTGTGGTCACATCTTATTGTGTGTCAATACAGCAGCCCACAAACAAAATAGAGTTATGCCACTGATAACATCATGGGAGGGCGGAGAATCCTCATTGGAGTAGTTGATGCCCATACCTATCATGGAGGAGAATCCTATAAAACTGGCAATATCCTCCTCCCCTTAAAGATTCAGTCATGTGACCACTATGTCATGGCCCACATCAGAGTGTGCTTAAGAATGTAAATAATATATGGAATTACAAAAAGATGGCTGGTTAAAAAAGTCAACTAGCTGTATCCCCAAGAGCACCAACAATCGGTGGACTACAAGAAAATGGTCACCATAAGTGAATAATATATAGGCATACTCAAATAGAGAGCAGGTCACAAAAACATAACTGTTATGTGATATTTTAATATAATTCTATTTAATAAAATGTAATTCTTTTTATTGTGGCTTTTGCGTGCTGACCTCTTTTTTGCCTAACTAATATAACAAGTGGTTTCTCCAAATCCAACACAAAGTGTGACAGGTTCAGTTACTACTGCAGTCTATTAATGATTTAACCCCCTGAATAGAATTCCTCATAAGAGGGATTGTCTCAAGTACACCTGATGCAACTAATCAAGGGCTTCATTAGTTTCATCAGGTATGTTTGAGATAAAACATATGAAATAACTGCACTAACTAGGGCTTTGCTGACTGTGACATTTGATTACATGTTAGAAATATGGCAAGGGTCGAGTTAAGAGAGAGGTCCAAAAAGTTAAGAGAAGAGTTCATTGCCTTGTACAAACAAAGAAAAGGATACAAAAAGATACCAAAGGCACCAAATGTTCCCAGAGATCCAATTGGAAGCAGTTCACAAGTTCAAAGTTAAAGGAACACTGGCTACACTACCTGGACATGGCAGAAAGTAGAAGTTGCAACCAAATTCCTGAGGAGGCAGGTGATCAAAAACCCTCAAGTGACTGCAAAATAACATGAAGCAGGTGACAATAACACGCATACTAAGCGTAACCCGTAAGCACAAGAAAAGTCAGCTCCAGTATGCTCAAAGCCATATAAATAAGCCACAAGTGGTTTGGAATTATGCTTTGTGGAACTTATCGGGCTTATAGCTCAGCAGTATGTCTGGAGCAGGAAGAATGAAGTAGACACTGAAAAAAAAAACCTGCCTACAGTGAAGCATGACTGTGGCTCGGTGATGCTGTGGGGTGCTTTGCTTCCTTTGACACTGGAAACCTGCACTGTGGAGGGCAAGATGGATTCCATCAAGAATCAGGAATTCTTAGAATACAATGTCATGCCTTCTGCCAGGAAACTGAGACTTGGGTGTCATTGGATCTTCCAACAGGATAGTGATCCCAAGCATACCTCAATATCCACCAAGGCTTGGTTTCAGAAGCAGTCCTGGGTCAAGAGGAATGTTGTCTCTCCTTAAGGAGAGGACCCAAAAAGTGTGCAAAGATACCTGGGGGGTGAGTGGGTTGAGGAATAGCATTGTTTCTCCCCAAAAGAGAGCACCTAGAGGGGGTGTGAGAAGACACCAGAAAATGGAGTGAGAAGACTTATAAGGCCATGCATGCTCCTCTGGGTAATTTATGCCCCTCTTCAGCAAACACCCCAAAACAGCTCTCCATGTATGGTTTTCTGTCTTGGTTTCCTATTCCCAATCATTGTTTTACAGGCTTGTTAAAAAGTCTTACATTGATTTGAAGGGATGCTGCCATCCAATAGGTGGCGCTGCAGTGGTATTGTTCCACCTTTCTTATTTGCAGAAGCAGTGCTGGAACATCACAAAGTGGCCGTCACAGTTGACTGACTTTTTGGTGGGATGTGAAGAGGGAGGTTGGAGCATGCAAACCCAAAAATATTAGTAACCTGGAGGCTATTACCATGTGGAATCGGATAAGAGTCCTCAGGAATGCTGTCAGAAGCTGCTCTCTGTCTATGTATCACATTTTCAGCAGGTTATAATAGCAAAAGGTGCTCCACTAAGTACTAAAGATGCTCTTCATGAAGGGGGGAATAATTCTGACACTGTAGTAGCCATAAAAAGTGAAATTTTTTGGTGAATTTCTAGAAACCACTTGTTATATTAGTTATCTTGAGTTATTAAATTGTTCTCGTTTGTTTTTTTTCAAATTTTTTTGCAAACAGCTGAAATTTGTAAATTTTGCAAATCAGCCTACTTTGCAAAGAGGGGTTGAATATTTTTGATTGCAACTATAGGTACTGTAAAGAGTGTATGTCCGGGCCTAACTTTCACTAAAACTTCTCCTGAAATCATGTCTTAGGGATTTGTTCTAGACTTGGTTTTTCATGCCAGTCATTGTTGTGGCATTGCCCGTGAATGGCTGAGCTGCACTCTGGGCAGGAGGTGCTGCACTGACTTATAGAGGGAATTTTGGCATTTGCCACATGAATTGACTCTTGATGGCTATTTAGAATCACTATTTACTGCAGGCTACATTTTTGAACAGTCCAATATCCCCATGACTCGTGAACCTAGAGAAGCAGCACCCATAGGACCCCTGGTCGAAGTGTAGAGCTTGGGCAGTCACCTGTAAGAAGATTTATTATCCAGAGTCTGACTTTGACTCTCGTTTAAAGGGCTGCTCCATTGTCTTTCTGTCACTGATGCGCGGTCACAGTCACCCGCAGCAATGAGATGGAAATACAGATTACATTATATCCGCACTGAGAAAGAACACAAACTGCAGGATGGTTATTTGTATAGAAACAGGAGACTGAGCCTGGATGTACCGCATGGAGGATGGAGGCTGAAAAACCCTTTCAGTGCCGCTCATTGGTCCAAGGTGCACACGATCAACCCTTGCATCATCATCAGCAACAATGGACATCAATCAGCAATAACTTCTAGATCTGTTAGATGTGCTGTGAGTCGAGTATAACTGTATTGTTTATTGGATATGATATATGAAGCCAGCCTTGAGGAGGTATTCATCTGTAAAATGTGGGTTTTTTAGAGGAAATCAGTTTGGTCGCTGTTCCAAGCAGGGCATGGACCATGTGTTACAAAGTGGGCAATGAGCTAACAAAGTTCCCGCTAGAGGTCTTGGGATGATGTAGTCCAGACATGGAGGAGATGAGCTGCCAGTGTTTAGGCTGTCACTGATACAGTATTAGCAGAAGCATATTGTCATCCTGAGTGGCTAGCACTGGGAAGTCTGCTGGTGTGTGAGAATAGTCAGCCCGGTGAGGGATCCGGTGGTGTGTGAGAATAGTCAGCCCGGTGAGGGATCCTGTGGTGTGTGAGAATAGTCAGCCCGGTGAGGGATCCTGTGGTGTGTGAGAATAGTCAGCCCGGTGAGGGATCCGGTGGTGTGTGAGAATAGTCAGCCCGGTGAGGGATCCGGTGGTGTGTGAGAATAGTCAGCCCGGTGAGGGATCCTGTGGTGTGTGAGAATAGTCAGCCCGGTGAGGGATCCTGTGGTGTGTGAGAATAGTCAGCCCGGTGAGGGATTCGGTGGTGCGTGAGATATACTGTGATCAAATGAAGGGAGGCAATAGATGGGTCGGGTCATGGCTATGATAGAAGCCAGTTCTGTGGGAACAACAGAGGGCTATAGTGGAAGATTGGTTGCCCTTAAGGCCTGGGTGTGTGGCTTAAACTAAAGTGGACAGGGGAAGCATGGCACAGTGAGAGCCCTAGAGAGTCAGAGGCCTACTGTAAGTAAGCATGGCTTTACACAGGCCAACTACCGTCTGAATAATTGCTCGAAAGAGCAAATGTAAATGACAGTCATTCTACACTCCATGCGACCACTAACAGAAACACACGCCTGAGGACTCATGCACATTTAATATCTGAAAAAAATAGCACAACTGTTGTTTACACTAACTGCGTAAAAATGCAAGTTTCTTAGTGTACATGTTGATCAAAACATGGAGGCCCATGCACCATGTCCAGGCAGACCTGGGTCTCATTCTAAAAGACACCAGTCTTTGGGCCAAAGAAAAAGCAGGATACCTGGCTGTATACTCTCATTGAAGCACCTGGGAAAGATGGGTGAATGGAGTGTATGATTAAAATGCAGGAAGCCACTCAGAGATGGTTCCAGATTTATGCGGGTCCTTTGGCGACAGCATCTCAGTAGGCCCCTTTGCAGCATGTCACAACACATGTAGCAGTAAATAGGTAACAGTGCATACAGAGACAATATAATGGTAGATAGCAGCTCTATTTAGAATCATTAGGTGCTTTGCAGATTGTGTAAGCTATTACAGTATCATTATATCCAGTGATCACAGGTGCTGGCCTCTGTGACTGTAGTCATTCAGTTTCCTCTTTGTTCTGCAGCCAGCCCAGACCACCATGACTTCCTCTGGCCACAACTTGTCTCTGAGGAATCTGACATCTTTAGCTCCTCAATTTTCCAACACCCTCTCTACATTATCTACACATTTACACAATCCCTCTTCTACAGTATAGTACCCCGGAGAGTAAAAATGCCACCTGTAGTACCCCACACAGTAGTACTGTCCCCATTTTTGTATTCCCCACTAAGTGAGTGCTACTTGTAGTGACCCTTACATAGCAAAAGTGCTTCCTCTGAGGCTGAGAATTGACTACAGTGATCATAGGTTTGTTACATAATCGCACAATGTGGAAGTCAGTGGGGGGCAGTGGCACAGTACGGTGAGTACAGTAAAGTGCGTGCAAGAGACAGAGGAATGATTCAGGATATGCTGTGCTTATAGAGTATGGTATCCGGAACATCTGTGTAAAAGCTTATGTTTGTAATTTTGCTGCCTGGCTGGAGGTTTGGGAGTGGGTCCCAATGAATTGGCGGTGGGATGCGGACTTTCAGCCTCTTGTCCCACCACATCCTAATTAATCTTCACTTTCTGCTAGCAGAGCAGAGCAAGTTCCAGTGAGTCCTTGTCCACTCATGGTGTAGTTTCTTTATGCAAAGAGATGTCAAGCTCAACATGAAAAATTTAAATCCAAGAATTATATATCAATAACCTTTGAAATATTTCATAGATTTCCTTCCAAAACCTCTGAAAAGCTGGGCAAAATGGCCATAGGCTTTCAGATTATCCACAGTTGCAAACAGACACTAAGCCAAGAGATATTGAAGGCCTGCATCATCACTGTGGTTATCAAGACTTTCAGCATTGGTCCCCCCCCCCCATCCAGTGCTACTGTCACGGGCAAGCTGGACAAACTTCTTCATTCTCGCTTCAGCCTGAGCAAACCGACTCCTCTACTGACTCATACTGTACCAAGAGCAGGAGACTGAAGGGAGGAGTGGGAGTGAAGTTTGTCCTATTTGCTGGCTGGAGTTGAGTTGGTGGGACCGTGGGGCGCAGAAGGTACAATTGCTTTGTAGGGGCACAGAAGGGGCACTATAACTTTGTGGAGGTGAAATAACTGTGGGGGTGCTATCTCTATGGAGGAAAAAAAAGAGCACTATATATCTTTGTGAGGGCACAGAGGGGTCACTATAACTTTGTGGATGCACAGAGGTGTACTATAACTTTGTGGATGGACGGATTGGGCACTATAACTTTTTGGGGGCACAGAGGTACTTTTACTTTCTGAGGACACAGAGGGAAAAATAACTTTGTGGGGGCATAGAGTGAGAACTGTAACATTTTGGGGGCATAAAGGGAGCACTATGACTTTCTGGAGACTCATAAGGGACACTTTAACTTTGTGGGGTAACACAGGGGGCACTATAACTTTGTGAGGGCAACAGATTGGGCATTATAACTTCTTAGGGGCACAAAGAGGTACTATTAGTTTCTGGAGATACTGTTTGGGACATTGAAACTTTCTTGGTACTCAGATGGGGCAATATAACTTTGTGAGGACACAGACAGATACTATGACTTTGTGGAGAAACAGATGCGGCATTGTAACTTTTTGGGGCACACTGAAGTACTATTACTTTCTGTATGCACCAAGGGGGGAAGAACTAAAACTTTGTGGGACTCGCAGCACACCTGAAGTGACAGTTCCGGGTGTGCCGCAGGTCGGATGGCTTCCATTGACTTTAATGAAAGCCGTCCCTGCCGGATCTGTGGCAAAATGGAGCATGCTGCAATTTGTTTTCCGGACCGGAAGGTCCGTAAAACAAACCCGCGTATGCTTTAATTAAGCTGTGGGTGCCCATAATTGTCTATGGGCGGCTTGAACTCCGGATCATCTGCGCGGGTGCCCCGCGCAGATCCTAGAATTCAATCCCGTCCATGGACATTGAGCCATTACTTTGTGAGAGATGTACAAGGGGTGTTATAACATTTGAGGGGCAGAAAGTGGTCATTATTACATTGTGGGAGGCACAAATGGCAATTCATCTTTTAAGACTGTAGCAGCATCCTTACAGATAGTCCTGCATTGATGCACTACTTAAGAGACACAGCAATGCAGCAGAAAGTTTCAGGCGGACCGCGCCTGGCAGCCATAAATATGAGTAGGACCTTTGCATCGGGACCTATTAACCTTTAGCTATGCCCCTGGCTGAGCATACCCTTAACCCATTGGCGTAACTATAGAAGATGCAGGGGATGCAGTTGCACCCAGGCTCAGGACCCTTAGGGGCCCATAAGGCCTCTCTTCTCCATATAGGGAGCCAAGTACTATAAATAAAGCATTATAGTTGGGGTCTCTGTTATAGGTTTTGTATTGGGGCCCAGAAGCTTCAAGTTACGCCTCTGCCTTAACCAATAGCAAAGTCTAGCCTTAATATCAGTTCAAACTTAGGGAATTTATTCCATATATTATGACCTTATCTCATTTCCTCTACACTCTGAAGGACATCTTCCAGCGCATTTCTTAGTTGAGCGTATATGACTTCACCCTAAGAGAGTTTTAGTTTCCTCATCATCTAAGAAAGTGGAGGGATTTTGATTCTTTTAATACGTTGTGTATTTTGGATCTTGGGGGAATATTTTATAAAACTCCTGATGCGAGAGGAGATGGTAAAGTTAGGGCTTCTTCACTCAAGCTTATGCGCATTCGTGAGCGCCTCAGCACTGCATTTTTGTGGAATGAACTTTTTTGAGCGCGTATCGGCATATGTACTGTACATTTCCACCTGCTGGGCATGAAATGGGCAATTCCAGAAGTGTTTTTTTTTCCAACGGAATTACACAACGTATCACACATGTCCTTGTTTATTCTGCGTGCGTTAGCCCACCCATTAATCTCTATGGGGACCTTTGGTGCACAGGAAAATAGAGCACACTGCGAGGGGTTTTTTGCATGACCGAAATCCACAGAAAAAATATGTGCATGTGAAAAACCCCATTGAAACCAATTGTTTCTATTCTCTGCGTATTGTGCGCATAGATTTAGAGTGTGTAAATTCGCTCTTGTGAAGGCGCCCTTAGTGTGTATGGGCATATAAGTCCTTCCCACAGAAAATAGTATGAGAACTCCTCAGCATTCCTCCAGATTCCCTATTCTAACTTTGAGAAGAAGGAGTTAATAGTGACAAAGTGCAACATCCTAAAAAGAGTCCTGTAGGTCAGCGATAAAACAAGTGCACACAATGTAGACTGAACACTCCTCCGACTGATGCAGCGTCGCTGCCAGATCTCTGGGTGACACAGATTCAGGAGCACCGTGGCCATCATGACGCTCGGCCCTGTATCCATGCTCTACATCCTAGTTTTCATTGCTGTACTCGGTGAGTTGTATAAATGTCTTACATTCACATGGGCAAGACTCTTGTGTGAGTTCCAACCGATTGCGATATGGATGGAACTAGTGCGTGAGCATAAAACATTGATGGTGCGAACTGGAAAAGTCCCTGCAAGTCCTATATTTGGGCGATTCCTCAAAAGGAATCATCCATTATTTTCTGTGGGATCTTTAAAAAAAATCACATCGCAGTCACATGCCGCGCAACTTGCTTTGGTAGAAATCCCATTGGGTGCAATGTGATTTCTATCATTACAACTATTGTAAGCACGTGCAATTATATGCAATGTGTTTTTGCATCTAATTCATGCATCCAGATGGAAGGTTTGAGAGTACGATATTAGTCCGAATTTCGTACTCGCCCCTGTGATTGCGCCCTTATGAGGAGAGGATACAAGATTGTGACAATGTATAGAGAATGGCTCCCAGAAGAACACTGGACACATTGGCAGTACACTAGGACATCAGTGGCACATTAGGACATTTGTAAAACATTATGTGGTACAATAGGACATTTACGATGCATTAACCCCTTAGTGACATGGCCTATTTTAAACCTAAGGGCATGCTGATTTGGGGGGATTTTTGTCTCCACTTTTCAAAAGCCATAACTATTTTTCCATCGACATTGGCCATATTGGTTCTTGTTCTTTGCACAGCGAACTGTAGTTTTTATTGGTACCTTTTTTGGGGGTACATATAATATATTGTATAACTTTTGTTAAAGATTTTGGAGGTCAGGAAGAAAGAACACCTCAATGTTGCCATTACTTTTTTGTTCTTTTTTAATGTTAATCATGCAACATAAACGACATGATAACTTTCTTTTTGCAGGTTGATACAGTTGCGGCAATACAAAATTCTATATATATTTTTAAGTTTCTCTGCTTTTGTACAATAAAAACCCTTTTTTGAATTCTTTTTTGCATCACTGCATTTACAGTCTCACAGTTTTTTCCTTTTATCTTTAACGGAGCTCTTTGAGTGCTTGTTTTTCACATGATGAGCTGTATTTTTTATTGGTACCATTTAGGGGTACATATGGTTTTTTTGACCACTTTTATTGTTTTTGTTGTGAGGCAAGATGAACAAAAAAAGCATTTTGGCTCAATTTGTTTTGCTTTTTTTTTTTCTTGTAGTTTTTGCTGTGCAGGATAAAAAATGTGTTCAATTTATTGTACTGGTCATTATGTATGCGATTATACAAAGATGTAACTTAAAAAAAATTTTTTATGAAGAGGCAAAAGTGTTCCAGAAAGGTTGTTTTGTTTACTAATTTTTTTTTTCATAACTATTCTTATTTATTAATTTTTACATGTCCCTGTGTGGACTTGAACCTGCGATCCTATGATCGCTCTGATAATACACTGCAGTACTTCTGTGTACTGCAGTACTTATGTCCATTTGCAGGAACTGCTTCCCATCCAGGACATACTTTTACATCATGGGGCGAGAGGGTGTTAAAGAGGTCCTATGGAGGGCTGCATACCTCTACAGCTCCATCCCCACTAATTCCTTCTGTGTTTTTATTTTTTGTGCAACTCCTTCCCATTTCCCTGCAATGGTCACACTTACTGTTGGAGCTTGAAACTAATTCATTGACAAGAGAGCAGTATCCATTGTCCAAAGTTATGGCTAACATGATGTTCGATTGACACTGGATGGTCCACCTACTTAAGAGTGGACTCATATCCAGCTCCGAAAGTAACTGAAGCCTTTGTTGGTGATGGCAGTGCTACAAGAGCAATGAGGAATCATTGAGGACAAAGTTATGGGGGCATTTAACCCTCCACTGTTATCAGAGAACATGACAAGTTCTCTTTAACCCCTTAATGACGCGGCCCCTTTTACTTTTTCCATTTTCGTTTTTTCCTTCCCCCTTCAAAAAAATCGTAGCTCCTTTATTTATCCATCGACGTCGCTGTATGAGGGCTTGTTTTTTGTGGGACGAGTTGTATTTTTCAATGGTGCTATTTAAAGTACCATATATTGTACTGAAAAACTTTAAAAAAAATTCTAAGTGGAGTAAAATGAAAAAAATGACATTCCACCATCTTTCAGTGCGTCTTTTTTCTACGGCGCACAAACTGCAACAAAAATGACATGATATCTTTATTCTATGGGTCAATGTGATTACAATGATACCAAACTTGTATAGTTTTTATTTTACTATACTACTTTTTCAAACACATTTAATTTTCTGCCGCCATCTTCTGTGCGCGATATCTTTTTAATTTTTCCGTCCACATAGTTTTGTGAGGGCTCATTTTTTGCAGGATGTCCTGTAGTTTAAGTTAGTATCAATTCGGAATACATACGACTTATTGATCGCTTTTTATTGTGTCTTTTCTGGGAGATAGGGTACCTGAAAGTGCATTTCTGGCGTTCTTTATTTATTTTTTCCGGACGACGTTCACCGTGCGGGGTAAATAATAGGCTACTTCGATAGATTGGACTTTTACGGATGCGGCGATACCAAATATGTGTTTTTATTTTATGATTTAGATTTGGCAAAAGGGGGGTGATTGAAACTTTTATAACTTTTTAATTTTTTTTTACAATTAATAAAACTTTATTGATCTTATTTTTACTTTTCTTTTAAGCTCCCCTGGAGGACTACAACATGCGATGCTTTGATCGCTTTTGCAGTATGACATAATGCTATAGCATTACGTCATACTGCCATTTGACAGGTAGCCTATCACAGGGATGGCTTGATAGACAATCTCCTAAGGCAGCCCTGGGGCCTTTTAGAAGGCCCCTGGCTGCCATGACACCTGCACGGCTCCCCCGATCTTACCACCGGGAGGCCATAGAGGACCCTGGAACATCGTTCGGGGCATTTAAAGAGTTAATAGCTGTGATCGGCTGTGCGGCCGATTGCAGCTATTGTCCTGTAATAAACAGCTGACGCCCACGCTATATGAAGAGAGGTCCCCCCGCGACCTCTCTTCATACATACTTCGACGCTTCAGGACATACCCTTATGTCCTTGGTCGTGAAGGGGTTAAAGAAGCTCAGCTGCGGTTCTTGGGCTCAGTCCTGGTTGGTCTCATCCCCTTTGCTATTAAATCATGAGATTCTGTACAGGACTCTCATCTTCAGAGGGATTGGAGAGGGTGAATCAAACACCAGGTCCTTCTGTGCTGCTTGGTACAACTTCCCATCATAAAGGGGATCATGATGATCTTTGCTATGGGGTCCCCTCTTTTCCATGTACGCTGCTGTTCACTCATATCTGACAATACTGGGAATTTCAGCCTTTCATCTACACCTTCTATTAATTTTGATTGTCCCCCATTAGACAATATGAGGGGAAGACCTTGTTCACTTACTATGGGGTCTTTCTTCCAATGGAACTTGCTCCCTGCAAAACAGAGCTAAACATCAAGAGATATCAGGGACCTTTACATCCAACACCTTCCCAGTCCCAACTGTCAGTGGAGAATAATATTCCTGCCCAGAACAAGCTGTGGAAATTAAGTGTCCTCAGCTACTGTATTATATCTCAACAGGGGCGTAACTATGGAGGGTGCAGGGGATGCGGTTGCACCCGGGCCCAGGAACCTTAGGGGGGCAATAATGCCTCTCTTCTCCATATAGGGAGCCCAATACTATGAATAAATCATTATAGTTGGGGCATTGTTACAGGTTTTGCATTGGGGCCCAGAAGCTTCACGTTTTGCCTCTGTGCAACATGGATAAGGTATGGGTATGGGTACGGGTACACATACAGTTAGAGGGAAGGGGGGGGGGGCTGCTGCTCAACTTTTGCATCAGGGCCCCTGAGCCTTTAGTTACGCCCCTGTATCTCACATCTTGTTAAATACAAAATACAGAAGTATCTACAGAATGACAATCATACCAGGAAAGGAGAGGAGGACCCCTTGCTGTGTGTTTTCTATGGTTTTTATTGCTTTTTGGGTCTTATGGTTTTATGCTTTTCAGAGAGGCATATATACTTTTTAGAGATGAGGGGTGCACATACATACTTTTAAGAGAGCAGACATACATTGGTTGGGTGGCACACACACTTTATGAGGCTGCACATAGTTTTTGGGGACAAACATTTTTTGGTGGTGGACACACAGGTTTCAGTTTGATGTACAAATACATTTAGTTTGGAAGAGCATATATTTTTTTGAAGAAGCACATACTTTTTGCCGGCATACTTTTCTGGGGGTGCACATACTTTTTTGGAGTGCACACATACATATAGAGAGTGCACATACGTTTCTGGGGGACACACATACTTTTTAAGAAGTGTGTTGTCACCAATACAGCTGGCCTATTATATACAAGGTTTGTTTGAGTAAGTATTAACTCCCTTGTAGAGGTGACTACCTTATAAATCGCTTGTTCCTTTTTACTCAGAGGCTACACATGATGTGACCAAAACAGCAAAAGCAACCCAAGGAACAGCAGCTGCTGATCTACAAACTGAACTAGATCCTCGTTGCAAGAAATTGTTTGTGAAGCTGATTGGTGACAGCCTTCAGAAGATCTCCCATGCAGAATCCGCTGTAAATCCGCCAGCCAATGAGACAAGTCTTGACGCTCTAAAATTGTTGAAGAACATACTCAGAGGAAAAGATCTTCTGGATTCAGAAACGAGTAACAAATCAGCCAACGACAATCAAGACACCAGTGAAATGCAACATTTGAAAAATAATTACCAACTGAGTGATGACAAGGACTCTCAGTTGTCAACCAGCCCAGTCAGATCAAGCATACTCTCTACTATACAAATGAATACGAATACAGCTAGTCCCCGAAAAACAGCTGCAACTATACATACAACTACGCACAGTCCAACAACAATAATAACTCCAACTAAATCCAGTGAAATTAAAAATTTTCTAAATAGAGGAATTTTAAAAATTTTAGTAATGGAAAAGGTAAAAAGTACAACACAAGAATTAATTTCACCTTCACTTACCCCAACAACAAAAATAACTACACTCAGTCCAACAACAAGCACAGATAAAGATGCAACTACACCCAGTCCAACTATAAGCACAAGTACAACTAAACCCAATATACGCAGTCTAACAACAAGCACAGCTACGTCAAAGCCCACAGCTAAACTCAATCCACCAAAAAGCACAACTACAACTATGCACATAACTACACTCAGTCCAACAACAAGAATAACTATAACTAAACCCAGTGAAATGGAACATTTCCAAAACACAGGAGTTATTGATGTTATACTGAATAAGGGAATGGTAAAATCTACAAGTTACAAATTAATTTCACTTACACTTAGTCCAACAACAAAAATAACTACAATTAAACCCACAACTACACCCAGTTCAACAGCAAGAGCTACAACTAAACTCAAAGCTACACTCTGTTTAACAGCAAGCATAACTACAACTAAACCTACAACTACACCCAGTCTAACAACAAGAACAATTCCAGCTAAACCCACAACAGCACCCAGTTCAACAACAAGCACAACTACAGCTAACCCCAAAACTATACTAATTCCATCAACAAGCATGACTACAACTATACACGCAAGTACACCCAGTCTAACAAGCAGAAATAAACCTGCAATTACATCCAGTCCAACTATAAGCACAAGAACAACTAAACCCACTACACCCAGTCTTACAACAAGCACAACTGAAACTAAGCCTACAACGAAACTCAATCCATCAACAAGCACAATTATACACACAACTACACCCAGTCCAACAACAAGCAAAAATAAACCCACAACTACATCCAGTCCAACTATAAGCACACGTACAACTAAAACTACTATACCCAGTCTAACAACAAGCACAACTCAAACTAAGCCCACAGTTAAACTAAATCCATCAACAAGCACAACTGTACATACAACTACACCCCGTCCAACAACAAGCACAAATAAACCTACAACTACACACAGTCCAACAACAAGCAAAAATAAACCCACAACTACATCCAGTCCAACTATAAGCACACGTACAACTAAAACTACTATACCCAGTCTAACAACAAGCACAACTCAAACTAAGCCCACAGTTAAACTAAATCCATCAACAAGCACAACTGTACATACAACTACACCCCGTCCAACAACAAGCACAAATAAACCTACAACTACACACAGTCCGATATTAAGCACAAGTACAACTAAACCCACCATACCTAAACTAACAAGCGCAACTACAATAAAACCAACAACTGTACCTAGTTCAACAGCAAGACCTATGACTAAACACAAAACTACACTCTGTGCAACAACAAGCACAACTGCAACTAAACCTACAACTACACCTAGTTCAACAACAAGAACAATTATAACTAATCCCAAAACAAGCACATCTACAAGTACAATTATACACACAACTACAACCAGTCCAACAACAAGCACGAATAAACCCACAACTACACCCAGTCCAAGTATAAGCACAAGTAAAACTAACTCTACTATACCCAGTCTAACAACAAGCACAACTACAATTAAACCCACAACTGCACCCAGTCTAACAAGCACAAATAAACCTGCAATTACATCCAGTTCAACTATCAGCACAGGAACAACTAAACCCACTACACCCAGTCTTACAACAAGCACAACTGAAACTAAGCCTACAACTAAACTCAATCCATCAACAAGCACAATTATACACACAACTACACCCAGTCCAACAACAAGCAGAAATAAACCCACAACTACATCCAGTCCAACTATAAGCACAAGTACAACTAAAACTACTATACTCAGTCTAACAACAAGCACAACTGAAACTAAGCCCACAGTTAAACTAAATCCATCAACAAGCACAACTACAACTATACATACAACTACACCCCGTCCAACAACAAGCACACATAAACCTGCAACTACACACAGTCCAATTATAAGCACAAGTACAACTAAACCCACCATACCCAATCTAACAACAAGCACAACTACAATTAAACCCACAATTGCACCCAGTCCAGCAACAAAACTAACTACAATTAAACCTACAACTACACCTAGTTCAACAGCAAGAGCTACGACTAAACACAAAACTACACTCTATGCAACAAGAGGCACAGCTGCAACTAAACCCACAACTTCACCTAGTTCAACGGCAAGAGCTACGACTAAACGCAAAACTACACTCTATGCAACAAGAGGCACAGCTGCAACTAAACCTACAACTTCACCTAGTTCTACAGCAAGAGCTACGACTAAACGCGAAACTACACTCTATGCAACAAGAGGCACAGCTGCAACTAAACCTACAACTACACCTAGTTCAACAGCAAGAGCTACGACTAAACGCGAAACTACACTCTATGCAACAACAGGCACAGCTGCAACTAAACCCACAACTACACCTAGTTCAACAGCAAGAGCTACGACTAAACGCAAAACTACACTCTATGCAACAAGAGGCACAGCTGCAACTAAACCTACAACTTCACCTAGTTCTACAGCAAGAGCTACGACTAAACGCAAAACTACACTCTATGCAACAAGAGGCACAGCTGCAACTAAACCTACAACTACACCTAGTTCAACAGCAAGAGCTACGACTAAACGCGAAACTACACTCTATGCAACAACAGGCACAGCTGCAACTAAACCCACAACTACACCTAGTTCAACAGCAAGAGCTACGACTAAACGCAACACTACACTCTATGCAACAAGAGGCACAGCTGCACCTAAACCTACAACTTCACCTAGTTCAACAGCAAGAGCTACGACTAAACGCAAAACTACACTCTATGCAACAACAGGCACAACTGCACAACCCACAACTACACCTAGTTCAACAGCAAGAGCTACGACTAAACGCAAAACTACACTCTATGCAACAAGAGGCACAGCTCCAACTAAACCTACAACTACACCTAGTTCAACAGCAAGAGCTACGACTAAACGCAAAACTACACTCTATGGAACAACAGGCACAACTGCACAACCCACAACTACACCTAGTTCAACAGCAAGAGCTACGACTAAACGCAAAACTACACTCTATGCAACAAGAGGCACAGCTGCAACTAAACCTACAACTACACCTAGTTCAACGGCAAGAGCTACGACTAAACGCAAAACTACACTCTATGCAACAAGAGGCACAGCTGCAACTAAACTCACAACTACACCTAGTTCAACAGGAAGAGCTACGACTAAACGCAAAACTACACTCTATGCAACAAGAGGCACAGCTGCAACTAAACCTACAACTTCACCTAGTTCAACAGCAAGAGCTACGACTAAACACAAAACTACACTCGATGCAACAAGAGGCACAGCTGCAACTAAACCTACAACTACACCCAGTTCAACAGCAAGAGCTACGACTAAACGTAAAACTACACTCCATGCAACAAGAGGCACAGCTGCAACTAAACCCACAACTACACCTAGTTCAACAGCAAGAGCTACGACTAAACGCAAAACTACACTCTATGCAACAAGAGGCACAACTGCACAACCCACAACTACACCTAGTTCAACAGCAAGAGCTATGACTAAACGCAAAACTACACTCTATGCAACAACAGGCACAGCTGCAACTAAACCTACAACTTCACCTAGTTCTACAGCAAGAGCTACGACTAAACGCAAAACTACACTCTATGCAACAAGAGGCACAACTGCACAACCCACAACTACACCTAGTTCAACAGCAAGAGCTACGACTAAACGCAAAACTACACTCTATGCAACAAGAGGCACAGCTGCAACTAAACCCACAACTACACCTAATTCAACAGCAAGAGCTACGACTAAACGCAAAACTACACTCTATGCAACAACAGGCACAGCTGCAACTAAACCTACAACTTCACCTAGTTCTACAGCAAGAGCTACGACTAAACGCAAAACTACACTCTATGCAACAAGAGGCACAACTGCACAACCCACAACTACACCTAGTTCAACAGCAAGAGCTACGACTAAACGCAAAACTACACTCTATGCAACAAGAGGCACAGCTGCAACTAAACCCACAACTACACCTAGTTCAACAGCAAGAGCTACGACTAAACGCAAAACTACACTCTATGCAACAAGAGGCACGGCTGCAACTAAACCCACAACTACACCTAGTTCAACAGCAAGAGCTACGACTAAACGCAAAACTACACTCTATGCAACAAGAGGCACAGCTGCAACTAAACCCACAACTACACCTAGTTCAACAGCAAGAGCTACGACTAAACGCAAAACTACACTCTATGCAACAAGAGGCACAGCTGCAACTAAACCTACAACTTCACCTAGTTCTACAGCAAGAGCTACGACTAAACGCAAAACTACACTCTATGCAACAAGAGGCACAGCTGCAACTAAACCCACAACTACACCTAGTTCAACAGCAAGAGCTACGACTAAACGCAAAACTACACTCTATGCAACAAGAGGCACAGCTGCAACTAAACCCACAACTACACCTAGTTCAACAGCAAGAGCTACGACTAAACGCAAAACTACACTCTATGCAACAAGAGGCACAACTGCACAACCCACAACTACACCTAGTTCAACAGCAAGAGCTACGACTAAACGCAAAACTACACTCTATGCAACAAGAGGCACAGCTGCAACTAAACCCACAACTACACCCAGTTCAACAAGAACAATTCCAACTATACCCAAAACGGCACCCAGTTCAACAAGAGGCACAGCTACAACTAACCCCAAAACAAGCACATCTACAAGCACAATTATACACACAACTACACCCAGCCCAACAACAAGCACAAATAAATCCACAACTGCGCCCAGTCACACTGCAAGCACAAGAACAACTAAATCCACTATACTCAGTCTTACAAGCACAGCTACAATTAAACCCACAATTACACCCAGTCCAGCAACAAAAACAATTAAACCCACAACTACGCCCAATTCAACAGCAAGAGCTACAACTAAACACACAACTACACCTTTTCCAACAACAAGCACAATTACAAAAACTACACTATTTCTGCCAAAAAGCACAATTCCAACTAAACCAACAACCAGATCCAGTGCAACAACTGCAACTAAACCCAGTCTAACAAAAAGTACAACTACTTGGAAAGTTACAACTACACAAAATATAAAAATAGGCAAAACTAATTCTACAACTACAGCAAGAATAACACAAATGACAAGCAAGCGTACAACACCCAGTCACATGATATCCACAATTACAGCCACACAAGCTTATACTGAACACACGCAGAACAAAGGCAAAACCAATTCTCTGGAGATCCCACCTGAGAATGACACAATCAACAAACAATGTCCCCCCATTATATTATACCCCAGCTATCCCTGCTTAGCCAGTGGACCTTTATATGACCTCCAGCAAGAGCTCTTGGACCTCATGAAAAAAGCCATAGACATAATACATGAAATCCAGGCCAACAATACGAAGAGATGTCAACCATAAATAACTGCAGGTGGACTTATGAGAGTAATTAATAACACGATACTATAATGCTATGTAACACGACTGACATGTACCTAATACAACAGTAATGTAATAAAAAACAAAAATATAAATATTGTATTTGTGTAATTAATGCCTTAGTGACCAAGCCTGTACGGTCTGGTCATTAAGGCGCAAAGTTTGGAAATCTGACGTGTCATTTTAACATAGAATAACTCTGTAAAGCTTATGCAAATCCAAGTGATTCTGACATTGTTTTTTCACCACATGTTGTACTTCATTTAAGTGGTAAAAATAGACTGATAGAATTTGTGTATATTTATTAAAAGCGCAAAAATTGGAAACATTTTGAAAAAATTGGCATTTTTTTCATATTTTCAACTGCAATATGTCAAATATGGGCAAACATACTGAACAAAATATTGATGAGATATATATTTCCATCTGTTTACTTTATTCTGGAAGCACATTGGAAAAACTTTAGTTTTTTTTTAACCATTTAGGAGACGTACAAATTTAACATTAATTATTAACATTTTTGAAAACATTTTTTTTCCTGCACTAAGCCAAGATTGCAAAGGCTCATAGGTGTCAGAATGATAGATACCCCCACATCTTAATGTATTTACTGAGGGGGGTCATGAGTATTTTGATCCCAAAGATTCTTTTCAGGAGTTAATACAATTTAGAAGAGAAAAAATAAAATGTCCTATTTTTGCAAAAGACAGTTTTTTTTCTATAGTGCACATGAAAATAAGGATTTGCACCCCAAAATTGATACCGTTGTTTGTCCTGTGTTTAGAAACATACCCATTGCAGCCCTAATCTTCTGTCTGTATGCACAACAGGGCCCGAACCGAAAGGAGCAGCTGGTGGCTTTCAGAACAGAGATTTTGTTTGGAGGTGTTTTAGGCCACATTGCACACTTGTAGAACCTTTGAGCTTCCAAACTGATGGAGAACCCCACAAATGACCCTATTTTCAAAACTAGACCCCTTAATGAATTTATCAAGGAGTGTACTGTGTATTTTGACCCCACAGTTTTTGAATCAATTTTAGTAAAGCTGGAGGAAGAAATTATGATTGTCATTTTTTTGCAATTGCATCTTTTTAAACAGTTTTTTTGTACAGCCTACGTATAAATGAAGACTTTCACCCCAAAATGGATCTCCCTGTTTGTCCTGTGTTTTGAAACATACTCATTGTGGCCCTATGTCCGTATGCACAATGGGGCCCAAACCAAAAGGAGCACCAACTGGCTTTAAGAACATAAATTTTGCTTGAAGGTGTTTTAGACCCCATTGCACACTTATAGAGCCCTTGAGCGGCCAAAACAATAGAGAACCCCCACAAATGACCCCATTTTGAAAACAAGACCCATTAACAAATTCATCTACTTTGACATCTCAGTTTTTGAATAAATCTAAGCAAAGTAGAAGGGAAAAAAATTTTGATTGTCATTTTTTGGGCATTTGTACCATTTTAAATAAGGTTTCTTTGTACAGCACACATATAAATAGCCCCAAATAGATGCCTCCATTTGTCCTGTGTTCATAGACATACCAATTTTAGCCCCAATCTACTGATAGGGCACATCACTAGGCCTGTAATGGATGGAACACCCATTGGATTTCAGGGCACAGCTGAATAAATTCTAGGCCTAATTGCTCACTTTGTGCAGAAAAAAGAGTAACTCCCTAAAAATAATTCCCCCCTGCCCTTTTTGCATTTTCGAAAATCTTAGATATAAGTAATAGTACAAACTATATGGAATGTCTGAAAATGGGTAATTATGGAGGCCCAGTTGGGATGGGCACATGGGGCAATAAAACCGGGTAGCCCTCCTCCTCCTCCCATGCTTCCTGCAACCCTGACACTTTTTTCAGGGTATTTGTTGACCTCAGTGGCAGGGATGGGGTGTGAAAAATGGCACTCTGAAGCTTGCAAAGTTGCGGCGGTGTCACACAGAAGGCGCTCAACAAGCTGCTCCTGAAACTGCAAGAAGGTGAGCGTTCCCGGGCTTTCTGGTAAATTATGTATTACAGGTAGTGGTCTGAATAACGCTGGGTTCACACAGCTGTATGTGGAATCCGCTTGTGGAGGCCGGCAGCGGATCCCAGCTGTGAGCCCAGCCATGGCCCTGCGTACGGCTACATAACGTACTGCGCTTAACTGCGTACTCACACAGGCGGTCATGTGCAGTACATCTTTTTTTGCTTATATTTCCGGCGCAGTGGCATAGCGATGACGCAGGTAACTGCAGCCCGTACACAATGCAGTTGTAATGGGCTACCGATATATCTGCGACCATAAAGCACAATGGGCTCTATGTTACGGATATCCGCGGTAAAACAGAACATGTTGCGTTCTGTTTTCTGCGAGTGGATTATGTTATTCCGACCTATTAATGTGAGCGGAATTGTGTAATCCAATGCATTTGATTGATCCGCGGATCAAACGCTTGCAGGATCTGTAATTTCTATCCGGTCATGTAAGACCGGCCTAAGATAGATCGCTACCTTTTTACTGCATGACCGGGGACCACTCAACGAGGCCACCTGTCACTGCTCTAGGCTCTCAGCTACCTTTGATAGCCATGCAGCGTCCCGTAGGGTAACCCCTGACACATACGCATAGGAGCTGGGGGGGGGGGGGGGGGGTAAAGTGTTGGCTTTTCACGGCGGCACTTACCAGGCTCCCTCTCGAAGGGACACACGTTGCCAAGGCCAGGGCAGCACTGGGCCTCTGCTGAACACCGTGAATTTGTCACGGGTGATGACACCGTTCCAATACCCCCCAGCAAGAACATCGTTGGGGAAAAAATAAATGAGCCACAGACAGTTTAAGTACCTCCGGTCCCCCGGAAGGGTCGAGGCCTGGAAATAACTTTGCTGGAAAACTTCACCAATACAAGGCATGAATTCAAAAGACACACTTGTGCAGGTAAGACAGAAGATTTGAAGTCCGGAAGAAAATTCAGGATGATACCAGTTCTGCAGTCCAAGTTATCTGTCAGGCACCGCTCCTGGATGGGGGAACACTCCAGAGCAGGATAGGGGTAGGAACACTCCACAGACTCTTGGTCAGAGAAGTACCTCTACTGGCGGTCGCAGACTTCAGGATGCGTGGGTATGTAAAACAAACAATTGCGTTCCTCTGCACTAGGCCTTGACAGACTGAACTGGCTCTTTGCTCACTCTTTCTCTTAGGTAAAATGACAGAGGTGAGAAGGAAAACAAAAGTATGTTTCACAGGAAAAGAGCCAAAGGTGCAGAGCAGGCACAATCGCATAAGGCCGGCACAATCTCCGTAGGGTCGGCACAATGGCCGTAGACCCTAACAAAATGCAGCAAGCCACACTATAAACTGGAGGGGCTAAACTGTCCACTGCAGACTCATATGCAACCACCCACTCAACCAGCCCAGATTGGGGAGGAGTGACTGCAGACGAACCAAAATGTCAGCCAGTGTGGCTCACTGTTGAGATACGGGGCAACCCACTGCTATGTCAGTGTGAGTTGTAATCCTGTATTGTGGGACTTAATTTGTTTTTACTTTTGCATGTTCGCCGGCGATCATGTGATTGGGGACCACTCACTGTGGCCCTCAGTCACTGCTCCAGGCTCTCGGCTACCTTTAGTAGCCAGGAGCTAGGAGATTTTAAATTTTCCGAGCCCTCCCCAGCAACTGCGCTTGCGTCCTCTATTTTGCTGATGGGCACATGCACCGAAGCAGTTAAAAGGTCCACGGATAAAGATCCCATCGGGAAACATTGCCAGGGATCTTACGTAAGTAATTTCACCTCCCCTCAGAGATTTTTTTTTACTTTTACATGATCACCGTTATCCATTAGATAACGGCGAACACATGATCAGGGACCGTGTACTGCGGTCCCCCGTGAAATCTCTATGCTCTTGGCTACATTTTGTAGCCAGGAGCAATGAGATTTTAAATTATCCGGGCAATCGCAGCTTTTGTGCATATATCTACCATTTTGCTGACGGACGCGTGCGTAGAAGCTGGGGTAAGGTCCGTGGATAAATCTGGGGGCCTTAGGTACGTAATTTAATCTCCCACCACGAATATGATCCATGAGGAGAGATGAAACGTAAACTTTTTTTTTCTATTTTAAATTTTTTTCTTTTGTTTTTAACTTTACATGATCGCCATTATCTATTGGATAACGGCGATCATGTGATCGGGAATTGTATACAGCGGTTCCTAGTGACATCTGCCTGCTCTCGGCTACACATGCTAGCCGGGTGCAGACAGATTTTAAATCTCCCGGGCTCCCGGCCTTCTGCGCATGCGCCTGACAATGCTCCATCGCTGATATGACTGATATGGACTTATTGTTGGATAAAGTACGGAAACCAGGTCCCCCTAGGATTCCTTTTATTTCAACCTATGGCCCCCAGAGTGGAGAGGTTAGGAATATTCTGATGAGACATTGGCCTATCTTGAGAGATTGTTGTAACAACATACCTGAGTTTAAACTACCACCAATATTGGCCTACAAGAGGGGTAGTAATATTAGGGATAAGGTGGTTAGGCCCCTTATTACTCCAGGTGGTGGACTGAAACAGCAGACATTCGGTCAGAGCAAGAGGGGCAATTTTCCTTGTCTCTCTTGCTGCAATAATTTACAGAAGGGGGATCATTTTAGACACCCTATTTCAGGCAGGAAGTATATGTTAAAAGGCAGGTTTTCCTGTACCACATCATATGCGGTATATTTGATTACGTGCCCTTGCGGGCTTGGCTACGTAGGGCAAACAACTATGGAAATACGTAGCCGAATTATAAATCATAAAAGCACGATTCGGACAAGAAAAATAGACCTTCCAATTCCGAAACATTTTTGTGATTTTCAACACACTGTGAGCCAATTAAGATTTAACCCTTTCCAATCCATTTATTTTTCCTCACCCATTCTCCCCAGCTCCAAATAAATTGTAGCTGGGGAAAATGGGTGAGAAAAAATACATTTTCCCTGCACCCTCCTGAACTGACAGAGTTCAGGAGGGTGCAGGTGCTCACTGCACCATGGAGGGACCTGCTTACCTGACCGGCGTCTTCCGCATTCTCCTTCTGCCTCCCGGCTCGGCGATCATGTGACCGCTGGGGTCAGGTGGCACCCAACGGTCACATGATCGCCGGGCCGGGAGACAGAAGGAGAACGCGCAAGACGCCGGTCAGGTAAGCAGGTCCTCCCACAGTGCAGGCTCCCGGCTCGGAGTTCATGTGACCGCCGGGGGTCTGGTGACACCGGCGGTCACATGATCGCCGGCCGGAATCTCCGTGCATTGCATAGCGCTAATTGAGCGCTATGTAATGTGTAAAGGTGAAGGCAGAAAGGGTTAAAAACCCTTTCTGCCTTCTCCTCGGGGGTCCTCGATGTGGACCAGTGCAGGAGTGTATCTGCACCCGATGTGTCTGCCGATCGGGTGCAGATCTACTCCTGCACTGCAGTGTCCGGCCTGCCCCGACATTGGAGCTGTGGAGGAAAATGATGATGTCGGGGCAGGCCCGACATTGGATTGGAAAGGGTTAAGGTCATAGACTGGGTAGCACCATTGCCTAGGGGAGGAGATCGTGAGGGTTTACTCAGACGTAAAGAAATGAAATGGATACACGAGCTGGAGACTTTGACCCCCAAGGGGTTAAATATAGAATATCCAATAATGTCATTGCTATAAATAATACATTGAAATTTTTAATGAGTGTAAATTACTAGGACCTCGTCTCGTGTTTGTTTTTAATCACCTTATATTTGTTTGTATTACAGATACGGCTCATATGCATGTGCGCCATTCTTCTGGAGTTTGACCCTCCTCCATGCCACATATTTGCTAAAATTGCTGCTGTGTCTTGGATTAAACTTGTGGTTGTTCAATAAATGATATTGCATACATATACGTCTGGCCCATTAA
This sequence comes from Eleutherodactylus coqui, assembly GCF_035609145.1. Lineage (NCBI taxonomy): Eukaryota > Metazoa > Chordata > Amphibia > Anura > Eleutherodactylidae > Eleutherodactylus > Eleutherodactylus coqui. Next base: position 151,535,659 of record NC_089845.1, on the reverse strand, counting down.
ATTACTCTGACCTGGTATTAATTATGGTACGCACAAAAGATAACGAGTATGAAATGGTTTTTCTACATGAGATACCTAATGTGGTTACAATGACAAATTTCTAAACTTCATAATTAACTATGTATGACCTAAATGATTTTTTGCTGCGGCATTTGTATGTCATATATTGATTCGTTATGTTACTTGGACCATCTGGATATATATATATATATATGTATTCGCACTGCTTGATAGCAGTTTGATTATACTAAAATATGGCTCAGTATAACTTGTGTCTGATACTTTATATGTGCATATTCATGAATGGGAGGGGCTTGCATGTTTACATGCCTTTGTAGAGCCACCTAGGATCTGAATGAGTAGTCCATTATATATATGTAAATCCCGATGGCTGTACTATACAAATGCTCTATTGGTCATTTGTTAATATAATATGACATGCTGTGCGCATTAATGTAATATAACAGAAGGTTGAAATGTCCATGGATACTCCGTTTAGCGCTATACGATCAGCGCATGCGCAGTACACAGTAAGAAGCCGGTCTGAGTTTGGGCACTGTAGTCTCGCGAGATTTGAGAAGTGCTGTGGACGCAGCTTGATGATGTATGCATCAGCAATACCGGAGGCTATGGTGGAAGGACGCACATGCATAATGAGTAAGTCAGCTGTTTGTTATCTGTTTTTAATTGTTCTGCTATATAAGTATTGGGCTGGTGGGTGTTGTATATACTTGATAAAGATCATGTTAGATCGAAACGTCGTATGGTGACTGGAGGAATAAAGGTTTTGTGATTGCATCGTTTCCTGCTGCCACGGCTATTTTTTCTGCTGATATGACGGCACATGGCCAACTTCCTGCTCCGGATCACAATAGGCATGTGTAAATTGTGAAGATTGTTTAGGGCCATTTACACAGGATGAATGTCGGGCAAACGATGCCTGACACTCGTCCCTGTGTTTCCTCGCTCCCGTGCTGTTGCACAGGAGCTACTGGTGCTGGCTCACTCATGGAGCGGCAATCAGGGGGATGGGGCAATGCAGGAGGATTTCTCTCCTCTCGCTCCCCTGCCTCTATCCATTGAGATAACACAGTTGCTGTTAACTACTGAACGGCCGCTGTTTAAACTGGACGATGAGCGATAAAGCTCATTGTTTAAAAGAGCTGTTGGCCACTCTGTGAGCGAGACAGCTCTGTTGGCTCCCGTGCAACAGCATGGGAGCGAGGAAACACAGGGACGAGTATTGGGCATCGCTTGCCCAACATTCGTCCTGTGTAAATGGGCCTTAAGTCACCAAGTAGAATTTTCCAAGAGAAGAAAAGCATGGCTTGCCAAGCACTATATGAGGCCAAAATGTAAGACTTGTTGCACCATATGGGAGGACGACCTGCAGTTCATGGATGAGCATGAGGAACAGGTGTACTTCTTGCAGAGCATGTAAGTATCAGACTGCAGGACCTCCATGATAGTGACTATTACCCCAATATCTGGTGCTAGCCCTCGCAGACATGACCCCCACACTCATCAGGAGACTAGACCTCAGGGACAAGGAACCATATATAACACTATAGTAATAGTGGGAATGTAGAAGGAAAAATAATACAAATATCCCCGATCCCCTAGCAGGCCCTATTATTAGGTGACTTATCCGCCTTACTCTATTAGAGGTGGAGAGAATGCGATGGCCGCTTCTGGCCATGACAGGCAAATAATACAAAGTAACCCTTCATATAATCAGCAGAAATTCCTAGCTGCAATCTGATTGGTTATTGCAGGAAATTTCTTGTTTTGTCTGTTCTAGATTTTTGTATAGAAATATTGTTTTTCTGACCATTTTATAACCTGTAAATGTCATATTTATAATTCTTTCTTCTTTTCCTTCTTCCGCAGGTTGCATCAGACTCTGGATTGGAGCGATTGCGTTTTTTACCAGTAATTATCTTCCAGTATAATGACCCTATTTCTCTTCTGTTTTTTGCAATTGCTGTTTTTTTTTTGCTATTTTTTCTTCTAAAAAAATTAAACCCCCATCTACCCTAAAATGGTGCACAGTAAAATAATTAAATTATCCCACAAAACTCTGCCCTTGTATGGTGCAGCTGATGGCAAAATCACAAAAGTTATAGTTATTAGAACATGGAGATGCAAAAATATAAAAAAAATTGCTGCATCCTTAAAGCCTAAAAAAAGGCAGGGCTCTTAAAGGGTTAACCCGACCACCTACAGGTTTTCATTTTTATACTTCCATATAACATATATTATTCTCTGGTCACATTAGCTGCAAGAACTAAATTTTTTTATATATGTGATGTGTTGCTCCACGGAGACGAAGATGAGGATAGAAGTGACAAAGCACCAACTGAAGATGTCCCCAAGAATGGACTCAGCAGCAAGCTCACCCAGACCGGACTCAGCGCCGAGCCCACCGAGACTGGATCTGCTGACAGCAATGTGTAAGTACAGAATCACCTACAATGTGCTTATTATTTAAAGGGGTTGTCCCGCGCCGAAACGGGTTTTTTTTTTTTTCAACCCCCCCCCCGTTCGGCGCGAGACAACCCCGATGCAGGGAGGTAAAGAAAGCTCACCGGAGCGCTTACCTTAATCCCCGCGCTCCGGTGACTTCTCTACTCACCGCTGAAGATGGCCTCTTCCTCCGTGGACCGCAGCTCTTCTGTGCGGTCCACTGCCGATTCCAGCCTCCTGATTGGCTGGAATCGGCACGTGACGGGGCGGAGCTACACGGAGCTACACGGAGCCCCATAGAAGACTGCAGAAGACCCGGACTGCGCAAGCGCGGCTAATTTGGCCATCGGAGGCCAAAAATTAGTCGGCTCCATGGAGACGAGGACGCTAGCAACGGAGCAGGTAAGTATAAAACTTTTTATAACTTCTGTATGGCTCATAATTAATGCACAATGTACATTACAAAGTGCATTATTATGGCCATACAGAAGTGTATAGACCCACTTGCTGCCTCGGGACATCTCCTTTAAGTATACCATATATAATAAATAAATCTTGGTATTTGTATAGCACCAACTTATTCCGCAGGTAATTATTACTTATTACCCCCCACCAAGCTGGGTTCTCATTTTACTGACCTCAGAAGGATGGAAGACTGAGACAACCTTAAGCCGGCTACCTGAATCATGCGGGGATCGAACCTTCAACCTTCAGATTGTAGGCGAGAGCTTAAATCTGCGCCATACAAGGCAAATTTTATAACTGTAATATATATGTTATGTGTAGGAAATGCTGAGCGGGGAGCGAGAAGCAAACAAGAAGCCCCCGAGTGGCCGGCAAGTCTTTCACTGTGAAAGCACTGCATGAGTGCTAATGACCTTAGCAGTGACATCAGCACTCGTGCAATCGCTTCCCAGACTGTCGGTCCGTGTAAAAGAGGCTTTAGACACCACATACAACACTACATTACAGATTGGTAATTGATGATTGATCAGTGTCTAATAGGCTGGAGAAGGATACAGATGTGAGAAACATGGATGTGAATGAGGAATTGGAGGGCGATGATGAGGAAGATGAGGTGGCATACATGATGGATCACATTGTAGGAGCCCACAGCAGTGACTGTTACCCCAATATCTGGGCTTATCCTCCTGGACATCGCCCCACACTCCCTCATCAGAAATCACCTATCATTCAATCATTACAACACATGATATCAGTAGTGCATGGTCCGTCATGGACGCCACCAAATATAATGGCTTAGCTTTGTTTTTGGACATTTGGTTTCTCATCATGTATATTTTTCTCCAACAGCAAAAGCAGCAAAACACCCAGCAGATGGAAGAGATTTTGCAGGTGAATACAAGATTCATTCATTATGTCTTAGAGGTTTTTTCTTTGTGGTTTATGGTGCCGCTTTGGCTCTGTTCACATTTATGTTGTGGATTCTGTTTTCCTTCTATATTATGGGGGCAGGAAGACAGAATCGCGTGGCTGAAAGGTTCGATCATATAACGGGACTGTATGGCACTAAATAGACCCCATTGATTATAATGAGTCTGTTTGGTTCCTGTTATCCTGTCCAGCCTTTTACCGGACATAAAAGTTCTGCATGTAGGACTTTTTTGTCAATTTCATGCATGATCTGCAGCGGGGGATCCGGACAGAACCTATGGCACTGATGTCAGCAAAGCCTTATTTCCTCACCTACATCCCCCCATGTACAGATAAGAGGTAATGGTGATCCAACGATTACCAGCCATTAATCACTGTTACCAGTCATCTGTACAGAGAACAATGCCCAGAACACACAGCTTTTGCCCCATTGACATCTCTCTTCTATCCATCCAATACAAGGAGACCCTCGATGCCATCAGTAACCACACTTCTCTACCGCCCAAGTCTTCATTGGCCACCTGTATTGTGCTCAGTGTATACTACTGTATACTGTGAGTTACATGTTGTGTGGTATATGGACATATAATGACCAGATTCATATTCAGTATATAAAACCCCAACCATCTGAGACAATGCTAAGTACATCTAGTCCATCTAAAGAAGGATAATGGGAGGCAAGCACCCTCTAAACCCTCACAGTGGTTTATTGTATCACGTGGAGTTGAAACCTTATATATATCACCACTTCTCTGACCCTGAACTTCCGGCTTCTGCCCCATTAGACCCCTCTCCTGACCCTCCATCCTCCAGTATTCCCCAGTGATTCATACTTGTTTTTTTCTATCTTCAGAGCCTTCAGACAACTATTATCCTGCTGTGCCTGCAAACCATCTGATGACAGCTGAAATATCTTGCCTCCTATAATCCCCTTCCCTCACCCCACCCACATAACCCTCTCCCCTCTCTCACCCAATAAATCTTTCCCTTCCCCAATCGCCTCCACTCCCCCATCCCCCTCCCCAATTCCCAGTGTTCAACATCTATAGCCACTCCTAGAAAGATAGATAGGGGATATGAAAAAGATAGATAGATAGATAGATAGATAGATAGATAGATAGATAGATAGATAGATAGATAGATAGATAGATAGGGAATATCAGAAAGATGGGTAGATAGGGAATATCAGAAAGATGGGTAGATAGGGAATATGAGAAAGATAGATAGGGATATTAGATAGGCATAAGAGATAGATATGACCCCATAACCCTCTCCCCAATCCCCTCTACTCCCCCACCCTTCTGTCACCTTCATAAACTTCTCCCTCCCTCATCAGAAATCACATTTGAGAGGCAGGGGGCAGACGTGACAGAGAAACAACATTGAACAAATGTTAATCCATTCATTGCAGTGCACGGCTCCATGGCTCCCCAATCTTCCTCCTGTGTCCCACCCCATAACTCTCTACCCAATAAAAACATTTTAAAAAATGGTTGGACTCGTACTGGACTCTTGCAGCATGAGTGCACAAGGAAGGAGTGAACCAAATCCTTGGTCAGGGCCGGCTCTAGGTTTACATGGGCCTTTCGGCAACAAAGTCTCCATGGGTCACCTTAGTAATTTATAGACCCCATTCTGTAACCTGAGTCATTAATAAAGCCCCATAGTACCCTCTAAGTCATTAATGAGAGATGATTAGAGATGAGCGAACGTACTCGGTAAGGCCGATTTCGCAATCGAGCACCGCGATTTTCGAGTACTTCACGACTCGGGTGAAAAGATTTGGGGGTCGCCGGGGGGCGGGGCGTGGTGTGGTGGAGCGGGGGGTAGCAGCGCGAAACAGGGACGAGCTCTCTCTCTCTCCTTCTCCCCCCCACTCCCCTCTGCAACCCCCCGCTCACCCACGGCGCCTCCCGAATCTTTTCACCCGAGTAGTGAAGTACTCGAAAATCGCGGTGCTCGATTGCGAAATCGGCCTTACCGAGTACGTTCGCTCATCTCTAGAGATGATCAATGAGTGGAAAAAATGGATCTGCGCTAGAGATGAGCGAGCACCAAAATGCTCGGGTGCTCGTTACTCAGGACGAAATTATCGCGATGCTCGAGGGTTCGTTTCGAGTAACGAACCCCATTGAAGTCAATGGGCGACCCGAGCATTTTTGTATTTCGCCGATGCTCGCTAAGGTTTTCATGTGTGAAAATCTGGGCAATTCAAGAAAATGATGGGAACGACACAGCAACGGATAGGGCAGGCGAGGGGCTACATGTTGGGCTGCATCTCAAGTTCACAGGTCCCACTATTAAGCCACAATAGCGGCAAGAGTGGGCCCCCCCCCAACAACTTTTACTTCTGAAAAGCCCTCATTAGCAATGGATACCTTAGCTAAGCACCACACTACCTCCAACAAAGCACAATCACTGCCTGCATGACACTCCGCTGCCACTTCTCCTGGGTTACATGCTGCCCAACCCCCCCCCCACGACCCAGTGTCCACAGCGCACACCAAACTGTCCCTGCCCAGCCTTCAGCTGCCCTCATGCCACGCCACCCTCATGTCTATTTATAAGAGCGTCTGCCATGACGAGGAACCGCAGGCACACACTGCAGAGGGTTGGCATGGCTAGGCAGCGACCCTCTTTAAAAGGGGCGGGGCGATAGCCCACAATGCTGTACAGAAGCAATGAGAAATATAATCCTGTGCCACCGCCATCAGGAGCTGCACACGTGGGCATAGCAATGGGGAACCTATGTGCCACACACTATTCATTCTGTCAAGGTGTCTGCATGCCCCAGTCAGAGCGCGGTTTTTAATTCATAGACACAGGCAGGTACAACTCCCTATTGTGAAGTCCCTGTGGACCGACAGCATGGGTGGCTCCCTGGAACCCACCGGCGGTACATAAAAATATCCCATTGCATTGCCCAACACAGCTGAGGTAGTAATGTCGTGCTTAATGCAGGTGGGCTTCGGCCCACACTGCATGCCCCAGTCAGACTGGGGTTCTTTAGAAGTGGAAACAGATGCATTTATAATTCCCTGTGGACCCACAGCATGGGTGGGTGCCAGGAAGCCACCGGCGGTACATAAATATATCCCATTGCATTGCCCAACACAGCGGATGTAACGTCAGCTGTAATGCAGGTGGGCTAAAAATTAATTTGATTACACTGTAGGCGAGGGCCCACAAAAATTGCTGTATCAACAGTACTAATGTACATCCAAAAAATTGGCCATGGCCAACCAAGAGGGCAGGTGAAACCCATTAATCGCTTTGGTTAATGTGGCTTAAGTGGTAACTAGGCCTGGAGGCAGCCCAGTTTAACGAAAAATTGGTTCAAGTTAAAGTTTCAACGCTTTTAAGAGCATTGAAACGTATAAAAATTGTTTAGAAAAATTATATGAGTGAGCCTTGGGGCCCTAAGAAAAATTGCCCGTTCAGCGTGATTACGTGAGGTTTCAGGAGGAGGAGCAGGAGGAGGAGGAGGAGGAATAATATACACAGATTGATGAAGCAGAAATGTCCCCGTTTTGGATGGTGAGAGAGAACGATGCTTCCATCCGCGGGTGCAGCCTACGTATTGCTTACGTATCGCTGCTGTCCGCTGGTGGAGAAGAGAAGTCTGGGGAAATCCAGGCTTTGTTCATCTTGATGAGTGTTAGCCTGTCGGCACTGTCGGTTGAGAGGTGGGTACGCTTATCCGTGATGATTCCCCCAGCCACACTAAACACACTCTCTGACAAGACGCTAGCCGCAGGACAAGCAAGCACCTCCAGGGCATACAGCGCGAGCTCAGGCCACGTGTCCAGCTTCGACACCCAGTAGTTGTAGGGGGCAGAGGCGTCACGGAGGACGGTCGTGCGATCGGCTACGTACTCCCTCACCATCCTTTTACAGTGCTCCCGCCAACTCAGCCTTGACTGGGGAGCGGTGACACAGTCTTGCTGGGGAGCCATAAAGCTGGCAAAGGCCTTGGAGAATGTTCCCCTGCCTGCGCTGTACATGCTGCCTGATCTCTGCGCCTCCCCTGCTACCTGGCCCTCGGAACTGCGCCTTCGGCCACTAGCGCTGTCGGATGGGAAGTTTACCATCAGTTTGTCCACCAGCGCCCTGTGGTATAGCATCATTCTCGAACCCCTTTCCTCTTCGGGAATGAGAGTGCAAAGGCTCTCCTTATACCGTGGATCGAGCAGTGTGTACACCCAGTAATCCGTAGTGGCCAGAATGCGTGTAACGCGAGGGTCACGAGAAAGGCATCCTAACATGAAGTCAGCCATGTGTGCCAGGGTACCTGTACGCAACACATGGCTGTCTTCACTAGGAAGATCACTTTCAGGATCCTCCTCCTCCTCCTCTTCCTCCTCCTCAGGCCATACACACTGAAAGGATGACAGGCAAGCAGCATGGGTACCGTCAGCAGTGGGCCAAGCTGTCTCTTCCCCCTCCTCCTCATCCTCCTCATGCTCCTCCTCCTCCTCCTGAACGCGCTGAGATATAGACAGGAGGGTGCTCTGACTATCCAGCGACATACTGTCTTCCCCCAGCTCTGTTTCCGAGCGCAAAGCGTCTGCCTTTATGCTTTGCAGGGAACTTCTCAAGATGCATAGCAGAGGAATGGTGACGCTAATGATTGCAGCATCGCCGCTCACCACCTGGGTAGACTCCTCAAATTTTCCAAGGACCTGGCAGATGTCTGCCAACCAGGCCCACTCTTCTGTAAAGAATTGAGGAGGCTGACTCCCACTGCGCCGCGCAAGTTGGAGTTGGTATTCCACTATAGCTCTACGCTGCTCATAGAGTCTGGCCAACATGTGGAGCGTAGAGTTCCACTGTGTGGGCACGTCGCACAGCAGTCGGTGCACTGGCAGATTAAATCGATGTTGCAGGGTCCGCAGGGTGGCAGCGTGCGTGTGTGATTTGCGGAAATGTGCGCAGATCCGGCGCACCTTTCCGAGCAGGTATGACAAGTGGGGGTAGCTTTTCAGAAAGCGCTGAACCACCAAATTAAACACATGGGCCAGGCATGGCACGTGCGTGAGGCTGCCGAGCTGCAGAGCCGCCACCAGCTTACGGCCGTTGTCACACACGACCATGCCCGGTTGGAGGCTCAGCGGCGCAAGCCAGCGGTCCGTCTGCTCTGTCAGACCCTGCAGCAGTTCGTGGGCCGTGTGCCTCTTCTCTCCTAAGCTGAGTAGTTTCAGCACGGCCTGCTGACGCTTGCCCACCGCTGTGCTGCCACGCCGCGTGACACCGACTGCTGGCGACGTGCTGCTGCTGACACATCTTGATTGCGAGACAGAGGTTGCGTTGGAGGAGGAGGAGGGTGGTTTAGTGGAGGAAGCATACACCCCCGCAGATACCACCACCGAGCTGGGGCACGCAATTCGGGGGGTGGGTAGGACGTGAGCGGTCCCAGGCTCTGACTCTGTCCCAGCCTCCACTAAATTCACCCAATGTGCCGTCAGAGAGATATAGTGGCCCTGCCCGCCTGTGCTTGTCCACGTGTCTGTTGTTAAGTGGACTTTGGCAGTAACCGCGTTGGTGAGGGCGCGTACAATGTTGCGGGAGACGTGGTCGTGCAGGTCTGGGACGGCACATCGGGAAAAGTAGTGGCGACTGGGAACCGAGTAGCGCGGGGCCGCCGCCGCCATCATGCTTTTGAAAGCCTCCGTTTCCACAAGCCTATACGGCAGCATCTCTAGGCTGATCAATTTGGCAATGTGCACGTTTAACGCTTGAGCGTGCGGGTGCGTGGCGTCGTACTTGCGCTTGCGCTCAAACTGTGGCGCTAGTGACGTCTGGACGCTACGCTGAGAGACATTGCTGGATGGGGCCGAGGACAGCGGAGGTGAGGGTGTGGGTACAGGCCAGGAGACGGTAGTGCCTGTGTCCTCAGAGGGGGGTTGGATCTCAGTGGCAGGTTGGGGCACAGGGGGAGAGGCAGGGGTGCAAACCGGAGGCGGTGAACGGGCATCGTCCCACCTTGTGGGGTGCTTGGCCATCATATGCCTGCGCATGCTGTTGGTGGTGCCTCCCCAGCTGATCTTGGCGCGACAAAGGTTGCACACCACTGTTCGTCGGTCGTCAGGCGTCTCTGTGAAAAACTGCCAGACCTTAGAGCACCTCGGCCTCTGCAGGGTGGCATGGCGCGAGGGTGCGCTTTGGGAAACAGTTGGTGGATTATTCGGTCTGGCCCTGCCTCCACCCCTGGCCACCGCACTGCCTCTTGCAACCTGCCCTGCTGCTGCCCTTGCCTGCCCCTCTGAAGACCTGTCCTGAGTAGGCGTTGCACACCAGGTGGGGTCAGTCACCTCATCGTCCTGCTGCTCTTCCTCCGAATCCTCTGTGCGCTCCTCCCTCGGACTTACTGCCCTTACTACTACCTCACTGCAAGACAACTGTGTCTCATCGTCATCGTCCTCCTCACCCACTGAAAGGTCTTGAGACAGTTGGCGGAAGTCCCCAGCCTCATCCCCGGACCCCGGGAACTTTCCAATGGTTGTGCATCAGTGACGATAAACTCCTCTGGTGGGAGAGGAACCACTGCTGCCCAATCTGAGCAGGGACCCGAGAACAGTTCCTGGGAGTCTTCCCGCTCCTGAGCATGTGTCATTGTAGTGGAGTGAGGAGGCTGGGAGGAAGGAGGAGCAGCAGACAGAGGATTCGGATTTGCAGCACTGGACGGCGCAGAACTCTGGGTGGATGATAGCTTGCTCGAAGCACTTTCTGCCATCCACGACAGGACCTGCTCACACTGCTCATTTTCTAATAAAGGTCTCCCGCGTGGACCCATTAATTGGGCGATGAATCTGGGGACGCCAGAAACGTGCCTCTCTCCTAATCGCGCAGTAGTCGGCTGCGACACACCTGGATCAGGAGCTCGGCCTGTGCCCACACCCTCACTTGGGCCTCCGCGTCCTCGGCCGCGTCCACGTCCTCTAGGCCTACCCCTACCCCTCAGCATGCTGTATTACCAGTGATTTCCAAGCCAGGAAAAAAATTGGCGCAAGCCTGCAGCCAAAATAGAATTTTTTCCCTTGTTTTTCAAAGGACAAGCCACACTGCGTGTATTCAATGAATACTACTAAGTTTAATAACTGTGTTGTGGCCCTGCAAATGTGTCAGAGAACTGCAGTGATGCAAAGTTATTCGCTACAGCAGATCAGGGATTTCCCATGCAGGAAAAAAATTGGCGCAAGCCTGCAGTAAAACGTAGCTGGCTGCGTCTGATTTTTTTAAACGTTCTGCACGCAGCACACATGTACCCAGAGCCCTGAGGACTGTCAGAGGCAGGCGAAATAGAATTTTTTCCCTTGTTTTTCAAAGGAAAAGCCACACTGCGTCTATTCAATGAATAATGTATGTCTTCTGGCCCTGCCTACACAATTCTATCCCTGTAGTATTAATGCCGGGTGCAATGGTCTGCACAGCCGGTTTTGAGAAAAAAAAATAAAAATGCAACACTGCTAACAGCAGCCTGGACAGTACTGCACACGGATAGATGTGGCCCTAGAAAGGACCGTTGGGGTTCTTGAAGCCTACACTCACTGCTAACACTCTCCCTGCCTAACCCCCACTTCTGTCCCTATTGCAGGGCGCAATGCTCTGCAGATCCAATTTTGAAAAAAAAATTAAAAATACAGTGCTAACACAGTGCTGCACACTAGTAGATGTGGCCCTGAGAAGGACCGTTGGGGTTCTTGAAGCCTACACTAACTCCTAACGCTCTCCCTACAGCAGCTCCAGCACGATACCACTGTCCCTCAGCTAACTCACAAGGCATCTGAGCCGAGCCGCGGGAGGGGCCGATTTTTATACTCGGGTGACACCTGATCTCGCCAGCCACTCACAGCAGGGGGGTGGTATATGGCTTGAACGTCACAGGGGGAAGTTGTAATGCCTTCCCTGTCTTTCAATTGGCCAGAAAAGCGCGCTAACGTCTCAGAGAGGAAACTGAAAGTAACCAGAACATCGCGTGGTACTCGTTACGAGTACCGAGCATCCCGAACACGCTAATATTCGCCCGAGTATCAAGCTCGGACGAGTACGTTCGCTCATCTCTAATCTGTGCTCCTTTTTTCCACTCATTGATCATTTCTTATACGGTTCCCGGTACTCTGGGATACGGAGGATCCGCTTGTTCTCCTGCCTATAGCCCGGTAGGATTTCTGGAGTTTCCGGATGTTATGTTAAAGGCTCACCAGGATATGGGGTGTTAGTGGAGACCCCCATTTGGGCTCCACTATACACCGGGTAAGTCATACCCATTTTTGTTTTAGTGTCTAATTTGATTCCTGAATGTCTTGGAGCGCTATCCTTGCTTACACTTTGTCATTAATGAGAGAGAGAGAGAGAGAGAGAGAGCACACGAACCAAAAAAAAAAAAGCTTGGCACCCGGAAGTCCACATACAAAAAATGCTTGAGTCTCCCATTGTAGTCAATGGGATTTGTTACTCGAGTAGAGCTCTCAAATTTTACGAAAAGCTCCACTCGAATAATGAGGACCCGAGCATTTGGGTGCTTGCTCATCTCTAGATAGGATCAATCCCACTCTTGAGTGGGCACCAGCACCTGCCTGGGTAAGCCAGGTGCTGACGCCAGCCAAGCCCTGGGGGTTGCACAAACTTTGCCCCTGAGATAGACCAGCTTTGTCCGTGACCTCTTCAGGCTTCTCTTATGACCATCTGCTTCCTCTTCTCTAAGTCTGAAAACTTTGGTTTCTTGCATTGAGTTTGGTCTTGACTCTTGTCATAATTTCTCCAGAACACAACAACACTTGGTCATTGTGGTTCTCAATCAGACAACTGCAGATCTGGAGGGCATTAATACAAACGTGACAGTGAAATATGAAGTAGTATCCCAAAAGGGAGGATGGAGTACTGGAATGACACACTGTGGAAAGTTAGAAACTGCAGGACTTTTGGCTAGGGGTGAGTGAGATAAAGGTCTTACAAAAAATCCTTAATTCAGCGACTATTTTAGTAAGTTGTTTAGCTTAAACTTACATATCTCACAGCGAAAAGTTTTTTCTGCCCACAATACCCCTTTAAAGTTGGAATCTAGTTAGATTAAAGGGGTTGTGCCAAGACAGACATTTTCAACATAGGTGATAAAAGTCTGATCGATGGGGGCCACAACGCTAAGACCACCACAATGTTGGAGAACTGGGGTCCCACATCCCCCTCTTCTGTCACTGTGGGGATGCATCTCCCACCTGCAGTCACGTCAGATTGAATGCTGCGATGGCCTCAAACTCTCAGAGATAAGTGGGAATGCACATGCATGTGCACAGTAACTTCCCCAGAGGACACCTCAGGAATGGGGGACCAGGTGAGTAGGAAAAGAGGGCACCCGGACTCCAAGTCACCTAAATTGTAAGCACCATAACTAGTTTATGATAGTCATAGTCGATGACAGATTCCCTTTAAAGGGGTGGTCTCGTGAAAGCAAGTGGGTCTATACACTTCTGTATGGCCATATTAATGCACTTTGTAATATACATCGTGCATTAAATGTGAGCCATACAGAAGTTATTCACTTACCTGCTCCGTTGCTAGCGTCCCCGTTGCCATGGTTCCGTCTAACTTCGGTGTCTTCTTGCTTTTTTAGACGCGCTTGCGCAGATGCATCTTCTCCCTTCGGCTGGTCTTGGAAGCATCGGCGTTTTGGCTCCGCCCCCTTGTACGCATCATCGTGTAGCTCCGCCCCATGACGTGTGCCGGTTCCAGCCTCCTGATTGGCTGGAATCGGCATGTGACGGGGGCGGAGCTACGCGATGACGCGAAGGGGGCGGAGCCAAAACGCCGATGCTTCCAAGACCAGCCGAAGGGAGAAGATGCATCTGCGCAAGCGCGTCTAAAAAAGCAAGAAGACACCGAAGTTAGACGGAACCATGGCAACGGGGACGCTAGCAACGGAGCAGGTAAGTGAATAACTTCTGTATGGCTCATATTTAATGCACGATGTATATTACAAAGTGCATTAATATGGCCATACAGAAGTGTATAGACCCACTTGCTTTCACGAGACAACCCCTTTAAGGCTCATCAAAGGAGAGTGGAGGGGAAACCAGATGCCAGACATGTCCTAGATGTCAAAATCCAGCACTTTAATAAGGCCCATTTTTATTTTTGCTATAGGACTCTACCAATTTTATGGCAAGACTGATATTCATTAAACATATAGGTATAGACATTCCCACAACATGGACGAACACTGATTCACATTCTGCAGGAATTCTCTATTTCAGAAAGTCATTGGAAAGCACCACTTTCTGACCACTAGGTGGCGCACACACTCTGTACATCATCTTTTAACTCTCTGGATTTGTTTGTTTGCTTTTCCAAATGAATGAAATAATTGTTACAATTTTACAGCTTTCTTTTTTCTCCACACTGGATACAAATAGTAACAGCCTGATGCTGTCTGGTAATAGGGGACTACAGTAGTAGCAGTGGGAACAGTAGAGTATGGGGCTATACAGCGTTACTGATCAGGGGGATCAGCACAATTGGGGGAGGATCAGCACTAGAGATGAGCGAGCGTACTTGTCCGAGCTTGATGCTCGTTCGAGTATTAGGGTGTTCGAGATGCTCGTTACTCGAGACGAGCACCATGCGGCACTCGACTCAATTACATTTCCTTCCCTGAGAAATTTGCGCGCTTTTCTGGCCAATAGAAGCACCGGGAAGGCATTAAAACTTCCTCCTGTCACATTCCAGCCCTATCCCACCTCCCTGCAGTGAGTGGCTGGGGAGATCAGGTGTCACCCGAGTATTTAAATCTGCCCCGCCCACGGCTCGCCACAGATGCACGCTGACAGAGATCAGGGAAAGTGCTGTTGATGCTGTTGCTGCTATAGGGAGAGTATTAGGTGTTATTTTAGGCTTGAAGAACCCCAACGGTCCTTCTTAGGGCCACATCTGACCGTGTGCAGTACTGTTGAGGCTGCTTTTAGCAGTGTTGCACCATTTTTTTTTTTTTTTTTGTATATCAGGCGTGCAGACCATAGCGTCCTCAGTCTGCAGTCATTTTACTGAGTATAGGGGCAGTACTGGTGAGGCAGGGACAGTGGTACAGGGAAAGAGGTATACTGGCTATATAGGCAGTGAGCTTTTTCCAAAAAATTGGAGAAAAATACTATATTTGGGCTGCCTGTGACGTCTTCAGTTTACTGCGTGTCTGCTGGGGGTAGTAGTCGCTAATTAATACCCAGCTAAGCGTTACAGCAGGCTTGCGCATAATTGTTTCCTGGCTCTGCTGCGCCCGTTACATGACCGCCGTCATCCCGCCAGAGGGAAACAGTATACATAATATACGCTGCATATGGTGTCTGTCTGGTTTTTCACCTCACCATTTTAAAAAATAGAAGCAAAATACTTAAGGCCTACTACTGCCCTTTGGCCACTTGACTGGTTCTGCGCTGTGAATTCCAGTAGCTCAGTCATACGCACCTAGGTCTCACTACAGGCTTGCGCATAATTGTTTCCTGGCTCTGCTGTGCCCGTTACATGACCGCCGTCATCCCGTCAGAGGGAAACAGTATACATAATATACGCTGCATACGGTGTCTGTCTGGTTTTTCACTTCACCATTTTAAAAAATAGAAGCAAAATACTTAAGGCCTACCACTGGCCTTTGGCCACTTGACTGGTTCTGCCCTATGAATTCCAGTAGCTCAGTCATACGCACCTAGATCTCACTACAGGCTTGTGCATAATTGTTTCCTGGCTCTGCTGTGCGTTCCGTAAGCGAAGCGAAGCCTCCAACCACAGGCCAATAAGCGGCACATTTAATTACAGCGTTCTGTTTCTGCTCTACTCGTAATACACCATGCTGAGGGGTAGGGGTAGGCCTGGAGGACATGGACGGGGATGAGGACACGGAGGCCCAAGCCAGGGTGTGGACACAGGCCGAGCTCCTGGTCCAGGTGTATTGCAGCCGACTGCTGCGGGATTAGGAGAGAGGCAAGTTTCTGGGGTCCCCAGATTCATCTCACAATTAATGGGTCCACGCGGTAGACCTTTATTAGAAACTGAGCAGTGTGAGCAGGTCCTGTCGTGGATGGCAGAAAGTGCATCCAGCAATCTATCGACCACCCAGTTCATGGACAACTACAGCGGATTCGACGGAACTGTACATTGGATTCTGATTTTGAAGAGCAAGCTTTAGTTTTAAAAAATCGTTTTAAAGGAAAAAACTATCCAGTACAAATAATAGATGACGCATACAGTAAATTAGATAATAAGAACAGTGATAGAGTAAAAAAAACTTAATAAAACTCATAAAAAGACAATTTCAAAAAATTTTAAAAATCCAGCTTTTATCACTCGATACAATAGTGATCATGTTGCAATTAGGAATATTTTTAAAAAAACATTGGCCTATAGTATTGAATGACCCTTTTTTAATGGATCAATTAGATAAAAACTAGAGATGAGCGAGCGTACTCGGATAAGCACTACTCGCTCGAGTAATTTGCTTTATCCGAGTATTGCTGTGCTCGGGTCTGAAGATTCGGGTGCCGGCACAGAGCGGGGAGCTGCAGGGGAGAGCGGGGAGGAACGGAGGGGAGATCTTTCTCTACCTCTCTCCCGCCCGCTCTCCCCTGCTCCCCGCTGCGACTCACCTGTCAGCCGCAGCGGCACCCGAATCTTCAGACCCGAGCACAGCGATACTTGGATAAAGCAAATTACTCGAGCGAGTAGTGCTTTTCCGAGTACGCTCGCTCATCTCTAATAAAAACTCTTTGTTAATATTTAGAAAAAATACGTCAATACAAAATTTAATAGCACCCTCTGACCCGGAGAAGAAAAAGAAAAAACTAAAAGCTATAGATTCTGAAAAATCGGGAAATTATAAATGCATGCGTAATAAATGTAAATGCTGTTTAGTTATTTCACACAAGAAAACCTATATAGATCATATTAAAATAAAAATCCCCATTTCCCAACATCTTACGTGTAGCTCCACACAAATTATATATTTAGTAGAGTGCCCTTGTGAACTCAAATATATAGGTAGAACTATAAATAGTTTAAAAAAACGGATCAGCAACCATCGACAAAATATAAAAAATAATTTACGGATACATAGTTTATCCAAACATTTCAATGATTTCCATAATGGGGACTCGTCCTTAATGAGGGTTACAGCGTTAGAAAGGATCGAAACAAAATCAATTATCTCATTGAGAAAAAAAGAAATGTTTTGGATATACCGTGTCAATACATTAGTCCCCTTCGGCCTGAATGAATTGTTAGAAAAGATTTAACAATTTTTTTTTAAATTTTCTAACAAATTAATTATTAATTAGAGATGAGCGAACACCAAAATGTTCGGGTGTTCGTTATTTGGAACGAACTTCCCGCGATGTTCGAGGGTTCGTTTCGAATAACGAACCCCATTGAAGTCAATGGGCGACCAGAGCATTTTTGTATTTCGCCGATGCTCGCTAAGGTTTTCATGTGTGAAAATCTGGGCAATTCAAGAAAGTGATGGGAACGACACAGCAACGGATAGGGCAGGCGAGGGGCTACATGTTGGGCTGCATCTCAAGTTCACATGTCCCACTATTAAGCCACAATAGCGGCAAGAGTGCCCCCCCCCCTCCCAACAACTTTTACTTCTGAAAAGCCCTCATTAGCATGGCATACCTTTGCTAAGCACCACACTACCTCCAACAAAGCACAATCACTGCCTGGATGACACTCCGCTGCCACTTCTCCTGGGTTACATGCTGCCCAACCGCCCCGCCTCCCCCCCACAGCGCACACCAAAGTGTCCCTGCGCAGCCTTCAGCTGCCCTCATGCCACGCCACACTCATGTCTATTTAGAAGTGCGTCTGCCATGAGGAGGAACCGCAGGCACACACTGCAGAGGGTTGGCACGGCTAGGCAGCGACCCTCTTTAAAAGGGGCGGGGCGATAGCCCACAATGCTGTACAGAAGCAATGAGAAATAGAATCCTGTGCCACCGCCATCAGGAGCTGCACACGTGGGCATAGCAATGGGGAGCCTATGTGCCACACACTATTCATTCTGTCAAGGTGTCTGCATGCCCCAGTCAGACTGGTAATATGTACCTTAACAGTAACCGCGTTGGTGGTAATGTGGTGGTGACTGCGGACCTAGTAGCACGGTTGTATTTTGTTGGTTTTCGGAATGCGGCCAGGATTAAGTGGGCCGTGGCGGGGGGATGGTGTGGGGGCTCTCTTGTTGTGTCGGTAAAGGTGAAATTCTTGGACTGCCACCAGACGAACCAATGCAAAGGCATTTGCCAAGAATGTTTTCCCTGTTGGAGGAGGAGGGGGATGTTTTTGAGGCACTACGTGTCTACTCCACGTGTCCGTGGTTATATGCACCTTAACAGTAACCGCGTTGGTGGGAAATGGCCTCGCCGCCATCATGTCTTTGGGAAGCCTCTGTTTCCACACCCCAGAGACATACCATTAGCAGCGGTATAGGCAGAGCCCAGAATTCGTAACATTTCAGCTGTAGCATTAGGACAGGCCCCACTAACATATCAGTAGCAGCATTATAGGAGGAGCGCAGTCTTCGTTCCATGTCAGCAATAGTAGCACTCAAGACAGGCCCCAGTAACAATTCCGAAGCAGCAGTATAGCGGGAGCGCAGTCTTCGTTCCATGTCAGCAATAGTAGCACTCAAGACAGGCCCCAGTAACAATTCCGAAGCAGCAGTATAGCGGGAGCGCAGTCTTCGTTCCATGTCAGCAATAGTAGCACTCAAGACAGGCCCCAGTAACAATTCCGAAGCAGCAGTATAGCGGGAGCGCAGTCTTCGTACCATGTCAGCAATAGTAGCACTCAAGACAGGCCCCAGTAACAATTCCGAAACAGCAGTATAGCGGGAGCGCAGTCTTAGTTCCATTTCAGTAGCCTTAGTATAGCCAAGGCCCAAGTTACATTTATGTAGCTAAAGTGTAGGCCAACCCCACACACTTTTCTGTACCATGAGTGCAGGCGAAGAACATACAAATTGCTATGATTACACTGTAGGTGAGGGCCCCAAAAATTTGGTGTACCAACAGTACTAATGTACCTCAGTAAAAATTGGCCATGCCCAACCAAGATGGCAGGTGAATCGCTTTGGTTAATGTGGCTTAAGTGGTAACTAGGCCTGGAGGCAGCCCAGTGTAACGAAAAATTGGTTCAAGTTAAAGTTCCAATGCTTTTAAGCGCATTGAAACTTATAAAAATTGTTCAGAAAAATTATTTGAGTGAGCCTTGTGGCCCTAAGAAAAATTGCCCGTTCAGCGTGATTACGTGAGGTTTCAGGAGGAGGAGCAGGAGAAGGAGGAGGAATATTAGACACAGATTGATGAAGCAGAAATGTCCCCGTTTTGGATGGTGAGAGAGAACGTAGCTTCCATCCGCGGGTGCAGCCTACGTATTGCTTACGTATCGCTGCTGTCCGCTGGTGGAGAACAGAAGTCTGGGGAAATCCAGCCTTTGTTCATCTTGATGAGTGTTAGCCTGTCGGCACTGTCGGTTGACAAGCGGCTACGCTTATCTGTGATGATTCCCCCAGCCGCACTAAACACCCTCTCCGACAAGACGCTAGCCGCAGGACAAGCAAGCACCTCCAGGGCATACAGCGCTAGTTCAGGCCACGTGTCCAGCTTCGACACCCAGTAGTTGTAGGTGGCAGAGGCGTCACGGAGGACGGTCGTGCGATCGGCTACGTACTCCCTCACCATCCTTTTACAGTGCTCCCGCCGACTCAGCCTTGACTGGGGAGCGGTGACACAGTCTTGGTGGGGAGCCATAAAGCTGTCCAGGCCCTTAAAGACTGTTGCACTGCCTGGGATGTACATGCTGCTCGATCTACGCACCTCCCCTGCTACCTTGCCCTCGGTACTGCGCCTTCTGCCACTAGCGCTGTCGGCTGGGAATTTTACCATCAGCTTGTCCGCAAGGGTCCTGTGGTATAGCAACACTCTCGAACCCCTTTCCTCTTCGGGAATGAGAGTGGGCAGGTTCTCCTTATAGCGTGGGTCGAGCAGTGTGTACACCCAGTAATCCGTCGTGGCCAGAATGCGTGCAACGCGAGGGTCACGAGAAAGGCATCCTAACATGAAGTCAGCCATGTGTGCCAGGGTACCTGTACGCAACACATGGCTGTCTTCACTAGGAAGATCACTTTCAGGATCCTCCTCCTCCTCCTCCTCCTCAGGCCATACACGCTGAAAGGATGACAGGCAATCAGCCGGTGTACCGTCAGCAGCGGGTCAAGCTGTCTCTTCCCCCTCCTCCTCATCCTCCTCATGCTCCTCCTCCTCCTCCTGTACGCGCTGAGAAATAGACAGGAGGGTGCCCTGACTATCCAGCGGCATACTGTCTTCCCCCGCCCCCGTTTCCGAGCGCAAAGCAGCTGCCTTTATGGTTTGCCGGGAATTTCTCAAGATGCATAGCAGAGGAATGGTGACGCTAATGATTGTAGCATCACCGCTCACCACCTGGGTAGACTCCTCAAAATTACCAAGGACATGGCAGATGTCTGCCAACCAGGCCCACTCTTCTGAAAGGAATTGAGGAGGCTGACTCACACTGCGCCGCCCATGTTGGAGTTGGTATTCGACTATAGCTCTACGCTGTTCATAGAGCCTGGCCAACATGTGGAGCGTAGAGTTCCACCGTGTGGGCACGTCGCACAGCAGTCGGTGCACTGGCAGCTTAAAGTGATGTTGCAGGGTGCGCAGGGTGGCAGCGTCCGTGTGGGACTTGCGGAAATGTGCGCAGAGCCGGCGCGCCTTTACGAGCAGGTCTGACAAGCGTGGGTAGCTTTTCAGAAAGCGCTGAACCACCAAATTAAAGACGTGGGCCAGGCATGGCACGTGCGTGAGGCTGCCGAGCTGCAGAGCCGCCACCAGGTTACGGCCGTTGTCACACACGACCATGCCCGGTTGGAGGCTCAGCGGCGCAAGCCAGCGGTCGGTCTGCTGTGTCAGACCCTGCAGCAGTTCGTGGGCCGTGTGCCTCTTATCGCCTAAGCTGAGTAGTTTCAGCACGGCCTGCTGACGCTTGCCCACCGCTGTGCTGCCACACCGCGCGACACCGACTGCTGGCGACATGCTGCTGCTAACACATCTTGATTGCGAGACAGAGGAGGAGGAGGAGGAGGGTGCTTTAGTGGAGGAAGCATACACCTCCGCAGATACCACCACCGAGCTGGGGCCCGCAATTCTGGGGGTGGGTAGGACGTGAGCGGTCCCAGGCTCTGACTCTGTCCCAGCCTCCACTAAATTCACCCAATGTGCCGTCAGGGAGATGTAGTGGCCCTGCCCGCCTGTGCTTGTCCACGTGTCCGTTGTTAAGTGGACCGTGGCAGTAACCGCGTTGGTGAGGGCGCGTACAATGTTGCGGGAGACGTGGTCGTGCAGGGCTGGGACGGCACATCGGGAAAAGTAGTGGCGACTGGGAACTGAGTAGCGCGGGGCCGCCGCCTCCATGATACTTTTGAAGGACTCCGTTTCCACAACCCTATACGGCAGCATCTCAAGGCTGATGAATTTTGCTATGCACACGGTTAACGTTTGAGCGTGCGGGTGCGTGGCGGCGTACTTGCGCTTACGCTCCAACAGTTGCGCAAGCGACGGCTGGACGGTGCGCTGAACTACACTGCTGGATGGGGCCGAGGACAGCGGAGATGAGGGTGTGGGTGCAGGCCATGAGGCGGTAGTGCCTGTGTCCTGAGAGGGGGGTTGCATCTCAGTGGCAGGTTGGGGCACAGGGGGAGAGGCAGGGGTGCAAACCGGAGGCGCTGAACGGCCTTCGTTCCACCTTGTGGGGTGCTTGGCCATCATATGTCTGCGCATGGTGGTGGTGGTGAGGCTGTTGGTGTTGGCTCCCCGGCTGAGCTTTGCGCGACAAAGGTTGCACACCACTGTTCGTCGGTCGTCAGGCGTTTCTGTGAAAAACTGCCAGACCTTAGAGCACCTCGGCCTCTGCAGGGTGGCATGGCGCGAGGGGGCGCTTTGGGAAACAGTTGGTGGATTATTCGGTCTGGCCCTGCCTCTACCCCTGGCCACCGCACTGCCTCTTGCAACCTGCCCTGCTGATGCCCTTGACTCCCCCTCTGAAGACCTGTCCTCCTGAGTAAGCGTTGCACACCAGGTGGGGTCAGTCACCTCATCGTCCTGCTGCTCTTCCGCCGAATCCTCTGTGCGCTGCTCCCTCGGACTTACTGCCCTTACTACTACCTCACTGCAAGACAACTGTGTCTGATCGTCATCGTCCTCCTCACCCACAGAAAGTTGTTGAGACAGTTGGCGTAAGTCCCCAGCCTCTTCCCCCGGACCCCGGGAACTTTCGAATGGTTGGGCATCAGTGACGATAAACTCCTCTGGTGGGAGAGGAACCGCTGCTGCCCAATCTAAGCAGGGGCCCGAGAACAGTTCCTGGGAGTGTTCCCGCTCCTGAGCAGGTGTCATTGTAGTGGAGTGAGGAGGCTGGGAGGAAGGAGGAGCAGCAGATAGAGGATTCGGATTTGCAGCAGTGGACGGCGCAGAACTGCGTGTTGACGATAGGTTGCTCGAAGCACTTTCTGCCATCCAGGACAGGACCTGCTCACACTGCTCATTTTCTAATAACCGTCTCCCGCGTGGACCCATTAATTGGGCGATGAATGTGGGGACTCCAGAAACGTGCCTCTCTCCTAATCGCGCAGCAGTCGGCTGCGACACACCTGGATCAGGAGCTCGGCCTGTGCCCACACCCTGACTTGGCCCTCCGCATCCTCGGCCGCGTCCACGTCCTCTAGGTCTACCCCTACCCCTCAGCGTGCTGTATTACCAGTGATTTGATTTCACAGGCAGGAAATAAATTGGCGCAAGACTGCAGCCAAATATAATTTTTTCCCTTTTTTGAAAACGAAAGGCCCCACTGCCTCTAGTGAATGAATAATCTAAGTTTAATAACTGTGCTGTGTCCCTGCTAATGTGTCACAGAACGTGAGGGTAGCAGAGTTATTAACTCTGGCAGAGCAGGTATTTTTTTTCCCAATTAAGGAAAGCAAATGGCGAAGCCAGGAGTAAAACGTAGCTGGGTGCGTCTGATTTTTAAACGTTGCACACGCAGCCGACACGTGTCCACCGCCCTTAGGACGGACAGAGGCAGGACAAATAGAATTATTTTCAGTGTTTTTCCACCAAAAGGCAGCACTGCGTATATTCAATGAACATGAGAAGTTTAATAACTGTGCTGTGTCCCTGCTAATGTGGCACAGAATGTGAGGGTAGCAGAGTTATTAACTCTGGCAGAGCAGGTATTTTTTTTCCCAATTAAGGAAAGCAAATGGCGAAGCCAGGAGTAAAACGTAGCTGGGTGCGTCTGATTTTTAAACGTTGCACACGCAGCCGACACGTGTCCACCGCCCTTAGGACGGACAGAGGCAGGACAAATACAATTATTTTCAGTTTTTTTCCACCAAAAGGCAGCACTGCGTATATTCAATGAATAATAACTGTGTTGTGGCCCTGCCTACACAATTCTTTCCCTGCAGTATCAATGGAGGGTGCAATGCTCTGCAGAGGCGATTTTGAGAAGAAAAAAAATATGCAGCACAGCTAACAGCAGCCAGCACAGTACTGCACACGGTTAAATATGGCCCTAGAAAGGACTGTTGAGGTTCTTGAAGGCTACACTCTCCCTGCCTATGCAGCACTTCTGTCCCTAATGCCGGGTGCAACGCTCTGCAGAGCCGATTTTGAGAAAAAAAATAATTGCCACTGCTAACAGCAGCCAACACACAGCTATCAGTGGCCCTAATAAGGACCTTTGGGGGTCTTGAAGCCTACACTAACTACCAATTCTTTCCCTACAGCAGCTCCGGTACAAACAGCACTGTCCCTCATCTAACTCACACGGCATCTGAGGCGAGCCGTGGGAGGGGCCGACTTTTATATTCGGCGGACACCTGATCACCCCAGCCACTCACAGCAGGGGGGTGGTATAGGGCTGGAACAACACAGGGGGAAGTTGTAATGCCTTCCCTGTCTCTCAATTGGCCAGAAAAGCGCGCTAACGTCTCAGGGAAGGAAGTGAAAGTAACCCGAACACCGCATGGTGTTCGTTACGAATAACGAACATCCCGAACACCCTAATATTCGCACGAATATCAAGCTCGGAAGAACACGTTCGCTCATCTCTATTATTAATCATTAATTATTTATTATACAATTTTATTATATCTTGTTTCCGTAGGGTCTTTATAAGAATTAATTAATTGTAATTATTGATTGTACAAAAATAGATTTTATATATATATATATATATATATATATACATTATAAATTTTATTCTATAAGTAATGAGAATATTGATGCACAATGAGAATGTTTTTTAAACACTATAGTAATAACAATACACTATAATTGAGTGTGGTAGGTTGAATTTGAATCTGACCGTACTGTGTTTGCGGCTGTTTTAATAAAGTTTCATTAATCAATATATGGAACGCAAAGAGCGTTCCATGTGACTTAGTACTATTTGACACTACTAGTGATGTAATTGTGGGACGGGAGGGGCGTTCCCTATGCCTCCAGTTTCTCCCTTTGGAGCAACCTTGATTGCTGCTTTGAAAGCTTATGGAAGCATGTGAGTAGACTATATAAATACCTGCTATATTGTACTTGTATGTATGTTTATTTTGGAGCTTGAAAAAGGCGATTGCATTCGCCGAAACGCGTCGCTCTCATCTATGTAAATAAATTTAATTATATTTACATTCTTCGTCTTTTATCCCGACGACCGCAAAAGCAGCTCTTTTTTTTCTTTTCATTATTGTTAGTCTTCTACGCCGTCCACTGCTGCAACTCTGAATCTTCTGGCTGCTGCTCCTCCTTCCTCCCAGCCTCCTCACTCCATGAAAATGACACATTCTGAGGAGCGGGCAGACTCCCAGGAACTGTTCTCGGGCCCCTGCCCAGATTGGGCAGCAATGGTTCCTCTCCCACCTGAGGAGTTTGACATGACCGATGCCCAACCTTTGGAAAGTTCCCGGGGTCCGGGGGATGAGGCTGGGGACTTCCGGCAACTGTCTCAAGAGCTTTCAGTGGGTGAGGAGGACGACAACGATGAGACAGAGTTGTCTATCAGTGAGGTAGTAGTAAGGGCAATAAGTCCGAGGGAGGAGTGCACAGAGGATTCGGAGGAAGAGCAGCTGGACGATGAGGTGACTGACCCCACCTGGTTTGCTAAGCCTACTCAGGCAGGTCTTCAGAGGGGGAGGCAAGTGCAGCAGCAGCAGTGCGGTGGCCAGGGGTAGAGGCAGGGCCAGACCGAATAATCCACCAACTGTTTCCCAAAGCGCCCCCTCGCGCCATGCCACCCTGCAGAGGCCGAGGTGCTCAAAGGTGTGGCAGTTTTTCACTGAGAGTGCAGACGACCGACGAACAGTGGTGTGCAAGGTTTGTCGCGCCAAGATCAGCCGGGGAGCCACCACCACCAGCCTCACCACCACCAGCATGCGCAGGCATATGATGGCCAAGCACCCCACAAGGTGGGATGAAGGCCGTTCACCGCCTCCAGTTTGCACCACTGCCTCTCCCTCTGTACCCCAACCTGCCACTGAGATCCAACCCCCCTCTCAGGATACAGGCATGACCGTCTCCCGGCCTGCACCCACACGCTCACCTCCGCTGTCCTCGGCCCCATCCAGCAATGTCTCTCAGCGCAGCGTCCAGCCATCGCTAGCGCAACTGTTTGAGCGCAAGCGCAAATACACCACCACGCACCCGCACGCTCAAGCGTTAAACGTGCACATAGCCAAATTGATCAGCCTGGAGATGCTGCCGTATAGGCTTGTGGAAACGGAGGCTTTCAAAAACATGATGGCGGCGGCAGCCCGGCGCTACTTGATTCCCAGTCGCACCTTTTCCCGATGTGCCATCCCAGCCCTGCACGACCACGTCTCCCGCAACATTGTACGCGCCCTCACCAACGCGGTTACTGCCAAGGTCCACTTAACAACGGACACGTGGACAAGCACAGGCGGGCAGGGCCACTATATCTCCCTGACAGCACATTGGGTGAATTTAGTGGAGGCTGGGACCGAGTCAGAGCCTGGGACCGCTCACGTCCTACCCACCCCCAGAATTGCGGGCCCCAGCTTGGTGGTGGTATCTGCGGCGGTGTATGCTTCCTCCACTAAACCACCCTCCTCCACCTACACAACCTCTGTCTCACAATCAAGATGTGTCAGCAGCAGCAGGACGTCGCCAGCAGTCGGTGTCGCGCGGGGTGGCAGCACAGCGGTGGGCAAGCGTCAGCAGGCAGTGCTGAAACTACTCAGCTTAGGAGAGAAGAGGCACACGGCCCATGAAGTGCTATAGGGTCTGACAGAGCAGACCGACCGCTGGCTTTCGCCGCTGAGCCTTCACCTGGGCATGGTCGTGTGTGACAACGGCCGTAACCTGGTGGCGGCTCTGCAGCTCGGCAGCCTCACACACGTGCCATGCCTGACCCACGTCTTTAATTTGGTAGTTCAGCGCTTTCTGAAAAGCTACCCACACTTGTCAGACCTGCTCGGAAAGGTGCGCCGGCTCAGCGCACATTTCCGCAAGTCCAACACGGACACTGCCACCCTGCGGACCCTGCAAAATCAGTTTAATCTGCCAGTGCACCGACTGCTGTGCGACGTGCCCACACAGTGGAACTCTACGCTCCACATGTTCACCAGGCTCTATGAGCAGCGTAGAGCTATAGTGGAATACCAACTCCAACGTGGGCGGCGCAGTGGGAGTCAGCCTCCTCAATTCTTTACAAAAGAGTGGGCCTGGTTGGCAGACATCTGCCAGGTCGTTGCAAACTTTGAGGAGTCTACCCAGATGGTGAGCGGCGATGCTGCAATCATTAGCGTCACCATTCCTCTGCTATGCCTCTTGAGAAGTTTCCTGCTAAGCATAAAGGCAGATGCTTTGCGCTCGGAAACGGAGGCGGGGGAAGACAGTATGTCGCTGGATAGTCAGAGCACCCTTATGTCTATATCTCAGAGCGTTTTGGAGGAGGAGGAGGGGGAGGAGCATGAGGAGGAGGGGGAAGAGACAGCCTGGCCCACTGCTGACGGTACCCATGCTGCTTGCCTGTCATCCTTTCAGCATGTATGGCCTGAGGAGGAGGAGGAGGAGGAGGAGGATCCTGAAAGTGATCTTCCTAGTGAGGACAGCCATGTGTTGCGTACAGGTACCCTGGCACACATGGCTGACTTCATGTTAGGATGCCTTTCTCGTGACCCTCGCGTTACATGCATTCTGGCCACTACGGATTACTGGGTGTACACACTGCTCGACCCACGGTATAAGGAGAACCTTTCCACTCTCATTCCCGAAGAGGAAAGGGGTTCGAGAATGATGCTATACCACAGGGCGCTGGTGGACAAACTGATGGTAAACTTCCCATCCGACAGCGCTAGTGGCAGAAGGCGCAGTTCCGAGGGCCAGATAGCAGGAGAGGCGCAGAGATCAGGCAGCATGTACAGCGCAGGCAGGGGAACATTCTCCAAGGCCTTTGCCAGCTTTATGGCTCCCCAGCAAGACTGTGTCACCGCTCCCCAGTCAAGGCTGAGTTGGCGGGAGCACTGTTAAAGGATGGTGAGGGAGCACGTAGCCGATCGTACGACCATCCTCTGTGACGCCTCTGCCCCCTACAACTACTGGGTGTCGAAGCTGGACACGTGGCCTGAACTCGCGCTGTATGCCCTGGAGGTGCTTGCTTGTCCTGCGGCTAGCGTCTTGTCAGAGAGGGTGTTTAGTGCGGCTGGGGGAATCATCACGGATAAGCGTACCCGCCTGTCAACTGACAGTGCCGACAGGCTAACACTCATCAAGATGAACAAAGCCTGGATTTCCCCAGACTTCTCTTCTTCACCAGCGGACAGCAGCGATACCTAAGCAATACGTAGGCTGCACCCGCGGATGGAAGCATCGTTCTCTATCACCATCAAAAACGGGGACATTTTTGCTTCATCAATCTGTGTATAATATTCCTCCTGCTCCTCCTCCTGAAACCTCACATAATCATGCCGAACGGGCAATTTTTCTTAGGCCCACAAGGCTCAGTCAAATAATTTTTGTAAACAATTTTTATACGTTTCAATGCTCATTAAAGCGTTGAAACTTGCAACTGAACCAATTTTTATTTTAACTGGGCTGCCTCCAGGCCTAGTTACCAATTAAGCCACATTAACCAAAGCAATTAATGGGTTTCACCTGCCCTCTTGGTTGGGCATGGGCAATTTTTCTCAGGTACATTAGTACTGTTGGTACACCAATTTTTGGGGGCCCTCGCCTACAGTGTAATCCAATTAATTTTTTGCCCACCTGCATTACAGCTGACGTTACATCAGCTGTGTTGGGCACTGCAATGGGATATATTTATGTACCGCCGGTGGGTTCCAGGGAGCCACCCATGCCGTGGATCCACACGGAGTTGTAACTGCATGTGTCCACTTCTAAAGAACCCCAGTCTGACTGGGGCATGCAGTGTGGGCCCAAGCCCACTTGCATTAAACATGACATTACCTCAGCTGTGATGGGCAATGCAATGGGATATTTTTATGTACCGCCGGTGGCTTCCTGGCACCCACCCATGCTGTGGGTCCACACAGAGTTGTAACTGCATGTGTCCACTTCTAAAGAACCCCAGTCTGACTGTGGCATGCAGTGTGGGCCCAAGCCCACCTGCATTTAATCGGACGTTACCTCAGCTGTGATGGGCACTGCAATGGGATACATTAATGTACAGCCAGTGGGTTCCAGGGAGCCACCCATGCTGAGGGTGCACACGGAATTCCCATTGTGGAGTTGTACCTGCCTGTGACTATTTATAAAAAACTGCGGTCTGACTGGAGCATGCAGACACCTTGACAGAATGAATAGTGTGTGGCACATAGGTTCCCCATTGCTATGCCCACGTGTGCAGCTCCTGATGGCGGTGGCACAGGATTATATTTCTCATTGCTTCTGTACAGCATTGTGGGCTATCGCCCCGCCCCTTTTAAAGAGGGTCGCTGCCTAGCCGTGCCAACCCTCTGCAGTGTGTTCCTGCGGTTCCTCCTCATGGCAGACGCACTTATAAATAGACATGAGGGTGGCGTGGCATGAGGGCAGCTGAAGGCTGGGCAGGGACAGTTTGGTGTGCGCTGTGGACACTGGGTCGTGCGGGATGGGGGGGGGGGGTTGGGCAGCATGTAACCCAGGAGAAGTGGCAGCGGAGTGTCATGCAGGCAGTGATTGTGCTTTGTTGGAGGTAGTGTGGTGCTTAGCTAAGGTATGCATTGCTAATGAGGGCTTTTCAGAAGTAAAAGTTGTTGGGGGGGGCACTCTTGCCGCTATTGTGGCTTAATAGTGGGACCTGGGAACTTGAGATGCAGCCCAACATGTAGCCCCTCGCCTGCCCTATCCGTTGCTGTGTCGTTCCCATCACTTTCTTGAATTGCCCTGATTTTCACAAATGGAAACCTTAGCGAGCATCGGCGATATACAAAAATGCTCGAGTCGCCCATTGACTTCAATGGGGTTCGTTACTCGAAACGAACCCTCGAGCATCGCGATAATTTCGTCCCGAGTAACGAGCACCCGAGCATTTTGGTGCTCGCTCATCTCTATTGACTACAAAAACCACAGCAGCTATTGTGCAGAAACACTTTATATTGAGCTATGGATGCCCTGATCAAATCTTATCTGACAGAGGTTCAGCATTTGAGTCCCAACTATTTCAAGAACTCTGTGATGTTTATCAATGCAAAATATTTCGCACAACGCTGAAACTGTCATATTGCATGTTTCCTTTTCAGATTTCTACATGCTTATGGACTTTTAACACAGGACTAAAAAGTAATGATGTGTGACTACTGCTTATCCCATAAATTCCTTCCCTTACAGGTTGCCTACTGTACAGTACACGCTATTCAAATGTCTTTTATTGCATTCATGTGTTTTTGCAGAAATTGTCTGACTTTGGGGAGAAAAATAATGTAAGAACCCCATAGCTAGCTGGGACCTAAGACTCTGTCTTAACCCAACGTAATCCCTGAAAATACTTGCAAGTACTCTAATTCCTAAATTAATGTGCTGTCATGCATCCCAGTAGGCATACTTCTGCATCCCCCGAATCTCAGTACACACTGTAGATGGCTATGTTTTAAATAGGGGGGAACTGTAGTGGCCCGGAAGTCCTACAGGACAGTCACCCAGTCACCAGTCCTGTAACACCTCCTGTGCTCCTACGAGACATAGAACGTGCTCGTTTAGAGCAATTACTCAAACGGGTATTGCTTTTTTCGAGTAACTGCCTACTCGGGCGAAAAGATTCGGGGGCGCTGGGGGCTAGCAGGGGGGGAACAGGAGGGGGCTCTCTCTCCTCCCTCCTCCCCCCCTCCTCCCCCTGCTCCCCCCCAGCGCCCCCGAATCTTTTCGACTGATTAGGTAGTTACTCAAAAAAAGCGATACTCATTTGAGTAATTGCTCTAAACGAGCACGTTCGCTCATCTCTAATCCCTAGCAATACTATTGTTAATATTTTCAATTTCTGTATCGAATTCGAGAAGCATGGTGCTGTCCAGTTGTATAAGAAGCTCCATGAACCCCACAGAGCAAGTATTGAACAGCTCCTCCCATTGTCTCTTAAAATCCTCATCATAGCAAATGATGGAAAGATATGGAGAGGTAATCCCCTAGGGGTCAATTCTTTTAAGACATATCTCTCCAGAGAAGCTCTGTTCCACACGGTTTTAGTTCTTCTATGTAGTAACACCTTCAGTTTATCAATCAATTTCCCAACACCTCTCCGGTGCTGATCTAAAACCAAGATGAAGTCATCCTTGAAAACCTGGTCTAAGCGTGACATCCAGGACTCATCACCAGACTTTAAATCCTTAGCGCCTCCAAAACCCGTAACTGTAAAAAATAGAAAAATCAATATGAACACATACAAAAACTTGCAAGATTTACTGATAAAGGGTCCAGGAATGTAGCGAGAAGCAGTATGTGGGGGTCGTCTACAGTTGACTTGGATTTATCCACATATTTGTAGTCCGGCACTCACTGGAATTCTGGAATAATAGTTCCAGATTATTGAATACTCTCTACCCAGACATTTTGTGGATCTCACAGAACCCAGATAGAAAAGTTAGATTTCTGCAAAACTCTGCTTGTAGTTCCATCTCAGACAGATAAGCAAATGATTACAGTTGCAGCATCATTAGATGAAAGGTTTTGCCGCCTGAGGTTATAAAGGTGCTTCACCTGTTGCCATATAAACCCCCCAGTGACCAAGCTTTTTTTCATTTTCAATTTTTGGTGCACTGGAGATGCACCCCCCCCCCCCCCCCCCCCGCGCTGTTAACCCCTTCCCTGCCGGGCTCTCGCGACATAATCTCAAAGAGCCCGGCCTGTCGCCATGGCAACAGGATGCCAGACACTGGCGTCCTGTGTTGCCAGAGCCTATGATCGCTGTATAAGCGATAAGGCATAGCAGGGCAATAGCCCTGCCATGCCTTATCACAGCGATCATAAGTGGTATGCTGCAAGTCCCTCAAAGGGACTCAAATAGTGTAAAAAAAAGCAAATAAAAATGTAAAAAAAATGTTTAAATGGCACATATTTGGTATTGACGCATCTGTAATGATATGTACAAAAAGCTGAACATGCTTTTTATTTTGTATGGCAAAAGGCGTAAAAAAACCCGCTAAAAAACTGAGGCAAAATGCTAACTTTTAGCATTTTGCCTCCCAAAAAATGCAATAAAAGTGATCAAAAATGCCGTATATTCCCCCAAATGGAACCAATAAAAACTACCGCTCATCTCGCAAACAATAAGCCCTCATAGAGCTCCGTACATAGAAAAATAAAAAAGTTACAGGACTTTGAATGCAGCGATATAGAAAAAAAAGATTTCCAAAAAAAGGGTTTTTACTCCAAAAAAGTGGAAAAACCTAAAAAAAATAGGAATTTTGGTATCGCTGTAATCCTACCGACCCGCAGAAAAAAATGGATTGTGTCATTTATGCTGCATGATTAACGCTGTAAAAAAAAACAACCAAAATCTATGGCAGAATTGATGCATTTTCTCTCCCTATTATCATAAAAAAAATAAAAAAAGTTTTACAATATAGTCAATGTACCCAAAAATGGGACCATCAAAAACTACAGCTCGCCACGCAAAAAACAAGCCCTTATACGGCCGCGTCGACGGAAAAAAAAAAAAGTTATGGCTTTTGAAAATGGAGGCGAAAATCCCCCAAAAATCGTTGCATCCTTAAGCCCAAAATAGGCCATGTCATTAAGGGGTTAATGAGGGCTTGTTTTTTTGCGGGATGAGTTGTATTTTTCATTGGTACTATGTAACGTACCATATAATGTACTGAAAATTGTTTTTTAAATTCTAAGGAGGAGTAAAAAGAAAAGACAAAACAACATTCTGCCATCTTTCGATGCGTCTTGTTTCTATGGGCCACAAAGTGCAACAAAATTGACATGATAACTTTATTCTATGGGTCAGTACTACAATACCAAACATATAGTTTTTTTTCCCTATACTACTTGTATTTTTTAAGATATTTCATTTTTAAAAATTATTTTCTACCAACTTCATAGGAATTATAGGATTGTATGATGCTCAGATACCAGCGGCCAGGTCAGGTAGTACTTCTGTATCTGCTGACACTGACATTGTCCTTCTCCCATCTTCCCTCAGATTTGCAGGCAATGCTGGAGGTGGAGGGAGCTTCTCACTTACCTCCTCTGCAGACTGTGTGTGACTTGCAGGATGAAGGACCTGTGATGGTCATGTGACTGTTATGCTTCATCCACTGTACCCTCAGTAATTGTACTGATAAGAAAGGCCAGTATGGTCAGTGCAGTTGGTACTCTCTAGTGAGAGCTGGCCCACTGACTGACTGGCCCACAGGCAATCTGCCCAGCAGATTACCCGTCTGGGCCAGGTACATCCCTTTCTAGTGTATGACTGAGGAGGTAAGGAGAGAATGGCACATTCCTCCTGCCATCCAGGACTGTGGGACAGCGTTCCCAAACTGAAACTATCCCGAAGAATTCAGGATGGTTGGGAGGCTTGTGTGATGTCGAGAATTACCAAGCAAGACCTGGAGAGTGTTACAGACAGTGGTTGGTGATCAAACCTGACAAACAGTGGTTGTTTCAGAGTAGTGAGGCTGGCCATGAAAGAGGAGAGTCTACAGAACTCTGTGTGGGCTGAAGTAGTAGCGTACTGTCAGCTTTGAGAGGTGGTCAGTTATGTGGTGTCAGCTGGGAGTGGGAGACACGACAGCTTAGAGGGAGCCAAGGTGGGTTGGGTGGTGCTGGTCCAAATCTAGGGGTGGCTACAGCTGGGACTTATAAAGGGCTGTATGGAGCTTCAGCCTGAGAGAAGAGGACCATCAGCATGCAGAGGAAGTTTGGCTGCTTTGTGGCCTCTAGTGTGGCCTAGACAGTTCAGTCCTGTGTTGCAGTAGTGCAACGTCCCATAGGGACACCCCAGACACTTGACAAACGTGGGGAGCTGGGAGGGCTAAGTGTTGGCTTGTCACGGCAGCACTTACTAGACTGCTTTTCCCAGAGCGATGACACGTAGCCAAGGCCAGAGCAGGATTGCAGGCCACCATGGACATCCCTAGGATAGGGAATGCCAATAAACAGGATGAAGGGGGTAGTAGTTATCACGGGTGATGTCACTGTTCCTACACAGTGGTATGCTACACGGCAGAGAATAAACACAATAAAGAGAGGGGTGCATAGTACCTCGGGTCCCCAGGAAGAGTTAGGGCCCTGTATAACTTGTAATAAACTTTGGCAAAACAATTATTTAAGGCAATTCAGGTACAATTCTTCACAGTGGAGGTAGAACAGAGATCAGAGGTCAGGGAAGATACACAGGATGAAACCAGTCCTACAGTACATGTTATCTGTCAGGAACCGCTCCTGAACTGGGAGCATTCCAGAGGAGGAAGGGGGTAGGGGTCACTCCAAACACACTCTGGCAGCAATTATTTACTTCAAGGATTAGCACCCCGCACTGGAGGTGTGTGGGCATGACTTAGTAGTGTACTTCTACAAGGTGATTCTGGCGTTGGATGGCCGTATAGGAAAAAAACTTGTGGGATTGAATTAGTACCTCTGCAGTGGGTCTCTCTATACAGAATTACTTACGAGTGCTCTCTCTTAGGCTTGGGCTCACTCCATTCACATCCAAACTTCAAACACTATGGGATACCTCTCCTTCTCTTCCATCATGACCACAAGGAAGCTGAAGGTGCTTCCATGTGGCTCTGTGTTGTAGACTTTCTCTGAAGACAAGATGGAAGCTCCTTTCCCGCTCTCAATCACTCCTATTTATACCCTCACTCATACCACATGGCATGACAAACTGATACAGTTACATGCATGCAATGATTTTTTTAAAGTTAACCTCTCAAGCGCCACAGCTGTGCAACACACACACTGGATATGACAAGACAGGTTCTGCACAGTGCATCCACATAAGACAAACGTGTATGACATTTATGGAGGAGACCAAGATGGTGTACTGGTCCACTACAGTAGCATTCATCTCTATGACACTGCCAAGGATAGCGGAGTACTCCACGTGGCTTCTTCGATAATGCCCTAGAAATAAATGGAGCAGAAGCAGACGGAGAGGACACAAACCCCAGCTTTTGGACCCCCACCAGTCAGACACCTATTCCTATCCTAAGGATTGGGGAAAGTTTAAGACTTGGGACAGGCCCTTTAAATCTAGTTTCTAGGACTTTGAAAAGCCACCTCTGCTGGACATATTCAGAAAGTCATGCTACTGACCCAGAATGCCCTATGTAAAAATGTCGTCAAACTGTGTTTTCAACCCACGTAATTTTACTGCAGTTTTTCCAGGCTTGTTCTTAAAAGAACAGTTACAGGAAATGTACCAAGAACTCATCGAAAACAGCCTTGTATTACACTGGAAAACAGGACAGTCACACCCACAGTAATAAACTGAGTTGTTGAGTTTGGGAGAAGCATCATTACCATCCAGGAGTTTAGCAATCCTGGGTGACAACCTCTGTGGAAATTATAAAGCTAGCCATATTGGTTGTCACCAGCTTTACCAGAAACTGATATAATAGCAAAGCCAAAATAGAATTTATTATCTTCACTATGACTGATGATTTAAAACTTAAGACACGCACGTTGAAAGCAAGAGAAAGCTTTTATTTTTGACTCTTAGCAAATAAAGAAGTTTTAGTTGAGGACATGCTATTTCCAACTTTTGAGCAACTAATTATACAAAGGGAAAAAATGCTAATACAGAGATGGAGATGCAGAAGAAGCATGTGCAGTTTAATAGCAGGTTTGAAAAGGCTTGCCGATGGGTTTTCCATAAACCTCGACTTCGCACAGCGTCAACCACTCTGGGCGATCTGGCATCACCACGCTGATGTACTGACCTTCCATCTCCTTACAGCAGTACGTCAAGGTGCCGTTTGAAAGAGCAGTGACCTTAGCGCACCTGGAGGAGAAAAACAATAAGCCATTTGATAATCAGCTGCTCATTCTTCCACACTCATCATGTTTAGGGTGACTTGGAACATAAAACACGTACAAATTCTACAACTTCAAGATTGATTGAATGAAGAAGAACTGCAAAGGTGGTCAAACACATGTGATTGTCTTAAGAACTGTATATTTTGTTGAATTTATCACATGGACCAAAG
The DNA here is from genome assembly GCF_035609145.1 of Eleutherodactylus coqui. Classification (NCBI taxonomy): domain Eukaryota; kingdom Metazoa; phylum Chordata; class Amphibia; order Anura; family Eleutherodactylidae; genus Eleutherodactylus; species Eleutherodactylus coqui. The sequence continues at coordinate 151,500,075 of NC_089845.1, read as the reverse complement.
GACAGTATATAAAGTATAGATTAGATTAGGAAATGTGGCTGTTACCCTATGAAAACTGAACTAATGTGTGCAATATAGGCACTAGATCAGCCTTGAAAGGCTAGACTAGAAGAGAAGAACTTTCATAGCTGGGATGTAGATGCATCTTGGGACCTATGAAGGGAAATATTAAATAAGGATAGCAAGGAAAAAAAGAAAAACGGATCATTCACCAAATTATGTAAAATCTTCCACATATAACTTACAAGATGTTTCAGCTACTAGAGGAGACAATTCGGTATATAGGATGAAGGTACAAATCAAAAAGAATTATTACGAATATATCGAATGATTCATGACTATGAGGCCAAAACAATAAAAAAAGGACATTGAGGAGAAACACATGATGGGACATTGTGGAGAAATACAAGACAAGACATTGTGGAGGAACAGAAGATGGGACATTTTGGAGAAGCAGAAGATGGGGAGGAACACAAGACAAAAAAACAGGACATTGTGGACGAACACAAGATGGGAAATTATGAAGGAAGACAGTATGGGACATTGCGAAGAAATGCAAGACAGGATATTTTGCAAAATGCAAGATGGGATTGTGAAGAAACACAAGATGGAATATTCTGGAGGAACCCAAGATGGGACATTGTGGAGGAACACAAGACAAGAGAATGTGGAGGAACACAAGATGGGATATTGTGAAGGAACACAAAACACAATAAGATGGTACATTGTGGAGGAACACAAGACCGGATGTTGTGGAGAAACACAACACAGGACATTGTGGAGTAACACAATATAGGACTATATATTTATATGGTCCCCAGGAGTTAAAAATAAGTATATAGTGTCAAATATTAATAACTTACACTGGGTTGTTGTTATCTTTAGAGTTTCCAATCCGGATCTCGGCTCCCAGCAGTCGTTCCGGACAACAGTCTAGCCTGTTTGTTATGATAACAGTTGTTATCTTGTAGACCTCCTTCAGGTCCACTTTCCACCAGGAAATTGTCCCATAATGGTTGTGAGCACATGATCCCTTGTAGTAATCAGTGTTTTTGTTACCATCTATGGCATTACTGGCATGTCCCATGTTATCACTCATATATTGGGAATCCTGGGAGGCTTCTCCCCTTCTTGCTAGATTTATGGCTGAGGAAGTAACAACAGAAGAGTTTTAAATCATGTAGAGTTGAAATGTGAGCAGTGTCGTTCTTTGTTTTCATTCTGTCCATTTCTTCCCATAAAATCCAATAAGAGTCAGATGGAGGAGGGACTGAGAAATCAAAGCATGACAGTGCAATCCATTGAAGACATAGTGTCATATAGTGCCAAAATAACAGAGCTCTGTACCACAATGTAAGTTTAGCGGTAGTTTGGTGCAGGGCATGGAGGCTTCTGGGCCTCTAACTCCTTTGGCCATGCTATAACCCAGCCTTGGGTTCCTATGTGTGGCACAGATATATTACAGATGTACATCTTATCTCACCTCCAGGTTCAGGCAAACATCCCAGAGTTAGAGCCAGAAATCCGAGCAAAATCAGAGACGTCAGAAGAGTCATTCTGGAGAAAAAAAAAGGGGTACAGAGAGTTGGAGTGGCAGTCGTAGTGGCTGTAGTAGTTGTAGTAGTATTAGTAGTAGTAATACTTGTAGTGATGGTAGCATTAGTATTAGCAGGAGTAATACTTGTAGTAGTAGTATTAGATTTAGTATTAGCTGCATTAGCATTAGAAGTAGTGGTGGCAGTAGTAGCAGTAATGCCTGTAGTGATAGTAGTATTTGTATAAGCAGTAGTAACACTTCTATCGTAGCCGTATTAGATTTAGTAGCAGCAGTGGTGGTATTAGACGTGGTGGCAGTAGTAGTGCTAGTAGTAGTAGTTTTTGGTAGTGACAGCAATTGTAGCACTAGTAGTATTAGTAGTAGTCATGGTAGTTGTAGTATTAGAATTAGTGGTACTTGCACTACTTCCCTTTTTTTTATTTGAGGATGCAAATAGGTTAAGATTAGAGATGAGCGAGCATACTCGTCCGAGCTTGATACTCGTTTGAGTATTAGGGTGTTCGAGATGCTCGTTACTCGTAACGAGTACCACGCGGTGTTCGGGTTACTTTCATTTTCTTCCCTGAGAAATTTGCGCGCTTTTCTGGCCAATAGAAAGACAGGGAAGGCATTACAACTTCCCCCTGCAACGTTCAAGCCCTATACCACCCCCCTGCAGTGAGTGGCTGGCGAGATTAGGTGTCACCCGAGTATTAAAATGTGCCCCTCCCGCGGCTCGCCACAGATGCATTCTGACATTAGTTCAGGGAAAGTGGTATCTTGGTGGAGCTGCTATAGGGAGAGCGTTAGGAGTATTTTAGGTTTCAAGAACCCCAACGGTCCTTCTTAAGGCCATAGAAATCGCAGATCGCACCTATGTGCGATCTGCGATTTCTGTTCTCTTCTCTATATGCGCTCAATGGGGCCAGCGGCAGCAGCGCCGACCCCATTGAGAACATATAGAAGACAAATCATTCTTCTCTGCCACAGCTGTAACAGCTGTGGCAGAGAAGAACGATGTTTGCCCATTGAATTCAATGGAGCCAGCAATACAGCAGGTTCCACTGAAAGCAATGGGCTGCCAGCGTGCGCGGGGATGAATTGTCAGGAAGGGCTTAAATATATAAGCCCTTCCCTGCAATTCATCCAGAAATGTGTTACAATAAAAATATATACCGGCGTATAAGGCGACGGGACAATGATGTCATTGAATGGCTGTGATTGGCTGAAGGCACGTGTGTTTCTGGAGGTGGGGATTTCAACCACTGTGTCCAGAAAGCAATGCTCTGCCGGGGACCAGAAGGGAGCGACAGCCTGCAGGAGCACCGCAGAACGTCAGAAGAAGTGAGTAATGATTTTTATTCTTTGCTCCACTGTATTGCCGGCGTATAAGGTGACAGTTGGGGGGTCGCCTTATACGCCCCGTCGCCTTATACGCCGGTATATATTTTTATTGTAACACATTTCTGGATGAATTGCAGGGAAGGGCTTATATATTTAACCCCTTCCCGACCATTCATCCTGCGATCGCCGGCAGCCCATTGCTTTCAGTGGAACCTGCTGTATTGCTGGCTCCATTGAATTCAATGGGCAAACATCGTTCTTCTCTGCCACAGCTGTTACAGCTATGGCAGAGGAGAACGATCTTTACGCTGACAGTGCGGGGGGGGGGGCACTCTTGCCGCTATTGTGTCTTAATAGTGGGACCTGGGAACTTGAGATGCAGCCCAACATGTAGCCCCTAGCCTGCCCTATCCGTTGCTGTGTCGTTCCCATCACTTTCTTGAATTGCCCAGATTTTCACAAACGAAAACCTTAGCGAGCATCGGCGATATACAAAAATGCTCGGGTCGCCCATTGACTTCAATGGGGTTCGTTACTCGAAACGAACCCTCGAGCATTGCGAAAATCTCGTCCCGAGTAACGAGCACCCGAGCATTTTGGTGCTCGCTCATCTCTAGTTAAGATCTCAGGATGCAGTAGCGGCTCAATGTGTTATCCAGAAACATATAATTGCCAGAATCCCATCCTAGTCCAGGGATGGTGACACCTTCCTATTTTCCCTCCTGAGGTCAGTGACTGCATTGTAGATGACTCTCTGACTGTCTCATTTTGATAACTTGGCCATCTCCCTTCTCTGTTTCAGCAATGGCTATGAAAGAGGCTTCCTGCAGACGGGACTCGACCTGAGCGCCTGCAGAGAGCAGCGCGTACTCACTCGCGCCCCGCAGCTCCGGATATTTCATGTGCCGGCTGCCGGGCAGCCGGCGCATGCGCACACCGGAGCCGGCGGTGGGTGAGTGACGTTTCTGTGCGGGGCTCTTTGTTAACGCAATCCTATGCAGGCTTGCCGCGGCGGAAATCCGCCCATCTGCAGGCGGCCAGAGAAGGGGGCTGGTTCAGTTATTGAGGTGCTGACACCTCTAGACCCAAATTGGATTCTGGTAAGTATATGTGTCTGACAAACCTTGTTAACCCCTTGGCTAGATTCGCCATGCATGTACACTGGATTTCCTGATGGCCACTTAAATGTTCCAGATGGTCCCCTGTGATGAGATGGCAGGGTACCCTTTGTGTGTTGCGGCAGCTTAAGGCTTGTACAGGCCTCGTTGGTTGACATGTATTTCTGCTTATTAAGATGTGCCTGTGACCTGAGCCACTTCTTAATATAATGCCTTCAGGAATATAATATACTGTAATGCTGAGGTATTGCTGTATATTGTATAAGCAAACAAGGAATCGCAATTTTAAGTCCCCTTAAGGGACTAAAAAGAAATAATAATTACAAAAAATAGTAAATATTAAAATTATTATTAAAACAAGGGATGCATTACTGTGTAGGAGACATAACTGGAGGCCTTATTACCAAATCAGGCACAAAGTTGGCCAAGTTGTATATATATACATATTTTAATTAGATACCTGGTGGAGGCTTATGGTCGCGTACTGCCGGCAATGTATGTATATACAAATATATGTGTTATACTCTGTATGCTTGAAAAAGGCTCATTTGAGAGCTGAAATGCGTTGCATTACTTTTTTGAATAAAGCTCTTGCAACAGGATCGTATGGTGTTATTCATAACTTCATCTCTGCCTGACCCGGAGTGGATACTACGAGGGGTGCATTCATCTGAGGCACCCCTGTGAAGTAAGTTCTCCACTCTTTACATGTTTTCTTTGTGCTACCTGGAGCGCTGGGATTTTTTTAGGCCTTGACCTACTTTGTATCATTTCCTGGAATAGGTACACTGTTAAGGATACAGTGTGTAATACTACCAAGAGTGTAGTGTTAAGTGTTCCGGCACAATACAGGCTTTTTTTATTGCAACTAGACAGCACTTTAAACCTCTGTCAAAGATTGTTAGCCTAAGGTGAGTTACAATGGGGAACTCACAGGAAAATGGCGATAAGAACGGTGCCTGGAAGACTGCTAAACACCAGGCTGAGGGAAGAAAAGTTAAAAATGCAGTACAAGGATGTCAAGCAATGCTAAAAAGAGATAGTATGAATCAAGAAGGATGCTTGGACAGTTGTGCAAGTGGAAATCGGCCATGTGTTTGCTTCTGAGAGACGTTAGCAGCATTAGGTGACACGTCAAACCGCAGTGCATAAAACTTTCTTACTTGTGTCTGTACACTGTTGGCCGTACTGCGTAATTAAGACTCAATCTTTACTTACAAAACCTAGCTTTTCAGTCTGTGTAAGAATGAATAACTGTTTGTGTAGTGTGGATTTGCAGTTTGTAATAGGGGGAAGCTTTATTATATATAGTCTTGATTAGAGAAGGTTAATACAGTCTTGCTTCTCCGAGACTCGGAGATAAAGTGAATTCTGAAGGGAGGGGCTGTCAGCTTAGGAGAAACTTATACAGTGGATCAAAAAGACTGCTGCATAGAATTACAGAACAATAAATGAGATGCAGAAATAAACTTGTTTTATAGGTGGTTTGCGGAAGTGAAATGTTGAATAGCAGATTGTGATGAAAAAAAAATGAAGTGAATTAAAGTGTCTCAGCAAGTATGTGCAGAAGGTTATAAGAAAGTTGAATTGAAAGGATGTTTATCTACAGTTGTTTTAAAGTTGTCTGTGCAATGTGAATTGAAAATGTGCGGTTTTTGCTGCAAAACAGAATTAGAGAGTAATACTTGTCAATTCTGACCATAAATAATGTGGATCTGTTATTTTTGTGAATTTTTTGTGTGTGAATGGCTGCTGTAAGTGTTGTATATGAGATATATACTATTGGTCTGTTAAACTTATAGTGTGAAAAAGACGCTCAAACAGGGAGCCAAACCACAGATTGACTGGATACAGCTACCAAAGGTAGGCGTTGTGGAGATTAAAATGCCAAGACAAAAACTACGGCAAAGAGATTGTCAAATGAAGTTTTATATATATATATATATATCTATATATATATATTGTACCAGAAGTCATAGAAAATAGTAGAGGCACACATTTTATTAGCCCTCTACTACTGCTCAGACCTGCATCTAATTGTAAGACTGAGTTGAGCTCCATATGAAGTTTTGTTTTGTAGGGCCCCTGTAAAAGGTCTATACTTTCTTCAGTCCCAGCATTAGGACCTCACTTCCCATGTGAGTGCCTTATATCAGAAGTTAACTGTCACTTATAAATGTGTATTTTCCTCGATTCCAGATCCAGACTCAAGAGAGGAGTCGCATAGTCTTGCTTACAAGTGATTGTGTAATTCTCAAAAGGACATATTGAAAAAAAAGTTTAGAACCGAGTTTTGATCAACCATACCAGATCCACTTGACAGCTGCCACTTCAGTCAAATTGGATAATAATGTGCTTGAAAAGGACTACTGTTGATAGCCGAAACGCGTTGCACTCCAGCACTTTGTTTTTCATGTACATCACCCAGTGGGTCTCTTGTTAGAGACCCACTCTGTTCTTTTACAAATAAAGTGGAACCTCCATATCTACACCCTGGATGTGGACCCAGCATGATTTGTATTTACAAGGCGTTCCTGGATACCCAGAGGGGAGAGAGTATTTCTGCATCCAGCTGATCTCCCTCCCATCTGCCGGGTGTGTTTATTTCTATCTTCCTGACCCAGTGCCCGAGTGCATGAATGGTATTTATTGATCTCAATGGGGAAGGTATTGCTGTGCTGGGGGAGAAGATGGCTAGAAGGTTGGAGGAGTATTTAAACTAGGAACTGGGGGAGGTTAACGAAAGAGATATAGGAGAAGACAGTGTAGGCAGTGACCTGGGACTAAGTAATGAAAATGGAAGTGGAGCAGTGGGAGTGGTTAGTAGAGTTAGAACTGGCAGAAGAGTTAGAAGGCATACACGTAATATAAAAAAATAACCAAAACCTTCTAAACTCTATGGTGACTAATGCTTGAAGTCTGACCAATAAAGTAGACATACTAGAAGTAATAATGTCTGAGGAAAACTACGACATAGTGGGAATAACTAAAATCTGGTTGAATGAAAGCTGTGACTGGGCGGTCAACTTACTGGCTTACAGTCTGTTCAGAAGGGATGGTAAAAAAAACATACAGGGGGAGGAGTTTGTCTCTCTGCAAAATCCTGTTTAAAGCCCACATTACGGAAAGATATATAGGACAGAGATGAACATGTGGAGTCTCTATGTATAGAAATACATGGAGGGGAAAACAACAATATAATTCTCATAGGGGTTTTCTATGGACCACCAAATACTACAGAAACTACTGAAAATCTACTATTGAAGTAATTAGATAAAGCAGCAAATCACAATGAGGTAATTATTACAGGGGACTTTAACTATCCAGATGTAAACTGGAAAGCCGAAACCTGCAGATTTCAGAGCGTTAACAACTTTCTCTTGATTACTACAGATAATTACCTCACCCAATTTTTACAAGACTGAACTAGAAGGATGGCCATTTTGGAAGTAATATTAACCAACAGACCAGACAGAATAACAGGGGTGCAGGTTGAGAGGAACCTAGGAAATAGCGAACATAATAATACATTTCAACTTGTCTTTCAGAAGAGAGTTTTATGAAAATACTAAACTTTAGTAAAGACAAGTTCAATCAGCTTAGTGATGCCCTCAACCTGATTGACTGGGATAATGTCCTCAAAAATAAGAGTTCAAACAATAAATGGAAAATGTTTAAAAACATCCCAATTACTTAATGTGAGAGGTTCATACTTAGAGGAATAAAAGGGTTAGGAGTAGGAGATAACCAATGTGGCTCAGTAAAGATGTAAAGTGGGCAATAAACATCAAAAAGAAAGACTTTACACTACTAAAACAAGAAGGCAGCAAAGAAGCACTAAAAACCTATAGGGAAAAAATTAATGATTAGAGATGAGCGAACATACTCGTTTCGAGTAATTACGCGATCGAGCACCGCGATTTTCGAGTACTTCCATACTCGGGTGAAAAGATTTGGGGGCGCCGGGGGGCAGGGGGAGGCGTGGCGGAGTGGGGGGTAGCAGCAGGGAACAGGGGGGAGCCCTCTCTCTCTCCCTCTCCCCCCCCACTCCCCGCTGCAACTCCCCACTCACCCACGCCGCCCCCCGAATCTTTTTGCCCGAGTACAGAAGTACTCGAAAATCGCGGCACTCGGGCAAAAAAGGGGCGTGGCCGAGTAGGTTCGCTCATCTCTATTAATGATATAAAAATCAAATAAAAGCAGCAAAGATAGAGACAGAGAGACTTGTTGCCAAAGAGAGTAAAACTAAGCCTAAACTGTTCTTCAACTATATAAATAATAAAAAGATTAATACTGAAATTCTTGTCCCTTTAATAAATAATGTAGGAAAAATTGTTGAGGGTGATGAAGAGAAAGCAAATCTATTAAATAGTTTTTTTCTCCAGTGTATTCACAGGGGAAAATGAAATGTCAGGTGAGATGCAGAGTGATAATGTAAACTCTCTTCACTAAATGTCACTAGTCTAATCCAGGAAGAAGTGCAGAATCGTCTTTAAAAAATTAAAATAGAGAAATCACCAGGTACCAATGGCATACACCCCCAGGTTCTAAGAAAATTAGGTAATATGATATACAGACTGTTGTTTCTAATATTCAAGGACTCAATGGTGAGAATGTCTTTTCCATTGGATTAGAGCATAGCCAGTGTGGTGCTCATATTCAAAAAGGGGTGAAAACGTGAACCTGGAAATTTCATTACTTCTAATGAGGGAAAAATATTTGAAGGGGTCTTGTGTATCTGGACTCTTCCAAGATGTTTGATACTGTGCCACATAAAAGGTTGGTATATAAAATGAGAATGCTTGGTTTGGGTGAGAATGTGTGTAAGTAAGTGGCCCAGTAAAAGAAAGATGAGGGTGTTTATTAATGGTACATGCTGTCATTGGTGCATTGTTACTAGTGGGGTACCACAAGGGTAAGTTTTGCGCCCTAGTCTTTATAATATATTTATAAAGGACCTAGTAGAAGGATTGTGCAGTAAAATAGCCGTATTTGCTGGTGACAGAAAACTATGTAAAGAAATTAACACCAGAGAGGATGCATGGCAGTTGCAAGAGGATCTGGATAAATTGGGGTCTTGGGCGGAAAAGTGGCAAATAAGGTTTAACACTGATGATTGTAAGGTTATGCACATGGGCAGAGGAAATACATGTCACCATTACACACTAAATGGGAAACCACTGGGCAAAACTCATATGGAAAAAGACTTGGGGATTTTAGTTAACTGCAAGCTTAACTGGAGCAACCAGTGTCAGGTAGCTGCTGCCAAGGAAAATAGGATCATGGGGTGCATCAAAGGAGATCTAGGGACACATGACAAGAACATTTGTTCTTCCTCTTTACTGGTCACTGGTCAGACCACATATGGAATATTCTATACAACTTTGGGTACCATTACTTAAGGAGGACATATCAGAGCCTGAGCAGGCACAAGGGCCGGCAACTAAAGTAATAAATGGAATGGGCGGACTATAATACCCAGAGAGATTATCAAAATTCAGGTTATTTAGTTTAGAAAAAAGATGTCCGAGGGTCGACCCAATAACTATGCATAAATATATCAGAGGACAATACAGAGATGTCCCCCATCATCTATTTATACCCAGGACTGTGACTGTAACAAGGGGGCGCCCTCTACGTCTAGAGGAAAGAAGGTTTCTACACCGACGTAGAAGGGGGTTCTTTACTATAAGAGCAGTGAGACTATGGAACTCTCTGCCTGAGGACGTGGTGATGGCAAATTAGATAAAAGAGTACAAGTGGCCTGGACGCCTATCTTGAGTGTTACAATGTTACATGTTATATCACTAGTTACTTCAGAAGGTTGTTGATTTGGGGATTATTCCAATTGACAAATTGGGGTCAGGAAGGATTTTTTTCCCTAAATGGGGAAAATTGGCTTCTATTTTATTGGGGTTTTTTTTTTTTTATTTCCTTTCCCCTGGATCAACATTGGGGAGTAATAGGCTGAACGTGTCTTTTTCAGACTTACATACTATGTTACTACGTACTATATGTAATCTATATATCTAAAGATGAAAGCCCTCACTGACTCACTGACTGACTGACTCACTGACTGACTGACTCGCCAAAAGTTCTCCAACTTCCCTATGTCGTAGAAACATGAAATTGGGCACACACATAGATTATCTCCAAAATAGGAAAAGTAATTGGGTCCCAACTCGATTATTCAATTCTAGCGCAAAAGAATTGGCGTCGAAATTTTACGTACGTAATCTAAATCTGTCACTTTCCAATGTCATAGAAACTTAACATTTGGCCCGAGCATTGATTATGTCATAAATGGGAAAAGTTAATGGGTCCCAACTCGATTATTCAATTCTATGCGCAAAAGAATTAGCGTCGAAATTTTACGTACTGAATCTAATTCTCTCACTTCCCGGTGTTATAGAAACTCGAAATTTGGAAGGAGCATTGATTATGTCATAAATAGGAAAAGTTAATGGGTCCCAACTCGATTATTCAATTCTATGCGCAAAAGAATTAGCGTCCAAATTTTACGTACGGAATCTAATTATCTCACTTTCCGGTGTCATAGAAACGTGAAATTTGGCACGAGCATTGATTATGTCATAAGTAGGAAAAGTTCGTAGGTCCCAACTCGATTATTCAATTCTAGCGCAAAAGAATTGACGTAGAAATTTTACGTGCGGAATGTAATTTTTCCACTTTCCGGTGTCATAGAAACGCGAAATTTGGCACGAGCATTGATTATGTCATAAATAGGAAAAGCTAATGGGTCCCAACTCAATTATTCAATTCTATGCGCAAAAGAATTAGCGTCCAAATTTTACTTACGGAATCTAAATCTGTGACTTTCCAATGTCATAGAAACGTAAAATTTCGCCCGAGCTTTGATTATGTCATAAATGGGAAAAGTTAATGGGTCCCAACACGATTATTCAATTCTATGCGCAAAAGAATTAGCGTCCAAATTTTACGTACGGAATCGAATTCTCTCACTTCCCGGTGTTATAGAAACTCGAAATTTGGCATGAGCATTGATTATGTCATCTATAGGAAAAGTTAATGGGTCCCAACTCGATTATTCAATTCTATGCGCAAAAGAATTAGCGTCCAAATTTTAAGTACGGAATCTAATTTTCTCACTTTGCGGTGTCATAGAAACGTGAAATTTGGCACGAGCATTGATTATGTCATAAATAGGAAGAGCAAATGGGTCCCAACTAGATTATTCAATTCTAGCGCAAAAGAATTGGCGTTGAAATTTTACGTGCGGAATGTAATTTTCTCACTTTCCGGTGTCATAGAAACGGGAAATTTGGCACGAGCATTGATTATGTCAGAAGTAGGAAAAGCTGATGGGTCCCAACTCGATTATTCATTTCTATGCACAAAAGAATTAGCATCCAAATTTTACGTGCGGAATGTAATTTCTTCACTTTCCGGTGTCATAGAAACAGGAAATTTGGCACGAGCATTGATTATGTCATTAATAGGAAAAGCTAATGGGTCCCAACTCGATTATTCAATTCTATGCGCAAAAGAATTAGTATCCAAATTTTACGTACGGAATCTAATTTTCTCACTTCCCAATGTAATAGAAACGGGAAATTTGGCACGAGCATTGATTATGTCATAAATAGAAAAAGTTAATGTGTCCCAACTACATTATTCAATTCTAGCGCAAAAGAATTGGCGTCGAAATTTTACATGCGGAATGTAATTTCTTCACTTTCCAGTGTCATAGAAACAGGAAATTTGGCACAAGCATTGATTATGTCATAAATAGTAAAAGCAAATGGGTCCCAACTCCATTATTCAATTCTATGCGCAAAAGAATTGGCGTCGTAATTTTACGTGCGGAATGTAATTTTCTCACTTTCCGGTGTCATAGAAACGGGAAAATTGTCATGAGCATTGATTATGTCATAAGTAGGAAAAGCTAATGGGTCCCAATTCCATTATTCAATTCTATGCGCAAAAGAATTAGCATCCAAATTTTACGTGCGGAATGTAATTTTCTCACTTTCCGGTGTCATAGAAACGGGAAATTTGGCACGAGCATTGATTGTCATAAGTGGGAAAAGCTAATGGGTCCCAACTCGATTATTCAATTCTATGCGCAAAAGAATTAGCGTCCAAATTTTACGTGCAGAATGTAATTTCTTCACTTCCCGGTGTCATAGAAACAGGAAATTTGGCACGAGCATTGATTATGTCATAAATAGGAAAAGCTAATGGGTCCCAACTCCATTATTCAAGTCTAGTGCAAAAGAATTGGCATCGAAATTTTACGTACGGAATGTAATTTTTTCACTTTCCGGTGTCATAGAAACAGGAAATTTGGCACAAGCATTGATTATGTCATAAATACTAAAAGCTAATGGGTCCCAACTTCATTATTCAATTCTATGCGCAAAAGAATTAGCGTTCAAATTTTACGTACGGAATATAATTTTCTCACTTTCCGGTGTCATAGAAACGGGAAATTTGGCACGAGCATTGATTATGTAATAAGTAGGAAAAGCTAATGGGTCCCAACAAGATTATTCAATTTCCTGCGCAAAAGAATTAGCGTCCAAATTTTACGTGCGGAATGTAATTTTCTCACTTTCCGGTGTCATAGAAACGGGAATTTTGGCACGAGCATTGATTATGTTATAAATAGGAAAAGCTAATGGGCCCCAACTCGATTATTAAATTTCATGCGCAAAAGAATTAGCGTCCAAATTTTACGTGCGGAATGTAATTTTCTCACTTTTCGGTGTCATAGAAACGGGAAATTTGGCACGAGCATTGATTATGTCATAAATAGGGAAAGCTAATGGGTCCCAACTCCATTATTCAATTCTATGCGCAAAAGAATTAGCATCCAAATTTTACGTACATAATCTAATTTTCTCACTTTCCGGTGTCATAGAAACATGAAATTTGGCACAAGCATTGATTGTCATAAATAGGAAAAGTTAATAGGTCCCAACTAGATTATTCAATTCTAAGTGCAAAATAATTAGTGTCCAAATTTTATGTACGGAATCTAATTTTCTCTCTTCCTGATGTCATTTTATAAAAAGGAAGCATCGCATGGTTGCCTCCCCGTGGTATTTCCTGGGTAACGCAGAGAACTATGCAAAATGGTGAACATATGTTTTTCCTCAGTATCTCTAAAGCAACCATGACTTCATAAGATTTTCCGTGTGAACACCAGATAAACACCAGTACCAAATTAACTCGGGCGAAGCCGGGTATATCAGCTAGTTATATATATACAGCAGGTACAGTTATATATCTTCTGTATACAGTGATATGGACCATGCTGGTATAACCTGGGTATCTCCTACTCCAGTAAAAAGTAGATCTCTTGCATATTATTATATATGTTATCTGATTGCAAGTGACACCTGTGAATTATGGAGCTACCCTGCTTTCAGTGACTTATTCCTGCAGAGCGTTCTCGCAGTTGGACTGTACTCACATTTTAGGAGTCCTTTGGCCTCTGTGACTGGAGCGGCCTCAGTCCTGAATATTTATACAGTATTAAGTGCCAGTCCTCCTCCTTCTCTTTTCTTGCCTGCCATCTGTGGTTTTTCCAATGAATTCACCTCCCGTAGGAAACTTCCTTATAGCTTATAATATCAAACAAACTCACCTTCATGGGAAAGCGTCTTATTGGGAAATCACTAACCCATCATCATTGTCCCAAGATTGTCATTATACTTTTATGTTAAATAGGGGTAACGCCAGGCTCCTGGCACTCAGCCCCATTCTCAAGATTGGTAGAGATCACAGCAGGTCGGACCACCACTAATCAGAAACATTGACATAGCTGAGCTGAGTGTGTAGGGGGGAAGCAGCAGAGATAGTCACCATATCAACCAGGTCTCCCAACTCTTCTGAATCTATACCTGTATCAAGATGTAATGATGAAGCAGGGAGCCATCAGCCAGCCATCTTTCTGCAGCTCGGTAGGCGTGATGCAGTGACATCATTGTGTCTGTCAAGCCACAGAAAACACAGTGGACACCCGTGGAGTGATCCCCTCTGTGGGAGCGGGATAGGGGGTAATTTGCTATTTTAAGTGAAAGGCACTCAGTGCATCATAGTTTGTGGAGGCACTTCAGAGGCATCACTGGGGGCACATTTTCAGGAGGGCACCATACTGTGTAGGGACGTCACCGTGGGAACCATACTGTGTGGGGGCATAACTGACAACACTTTTTATTTGGGGGCAATAGGGAAACATCATACTTATGGGGGATAATCACTGAGTGTATCATGCTATGTGGAGGCATCGGTAAGGACAGCTTTTCTGTGTAGGGGCACTAGAGAAACATCATACTCTGGGAAGGCATCACTGGAGGCAGCTTTGTCTGTGTGGGAGCACTAACTGGGCATCTTTCTGTGGGTGGGGGAGCATCTGTTACGGCACTCTGCTCCCCCGAGCGCCAGATGGGGGTGCCCTGATCTTCCCGCACCCCACTGTCCCTGCCTACTTGCCTCGGCCCTGGCTAACCCCAGGCGGACAACTGGATGGCGGTCCTTGCCCTGGCTAGGGACCTGGCGACTGACAAGAAGCAAGCTACCTAATGGGGGGAACAGAGTGCCAACAGGGGAGGCAGATGGAACCGACCAACAAAACTACCAAGCTGGAGATGGAGCTCACAGGCAAACAGACAGAATACTGGATAGCAACTAGTGCTGACTGGGCCAGACTAAACTAGAGGCTAACAGAACCGACAAGAGCAGACAGAACAAAGGGAACCAGAGAGAACCAGAGGGAGCTGACCGGCAACTATGGACTGGCTGAGGCTAACCGCAGACAGACTGGCTAGGTGCAAGCAGAACCAATAACTGGCAGTGAGCTCACTTCACTGCCAGTCTTTTAACCACAAGGTTCCGCCCAGGGGCGGAGAGTGGGAGGAGGCAACTCCACCCACTGCTGTATAAGAAGAATGGAGGAGTGTGGGCGGCACCCTACGGGTGGACACGCCCACGCCGCCACCCACCGGCCGCCCCAAGCTGCTGGGATAACCTCGACACAGGGCTCCAGGCTGCCGGAGCGACGCGCGCTGACCGCGGGACCCCGTGCCGCGCTGTATGGTAACAGCATCACTAGAGACACTTTTTTCTGTGTGGGAGCACTAAGGGGAATCTTTACTGTTTGTGTGTCACTAATATGTAGGGGCAATACAGGGCCATCATACTGCTGTGATTGCACTAAGCAGGTATTATATTGTGGGGGGGGGGGGCACCAAAAGGAAGTACATGCTGTCAGGCGATTACTGCGGGGACATAGTTAGTGTGAGGGGGCACTATTGCAACACCCCAGAAGGGTGACTCTGGGCACCTGGCTAACAGGTAGAGCTGGGAGGGATAAGTGCTGGCTTGTCATGGCGGCACTTAGCAGGCTCTGGTCCCGGAGCGATGACACGTAGCCAAGGCCCGAGCAGGATCCCAGGCTAGCTTCGACACTCCTTTGGCAGGGAGTGCCAATAAATGGGATGGAGGGAGTAGTAGTACTTATCACTCGTGACGCCAGTGTTCCCACATACAACGATATTCTATGCGGCAGAGTAATAAACACGGAGACTTGTGTATAGTACCTCGGGTCCCTAGGAACGGTTAGGGCCCAGTATAATTTTTACTTGCAATAAACTTGTATAACAGGTAATGCAGGTAAAATTCACTTTCAGTAGTTACAGGCTATAGCTCAGAGGTAGGGAGGATACACAGGATGAATACGGCCCTACAGTCCACGTTATCTGTATGTCATCAGGTCCTGGATTGGGAGTTCTCCAGAGGAGGAAGGGGGTTGGGGGTCACTCCGCATACACTCTGGCAAACAATTATTCAGGAACGCTTAGCCAATATACACCCACAAAGCAGATGTATGGGTGTCTCAATAAAATACCTCTGTGCGGTGATCCTAATGACGGATGGCCGAACAGGTAAAGTCTGTGGTGTGAACAGGTACCTATTTTAGAAGTACCCTGCACTCCTTTCATGCCCACTCTCCAAATGCTACTGGATGCCACTCTTCCTCCTCCATCTTCACCTACATGGAAGCTGAAGGTGCTTCCATGCGGCTCTGAGTTAGGACACTCCTCTCCTGAAGATGGACTCCTTTCCCGCTCTCAGTCTCTCCCATTTATAACCTCACTGATACTACCTAACAAGACAAACTGACACATTTACAGGCATGCAGTGAGTTTATTAAAGTTAACCCTTTAGACGCTGCAGCTGTGCAACACACATACAGAAAATGACATGACAGCTTTGCACAGTTCATCCACATGGGACAATACATGTATGACATTCATGGAGGGGATCAGGATGATGTTCTGGGCCACTACACTATTACTATATGCCATATAAAGAGGACCCTATGAAAGTGTGTGGGGCACAAGGGGGCACCATAATTGTGTAAGGACACAGAGGGGAATTAGGCGGGGTTGGAGTCATGGTTTAATGTTAAAAAAAATGCCTTTTCCTCTTTTCATGAGTTGAAAGTTGGGAGGCATGTTAACAAGTGTTCAGTATCTCATGTACGATTAAATTGTACACTGTGTTGACAACAGTATTGGGGCCCCCACCAATCTCGGGCTGTCAGGCGAATAGGATATGCAAATTGGAAGCGTGATCATTAGGTATAAAGGGCAGTATCACACAGGCATATCCCAGTACAGAAACCATTAGAATGCCACAATGTATAGAGTTGACAGACTTTCAATAGGTTATCACATTAGGACATCGCAGTGCTTCATTAACTGATAGAACGTGGACAACAGGGGGCGTGGCTAGGCATGAGAGGGTAAAGCCGCACATCTCGGCGCTCCGCAGCCACCGACGTCCAGATAGCCGGAAAAGCGCCAAAATAACCCAAACCCGATGATGACCATAGTGGGGAAGAAGAAGGCAGACCAGCCGCAGACCCATGGTTCCCCTTTGAGCCGGTTCCTGCACGGAACAAACGCCGCCGGAGCGGGAAGACGGCTGTCCAATATGGCGCCGGGTCAGCGCGAGAAGCCCGCGCTGAAGCAGAGCGGCAGCACAGTAACTTCACCCACAAGCCGGGAGACAGCAGGAGAGCCCCAGGCTGGCACACCGCCAGGGCAGAGAGAAAAGCCCTCACAGCAGCGGAACAGAGCATCGGAGGTTCCGCCGGCAGACACCGCTGGTACAGTGAGGTCCCTCCCAGACACAGCGCAGGGACCGAGGGGGAAGACAGCAGTGCGACCAGCTGGAGAAGCGGGAGCGCTGCAGAAATACCTGGGTGGAGCGGGAAAACCTCCTCCCGATGAGATCCAGGGGCTGCAGGCAGAAAGGAGCGAGCAGCAGGCACAAGGTGCAGAAGCACCAGCGACAAACACCAGAGCAGCAGAGCAGCACAACACTGACATGGAGCAGCGAGCAGGACGGAAGGAGCTGCGGACCGGGAGTACAGGTACCCCACCACCAAGCAGAGCCCAACAACCTGATCTGGGCGGGAGGGGGAATAGGGCAGTGGCCCCAGGGTCACCAATCAGTTATCCCACTGACCCTACACTCTACAAAATGGGCAATAAACCCCATGAGACCCCCAGCCAGGAACACAGCCCCAACGCAAAGGGCAGCAGAAGGGACCTGGAGGCAGACCCCACCCCTCCCTGGAAGGACAACCCAAGCCAGAACGGGTTAATGCAGGGAGACAATTTAACCCCTGATGCCCAACCCCCACAGAGAGACAACAGAGACATAAATACCTTTCAGGACCACAACTCCCAGCAAGTTACTGAAGCAGAAGCCCTGGGCAAGCAAACAGCGCCTCCTGCGGATGATTCCCAAACACTACAAGCCCTCTGGGTGATGATACGCGCCCTACCCACCAAAACAGATTTAGAGATGCAAATACGACGAATAGAAGAGAAACACGAGAGGGCCATCGCGACAGTCAACCACTCTGTACAGGCCCTTTCAGAACGGGTGACGGCGCTAGAAGAGAACCCCGAGGTCTCCTATACGGACTTTCAACAACTAACAAGCATCATAGAACAACAGCAGAAACAGCTCAGCGAGCTAACTTTCCACCTCGACAATGTCGAAAATAGAGGCCGGCGCAATAACTTAAAGCTGAGAGGTCTCCCAGAGGACATACCACCAGATGCGCTCTACGAGTGCGCAACAAACATCTTTAACAAGCTACTACGTCGTCCAGAAGACAGGACGATAGAACTGGACAGGGTCCACAGAATGATGGGCGGGAGAACACGGAACCCCAATCTGCCAAGGGATGTCATCTGCCGAGTGCACTTTTATAGACAAAAGGAGGTGAGACGACCTGAGGTGTTGGTATAAGCTCTATTATCTTTAAAATCAAGGAGATCACGGCTGAACTGTGTGTGCTTTCTGTCCTTGATTTGTGTCGTAAATTTTTCGATATTTGTGTAGAGGGCCTTCTCTTTTATAGAGAACTCAGGATCAGTACTGAATGCTTTAGCTCTTTCTATCTGCTCCTCCAACTTTTTTTGGTTAACCCCAAGTGTTGATTTTTCTTCGTCCAATAACAATTTAATCAATTTGAGGGAGGCTAATGTAGATTCGTCTTGCCATTTTTTGAGAAATGTAGGATTTTGGAGACGTTTAGGTGGTACAATTGGGTTACGGAGGCCCCGGGGGACTATCTGATGTTCAATATATTTTTGTAGACCCTGGACCTCCCACCAATTTCGTAGATATTCACGGTATAAAAATGTAAGATCTTTAAAACATTTTTCAATAGATTGATTCTGATGTGTAGCTCTGAATTCCCCTTCTGAGAAAACCGCACCTGCCTCAGACAGCCACTGAGACGTGTTAAAGTCTTTTGAAAGAAAACCCGCCATAAAATAGAGAGACTAGTCACAGAGACGGAAAGAGTCTATAGACTAAATTGTTGGGCCCTTGTCACAGTTATAGACTAAAATGTAAATACTTTAATGAAAATTATCTTTAAAAACATAAATGGGCTGACACACACACGTTACGCACAGACAGACAAAACATCCACAAATTAACACGATAATCACCTCTTCCTTAAAAAAGGAAGTTGATAGAGGCTGGAAAAATCGGTGTTAACAGAGGACACCTAACGTTGTGTCCTCTGTTCTTTAAATCACGTAGGAGGGAGGAAGATGACTTCATCTACTGGGAAAAACAGGGAACGTCTAAAAGAATTGGGTTTGGATTTATCGGACCTTCAGGGTCTTCAGATGTTACAAGACCTTGAGGATGAGAACTCTAGAATTTTAGGTTCTGGTCCTTTCACTGATCTTAAACCTTCTAGCAAAAACAACCCTCCGTCTCTTCACAGCCCCGAAATAGATATATTTGAGAAATTGGTGAAAAATGACCTAAAAACTTTAACAACTTACCATAAACCAAAGTCTAATTTGACTCAAGGAGAAATTAAGGCATTAAAAACTTTGGAAAACAATCCTAAGATCATTATAAAGCAAGCGGATAAAGGTGGTAATATAGTAGTACTTAATAGACCACATTACGTGGACATGTGCCGCCGACTTCTGAATGATCCTGCTACATACAGCACTCTCTCTAGTGACCCGACCAATCTTTTTCTGACGCAATTACGTAATTTGTTACAACAAGAATTGACCAATGGCAATTGATACCAACGAATATCGCTTTATGTACTCTTCTTCTCCTACCATTGCTACGTTTTACGCATTACCGAAGGTACATAAGGGGACTAAGCCCATTAAGGGATGTCCTATTGTCTCCGGGGTAAACAATCTTACCCAAAACATCAGTATATACGTTGATAAGATCCTACGTCCTTACGTCCTATCGTTAAGATCATATGTCAGAGATACGATGGACGTTCTTAGGATCCTTGAAGGTATCACTATTGAATCAGACGTCCTATTAGCATCATTGGACATTGAAGCATTATACAGCTCAATCCCCCATGAGGGGGGTCTGATGGCAGTATCTTTTTTTCTCCAGCAAAGAGGTGTGCATTTTGAGAGCCACAATCAGTGTGTCGTTGACCTACTGGAATTCATCCTTAAACACAATTATTTTGTGTTTGACTCCGAGTACTTCCACCAGCTCAGGGGTACAGCGATGGGGACGCCATGTGCCCCATCCTATGCTAACCTGTACCTGGGCTGGTGGGAGGAAAAGGTCATTTACAATAACCCGCAGTGGTCCGACAACATCGTACTTTGGTTACGATACATAGATGACATCCTCATTCTATGGAAGGGTACATCTACTTCTTTTGAGTCCTTTGTTGATGCATTAAATACCAACACTCTCAATCTACGCGTGACCAGCGAGATCAATTCTACGACATTACCCTTCCTGGACATTCAGATCTCCAAAAACGAGGATGGTACCATCTCATCTACTTTATATCGAAAAAAGACTGCTACCAATAGTCTATTGGGGTGGCAGAGTCATCACCCTACCCCTTTAAAACGTGGCATCCCGAAGGGCCAATTCCTTCGTTTACGAAGGAATTGTTCCGATGAAACTTCATTCCTTCAAGAGAGTAAAAAACTGATGAAAAACTTCAGCTCGAGAGGGTACCCATAGGAAATAATTCTCCAGGCTTACCATTACGCGTCTCAACAACAACGTACCAAATTATTAACACCACGAGTACGTTCTACCGATCACTCTTCAAGAGTGATAGGTACATATGATACAGCCTGTTCCCAGATACGTGAGATACTATCTCACTATTGGGACATTTTGAAGAATGATCAGGACATCAGAGACTATATTTCCCCTAAACCTTGCATAACATACAGACGTGGTCACAACTTAAAAGACCACCTCGTCAAAAGCCATCTATCACCTGATGAATCCAAAGTGACTTTGCTAGGGTCAAATCGACCACGAGGCACTTTCCCTTGCTACTCCTGTGCTGCTTGTCCTTTTATCTACAAGTCAAGTTCCTTCACCTGTGCTGTCTCCCATCGCACGTACAATTGCCATGATTTCATTAATTGTAAGACCAGAAATATTATATATATGGCCACATGTCCGTGCCCGAAAAACTACATTGGGAAGACAATTCAGGAATTTCGCCGTAGGATCCTTGGCCACGTTGGTAACATCCAAAGACACAAATCCACTCCCCTTGCTGATCATATTTGGTTGGCACACAATAGAGATGCGCATTCTTTAAAATTTCAAGGCATCGAACTTTTACGCACGCACGGGAGACGAGGGAATGTAGACCAACGCCTTTTGCAGAAAGAAGCATCCTGGATCTTTCGTATGAACAGCCTCAGTCCATCTGGCCGGAACGAAAGTCTATGCTTTAACTGCTTTTTGTAACGAAAAATCTTCTAATACTCTCCTTGACGCTATTCATACATCTGAGGTCCTTACTAACCGCCCCTGTTTTCTTACAGCCACTTTATACTCTATTGTGAGAATCATTCATCCTGTTTGATTATCATATATCAAATCTATTAACAATAGTATGCTTTACTGGATTATGCTAATCAACTTGATAACTAAAGCAATAATATCTATCTTGAATCATACAGCTAATAAGAAAATTAGATTGCTGCTTGCTGCTTTTCTCTGTCACTGTCAACTGTATCACAGTTGCCAGAACTGCTCCTTTGCCCTTATCAGTAATGGGACTTTGTTCCCATACATGTGATCAACTTAGCGATCACATGACCGGCGTAATGACGACACTAGTGACGCACGCATGCGTGATGACATCGCGCGCATGCGCGGCAGCTCATCCTGCCGTTCGGAGCTACTACTGACACTGTACAACAATCGGAACTTCAGGTAAGCGATCAGATACTATTCTGGTCACTCTGAGCCTGTCCGCTTTCTTGACAGAACAATAAGTAATTTCTGAAACCCACGATGATTGAGTTGGAGCATCTAATTACTGTAGTCCGGCCCCTATCCTCCCCGGACATCAGCGATTGGGTTATACTATAATCCCCTCCCCTGGGGCGTTCCAGTAAAGCACTATATGGGCACACTCTCATTCAATCCAGTATTACTCCTGTGGCTCACCATCAGAGCCACAGGCTTTATCTTTTTATTTATTTGCTTTCTATTTTTGGGTGCTTCAGGGATACTCTGGCAGACTGGATACTTGATAATCACTTGCAGGCTCAATTAGATAGCATTTCCAATAGCCTTATCGGGCCTTTAATGGTATGACTATCTAAGCATGGGAATTTGACTCTTAAACTAGCTGCATCATCTGAAGCTACTACAAAACAAGGGTCAAAGATTCTAAGGCTTATTAGTCACGGGGGCTGTTCCATTCGTTTTGCGACAACCTCTGCTGCTTGCCATAATCTATACCTATCTCTTGCAAAAATCAATTTTCCTGTGAGCTAGATTTAGTGATTATCAGTTACTACACTTAGCTATAAGCTTCATCTGTCACTCCTATCGTGGATATTCACTTTATCTAACGACCTTGTCTTTTGTCCTTGAAAAAGGCGACAAAGTTACGTTGAGGCATTGTAGTACTGCAAGATCCAGATACAAATTACCTTTTGGGATCCAGATTCTATATGACAAAGTACTGAAATTGCGCTTTCCCGAATCACCCTTTCCTACTATCTTAAAGGGGTTGTCCCGCGCCGAAACGGGGTTTTTTTTTTTTTAAACCCCCCCCCCGTTCGGCGCGAGACAACCCCGATGCAGGGGTTAAAAAAACCACCCGCACAGCGCTTACCTGAATCCCGGCGGTCCGGCGTCTTCATACTCACCTGCTGAAGATGGCCGCCGGGATCCTCTGTCTTCATGGACCGCAGGGCTTCTGTGCGGTCCATTGCCGATTCCAGCCTCCTGATTGGCTGGAATCGGCACGTGACGGGGCGGAGCTACACAGAGCCCCATTCGGAAAAGAAGAAGACCCGGACTGCGCAAGCGCGGCTAATTTGGCCATCGGAGGGCGAAAATTAGTCGGCACCATGAAGACGAGGACGCCAGCAACGGAGCAGGTAAGTATAAAACTTTTTATAACTTCTGTATGGCTCATAATTAATGCACAATGTACATTACAAAGTGCATTATTATGGCCATACAGAAGTGTATAGACCCACTTGCTGCCGCGGGACAACCCCTTTAAATATCTACCGACCACTAACTTATCACGACAAAGACAACAAAAAGCAAAATCGGTTATTGCCCTGATTTAGTGTTCTTTTGTTAAAAAAATCTAAGTGCTCCTGATAAACCACATTCGTGTGGGGAAACGCGTCGAGCCGAGCCTACTACAATTGAATAACCCTATCCTGCGCTACATTTTCTGCGCATAAGGGTTTTTTTCTCTTGGAGTTTTTCATATCTAAACCATCCTGCTATGCGCTATGCGCTATATTTCAATCACATAAGGGCTATTTTCTGTTAGGAAGAAGTCTTCCATTCAAAACACTCCGCTGTGGGCATCTTATCCCTATGTGCCCTCACAGTAGATGAAGTCATCTTCCTCCCTCCTACGTGATTTAAAGAACAGAGGACACAACGTTAGGTGTCCTCTGTTAACACCGATTTTTCCAGCCTCTATCAACTTCCTTTTTTAAGGAAGAGGTGATTATCGTGTTAATTTGTGGATGTTTTGTCTGTCTGTGCGTAACGTGTGTGTGTCAGCCCATTTATGTTTTTAAAGATAATTTTCATTAAAGTATTTACATTTTAGTCTATAACTGTGACAAGGGCCCAACAATTTAGTCTATAGACTCTTTCCGTCTCTGTGACACGTAGCCAAGGCCAGAGCAGGATTGCAGGCCACCATGGACATCCCTAGGATAGGGAATGCCAATAAACAGGATGAAGGGGGTAGTAGTTATCATCGGTGATGCCACTGTTCCTACACAGTGGTATGCTACACGGCAGAGAATAAACACAATAAAGAGAGGGGTGCATAGTACCTCGGGTCCCCAGGAAGAGTTAGGGCCCTGTATAACTTGTAATAAACTTTGGCAAAACAATTATTTAAGGCAATTCAGGTACAATTCTTCACAGTGCAGGTAGAACAGAGATCAGAGGTCAGGGAAGATACACAGGATGAAACCAGTCCTACAGTACATGTTATCTGTCAGGAACCGCTCCTGAACTGGGAGCATTCCGGAGGAGGAAGGGGGTAGGGGTCACTCCAAACACACTCTGGCAGCAATTATTTACTTCAAGGATTAGCACCCCGCACTGGAGATGTGTGGGCATAACTTAGTAGTGTACTTCTACAAGGTGATTCTGGCTTTGGATGGCCGTATAGGAAAAAAAACTTGTGGGATTGAATTAGTACCTCTGCAGTGGGTCTCTCTATACAGAATTACTTACGAGTGCTCTCTCTTAGGCTTGGGCTCACTCCATTCACATCCAAACTTCAAACACTACGGGATACCTCTCCTTCTCTTCCATCATGACCACAAGGAAGCTGAAGGTGCTTCCATGTGGCTCTGTGTTGTAGACTTTCTCTGAAGACAAGATGGAAGCTCCTTTCCCGCTCTCAATCACTCCTATTTATACCCTCACTCATACCACATGGCATGACAAACTGATACAGTTACATGCATGCAATGATTTTTTTAAAGTTAACCTCTCAAGCGCCACAGCTGTGCAACACACACACTGGATAGGACAAGACAGGTTCTGCACAGTGCATCCACATAAGACAAACGTGTATGACATTTATGGAGGAGACCAAGATGGTGTACTGGTCCACTACAGTAGCATTCATCTCTATGACACTGCCAAGGATAGCGGAGTACTCCACGTGGCTTCTTCGATAATGCCCTAGAAATAAATGGAGCAGAAGCAGACGGAGAGGACACAAACCCCAGCTTTTGGACCCCCACCAGTCAGACACCTTTTCCTATCCTAAGGATTGGGGAAAGTTTAAGACTTGGGACAGGCCCTTTAAATCTAGTTTCTAGGACTTTGAAAAGCCACCTCTGCTGGACATATTCAGAAAGTCATGCTACTGACCCAGAATGCCCTATGTAAAAATGTTGTCAAACTGTGTTTTCAACCCACGTAATTTTACTGCAGTTTTTCCAGGCTTGTTCTTAAACGAACAGTTACAGGAAATGTACCAAGAACTCATCGAAAACAGCCTTGTATTACACTGGAAAACAGGACAGTCACACCCACAGTAATAAACTGAGTTGTTGAGTTTGGGAGAAGCATCATTACCATCCAGGAGTTTAGCAATCCTGGGTGACAACCTCTGTGGAAATTATAAAGGTGGCCATATTGGTTGTCACCAGCTTTACCAGAAACTGATATAATAGCAAAGCCAAAATGGAATTTATTATCTTCACTATGACTGATGATTTAAAACTTAAGACACGCACGTTGAAAGCAAGAGAAAGTTTTTATTTTTGACTCTTAGCAAATAAAGAAGTTTTAGTTGAGGACATGCTATTTCCAACTTTTGAGCAACTAATTATACAAAGGGAAAAAATGCTAATACAGAGATGGAGATGCAGAAGAAGCATGTGCAGTTTAATAGCAGGTTTGAAAAGGCTTTGCGATGGGTTTTCCATAAACCTCGACTTCGCACAGCGTCAACCACTCTGGGCGATCTGGCATCACCACGCTGATGTACTGACCTTCCATCTCCTTACAGCAGTACGTCAAGGTGCCGTTTGAAAGAGCAGTGACCTTAGCGCACCTGGAGGAGAAAAACAATAAGCCATTTGATAATCAGCTACTCATTCTTCCACACTCATCATGTTTAGGGCGACTTGGAACATAAAACACGTACAAATTCTACAACTTCAAGATTGATTGAATGAAGAAGAACTGCAAAGGTGGTCAAACACATGTGATTGTCTTAAGAACTGTATATTTTGTTGAATTTATCACATGGACCAAAGGACAGTATATAAAGTATAGATTAGATTAGGAAATGTGGCTGTTACCCTATGAAAACTGAACTAATGTGTGCAATATAGGCACTAGATCAGCCTTGAAAGGCTAGACTAGAAGAGAAGAACTTTCATAGCTGGGATGTAGATGCATCTTGGGACCTATGAAGGGAAATATTAAATAAGGATAGCGAGGAAAAAAAGAAAAACGGATCATTCACCAAATTATGTAAAATCTTCCACATATAACTTACAAGATGTTTCAGCTACTAGAGGAGACAATTCGGTATATAGGATGAAGGTACAAATCAAAAAGAATTATTACGAATATATCGAATGATTCATGACTATGAGGCCAAAACAATAAAAAAAGGACATTGAGGAGAAACACATGATGGGACATTGTGGAGAAATACAAGACAAGACATTGTGGAGGAACAGAAGATGGGACATTTTGGAGAAGCAGAAGATGGGGAGGAACACAAGACAAAAAAACAGGACATTGTGGACGAACACAAGATGGGAAATTATGAAGGAAGACAGTATGGGACATTGCGAAGAAATGCAAGACAGGATATTTTGCAAAATGCAAGATGGGATTGTGAAGAAACACAAGATGGAATATTCTGGAGGAACCCAAGATGGGACATTGTGGAGGAACACAAGACAAGAGAATGTGGAGGAACACAAGATGGGATATTGTGAAGGAACACAAAACACAATAAGATGGTACATTGTGGAGGAACACAAGACCGGATGTTGTGGAGAAACACAACACAGGACATTGTGGAGTAACACAATATAGGACTATATATTTATATGGTCCCCAGGAGTTAAAAATAAGTATATAGTGTCAAATATTAATAACTTACACTGGGTTGTTGTTATCTTTAGAGTTTCCAATCCGGATCTCGGCTCCCAGCAGTCGTTCCGGACAACAGTCCAGCCTGTTTGTTATGATAACAGTTGTTATCTTGTAGACCTCCTTCAGGTCCACTTTCCACCAGGAAATTGTCCCATAATGGTTGTGAGCACATGATCCCTTGTAGTAATCAGTGTTTTTGTTACCATCTATGGCATTACTGGCATGTCCCATGTTATCACTCATATATTGGGAATCCTGGGAGGCTTCTCCCCTTCTTGCTAGATTTATGGCTGAGGAAGTAAGAACAGAAGAGTTTTAAATCATGTAGAGTTGAAATGTGAGCAGTGTCGTTCTTTGTTTTCATTCTGTCCATTTCTTCCCATAAAATCCAATAAGAGTCAGATGGAGGAGGGACTGAGAAATCAAAGCATGACAGTGCAATCCATTGAAGACATAGTGTCATATAGTGCCAAAATAACAGAGCTCTGTACCACAATGTAAGTTTAGCGGTAGTTTGGTGCAGGGCATGGAGGCTTCTGGGCCTCTAACTCCTTTGGCCATGCTATAACCCAGCCTTGGGTTCCTATGTGTGGCACAGATATATTACAGATGTACATCTTATCTCACCTCCAGGTTCAGGCAAACATCCCAGAGTTAGAGCCAGAAATCCGAGCAAAATCAGAGACGTCAGAAGAGTCATTCTGGAGAAAAAAAGGGGAACAGAGAGTTGGAGTGGCAGTCGTAGTGGCTGTAGTAGTATTAGTAGCAGTAATACTTGTACTGATGGTAGCATCAGTATTAGCAGGAGTAATACTTGTAGTAGTAGTAGTAGTATTAGATTTAGTAGTAGCTGCATTAGCATTAGAAGTAGTGGTGGCAGTAGTAGCAGTAATGCTTGTAGTGATAGTAGTATTTGTATAAGCAGTAGTAACACTTCTATCGTAGCCGTATTAGATTTAGTAGCAGCAGTGGTGGTATTAGACGTGGTGGCAGTAGTAGTGCTAGTAGTAGTAGTTTTTGGTAGTGACAGCAATTGTAGCATTGGTAGTATTAGTAGTAGTCATGGTAGTTGTAGTATTAGAATTAGTGGTACTTGTACTACTTCACTTTTTTATTTGAGGATGCAAATAGGTTAAGATCTCAGGATGCAGTAGCGGCTCAATGTGTTATCCAGAAACATATAATTGCCAGAATCCCATCCTAGTCCAGGGATGGTGACACCT
Source organism: Eleutherodactylus coqui (assembly GCF_035609145.1). NCBI lineage: Eukaryota > Metazoa > Chordata > Amphibia > Anura > Eleutherodactylidae > Eleutherodactylus > Eleutherodactylus coqui. The sequence continues at coordinate 151,472,155 of NC_089845.1, read as the reverse complement.
TCCTATTTTCCCTCCTGAGGTCAGTGACTGCATTGCACATGACTCTCTGACTGGCTCATTTTGATAACTTGGCCAGCACCTTTCTCTGTTTTGGCAATGGCTATGACAGAGAAGGGGGCTGGTTCAGTTATTGAGGTGCTGACACCTCTAGACCCAAATTGGATTCTGGTAAGTATATGTGTCTGAAAAACCTTGTTAACCCCTTGGCTAGATTTCCCTTGCATGTACACTGGATTTCCTGATGGCCACTTAAATGTTCCAGATGGTCCCCTGTGATGAGATGGCAGGGTACCCTTTGGGTGTTGTGGCAGCTTAGGGCTTGTACAGGCCTCGTTGGTTGACATGTATTTCTGCTTATTAAGATGTGCCTGTGACCTGAGCCACTTCTTAATATAATGCCTTCAGGAATATAATATACTGTAATGCTGAGGTATTGCTGTATATTGTATAAGCAAACAAGCAATCGCATTTTTAAGTCCCCTTAAGGGACTAAAAAGAAATAATAATTACAAAAAATAGTAAATATTAAAATTATTATTAAAACAAGGGATGCATTACTGTGTAGGAGACATAACTGGAGGCCGTATTACCAAATCAGGCACAAAGTTGGCCAAGTTGTATATATATATACATATTTTAATTAGATACCTGGTGGAGGCTTAGGGTCACGTACTGCCGGCAATGTATGTATATACAAATATATGTGTTATACTCTGTATGACATGAAAAAGGCTAATTTGAGAGCTGAAATGCGTTGCATTACTTTTTTGAATAAAGCTCTTGCAACAGGATCGGATGGTGTTATTCATAACTTCATCTCTGCCTGACCCGGAGTGGATACTACGAGGGGTGCATTCATCTGAGGCACCCCTGTGAAGTAAGTTCTCCACTCTTTACATGTTTTCTTTGTACTACCTGGAGCACTGGGATTTTTTTAGGCCTTGACCTACTTTGTATCATTTCCTGGAATAGGTACACTGTTAAGGATACAGTGTGTTTACCAAGAGTGTAGTGTTAAGTGTTCCGGCACAATACAGGCTTTTTTTATTGCAACTAGACAGCACTTTAAACCTCTGTCAAAGATTGTTAGCCTAAGGTGAGTTACAATGGGGAACTCACAGGAAAATGGCGGTAAGAACGGTGCCTGGAAGACTGCTAAACACCTGGCTGAGGGAACAAAAGTTAAAAATGCAGTACAAGGATGTCAAGCAATGCTAAAAAGAGATAGTATGAATCAAAAAGGATGCTTGGACAGTTGTGCAAGTGGAAATCGGCCATGTGTTGGCTTCTGAGAGAAACTCTATGGTGACTAATGCTTGAAGTCTGACCAATAAAGTAGACATACTAGAAGTAATAATGTCTGAGGAAAACTACAAACAAAGTGGGAATAACTAAAATCTGGTTGAATGAAAGCTGTGACTGGGTGGTCAACTTACTGGCTTACAGTCTGTTCAGTAGGGATGGTAAAAAAACATACAGGGGGAGGGGTTTGTCTCTATGCAAAATGCTGTTTAAAGCCCACATTGCGGAAAGATATATGGGACAGAGATGAACATGTGGAGTCTCTATGTATAGAAATACATGGAAGGGAAAACAACAATATCATTCTCATATGGGGTTTTCTATGGGCCACCAAATACTACAGAAACTACTGAAAATGTACTATTGAAGTAATTAGATAAAGCAGCAAATCACAATGAGGTAATTATTATAGGGGACTTTAGCTATCCAGATGTAAACTGGAAAGCCGAAACCTGCAGATTTCAAAGAGTTAACAACTTTCTTTTGATTACTAAAGATAATTACCTCACCCAATTTGTACAGGACTGAACTAGAAGGATGGTAATTTTGGACTTAATATTAACCAACAGACCAGACAGAATAACAGGGGTGCAGGTTGGGAGGAACCAAGGAAATAGCGACCATAATACATTTCAACGTGTCTTTCAGAAGAGAGTTTTATGAAAATACTAAACTTTAGTAAAGACAAGTTCAATCAGCTTAGTGATGCCCTCAACCTGGTTGACTGGGATAATGTCCTCAAAAATAAGAGTTCAAACAATAAATGGAAAATGTTTAAAAACATCCCAATTACTTACTGTGAGAGGTTCATACTAAGAGGAATAAAAGGGTTAGGAGTAGGAGATAACCAATGTGGCTCAATAAAGATGTAAAGGGGGCAATAAACATCAAAAAGAAAGACTTTAAACTACTAAAACAAGAAGGCAGTAAAGAAGCAATAAAAACCTATAGGGAAAAAATTAATTATATAAAAATCAAATAAAAGCAGCAAAGATGGAGACAGAGAGACTTATTGCCAAAGAGAGTAAAACTAAGTCTAAACTGTCCTTCAACTATATAAATAATAAAAAGATTAATACTGAAATTCTTGTCCATTTAATAAATAATGTAGGAAAAATTGTTGAGGGTGATGAAGAGAAAGCAAATCTATTAAATAGTTTTTTTCTCCAGTGTATTCACAGAGGAAAATGAAATGTCAGGTGGGATGCAGAGTGATAATGTAAACTCTCCACTAAATGTCACCAGTCTAACCCAGGAAGAAGTGCAGAATCGTCTTTAAAAAATTAAATTTGAGAACTCACCAGGTACCAATGGCATACACCCCCAGGTTCTAAGAAAATTAGGTAATATGATATACAGACTGTTGTTTCTAATATTCAAGGACTCAATAGTGACAATGTCTTTTCCATTGGATTAGAGCATAGCCAGTGTGGTGCTCATATTCAAAAAAGGGTGAAAACGTGAACCTGGAAATTTCATTACTTCTAATGTGGGAAAAATATTTGAAGGGGTCTTGTGTATCTGGACTCTTCCAAGACGTTTGATACTGTGCCACATAAAAAGTTGGTATATAAAATGAGAATGCTTGGTTTGGGTGAGAATGTGTGTAAATAAGTGGCTCAGTAAAAGAAAGATGAGGGTGTTTATTAATGGTACATGCTGTCATTGGTTCACTGTTACTAGTGGGGTATCACAAGGGTAAGTTTTGCGCCCTAGTCTTCATAATATATTTATAAAGGACCTAGTAGAAGGATTGTGCAGTAAAATAGCCGTATTTGCAGATGACACAAAACTTTGTAAAGAAATTAACACCAGAGAGGATGCATGGCAGTTGCAAGAGGATCTGGATAAATTGGGGTCTTGGGCGGAAAAGTGGCAAATAAGGTTTAACACTGATGATTGTAAGGTTCTGCACATGGGCAGAGGAAATACATGTCACCATTACACACTAAATGGGAAACCACTGGGCAAAACTCATATGGAAAAAGACTTGGGGATTTTAGTTAACTGCAAGCTTAACTGGAGCAACCAGTGTCAGGCAGCTGCTGTCAAGGAAAATAGGATCATGGAGTGCATCAAAGGAGATCTAGGGGCTCATGATGAGAACATTGGGCTGGCAACTAAAGTAATAAATGGAATGGGCGGACTATAATACCCAGAGAGATTATCAAAATTCAGGTTATTTAGTTTAGAAAAAACACGGCTGAGGGGCGACCCAATAACTATGCATAAATATATTAGAGGACAATACAGAGATCTCCGCCATCATCTATTATACCCAGGATTGTGACTGTAACAAGGGGGCGCCCTCTACGTCTAGAGAAAAGAAGGTTTCTACACCGACGTAGAAGGGGGTTCTTTACTATAAGAGCAGTGAGACTATGGAACTCTCTGCCTGGGGACGTGGTGATGGCAAATTAGATAAAAGAGTACAAGTTGCCTGGACGCCTATCTTGAGTGTTACAATGTTACATGTTATATCACTAGTTACTTCAGAAGGTTGTTGATTTGGGGATTATTCCAATTGACATATTGGGCTCAGGAAGGATTTTTTTCCCTAAATGGGGAAAATTGGCTTCTATTTTATTGGGGGTTTTTTAGCCTTCCTCTGGATCAACATTGGGGGGTAATAGGCTAAATGTGTCTTTTTTCAGACTTACATTCTATGTTACTATGTACTATATGTAATTATATATATACAGCAGGTACAGTTTTATATCTTCTGTACACAGTGATATGGACCATGCTGGTATAACCTGGGTATCTCCTACTCCAGTAAAAAGTAGATCTCTTGTATATTATTATATGTTATCTGATTGCAAGTGACACCTGTGAATTATGGAGCTACCCTGCTTTCAGTGACTTATTCCTGCAGAGCGTTCTCGCAGTTGGACTGTACTTACATTTTAGAAGTCCTTTGGCCTCTGTGACTGGAGCGGCCTCAGTCCTGAATATTTATACAGTATTTAGTGCCAGTCCTCCTCCCTCTCTTTTCTTGCCTGCCATCTGTGGTTTTTCCAATGAATTCACCTCCCGTAGGAAACTTCCTTATAGCTTATAATATCAAGCAAACTCACCTTCATGGGAAAGCGTCTTATTGGGAAATCATTAACGCATCATCATTGTCCCAAGATTGTCATTATACTTTTATGTTAAATAGGGGTAACGCCAGGCTCCTGGCACTCAGCCTCATTCTCAAGATTGGTAGAGATCACAGCAGGTCGGACCACCACTAATCAGAAACATTGACATAGCTGAGCTGAGTGTGTAGGGGGGAAGCAGCAGAGATAGTCACCATGTCAACCAGGTCTCCCAACTCTTCTGAATCTATACCTGTATCAAGATGTAATGATGAAGCAGGGAGCCATCAGCCAGCCATCTTTCTGCGGCTCGGTAGACGTGATGCAGTGACATCATTGTGTCTATCAAGCCACAGAAAACACAGTGGACACCCGAGGAGTGATCCCCTCTGTGGGAGCGGGATAGGGGATAATTTGCTATTTTAAGTGAAAGGCACTCAGTGCATCATAGTTTGTGGAGGCACTTCAGAGGCATCACTGGGGCACATTTTCTGGAGGGCACAAAGAGGGCATCATACTGTGTAAGGACATCACCGTGGGAACCATACTGTGTGGGGGCATAACTGACAACACTTTTTCTTTGGGGGCAATAGGGGAACATCATACTTTGTGGGGGATAATCACTGAGTGTATCATGCTGTGTGGAGGAATCGGTAAGGACAGCTTTTCTGTGTAGGGGCACTAGAGGAACATCATACTCTGGGAAGGCATCACTGGAGGCAGCTTTGTCTGTGTGGGAGCACTAACTGGGCATCTTTCTGTGGGTGCGGGAGCATCACTAGAGACACTTTTTTCTGTGTGGGAGCACTAAGGGGAATCTTTACTGTTTGTGTGTCACTAATATGTAGGGGCAATACAGGGCCATCATACTGCTGTGGTTGTACCAAACAGGTATCATACTGTGGGGGGGGGGGGCACCAAAAGGAAGTACATGCTGTCAGGCGATTACTGCGGGGACATAGTTAGTGTGAGGGGGCACTATTGCAACACCCCAGAGGGGTGACCCTGGGCACCTGGCTAACAGGTAGAGCTGGGAGGGATAAGTGCTGGCTTGTCATGGCGGCACTTAGCAGGCTCTGGTCCCGGAGCCATGACATGTAGTCAAGGCCAGAGCAGGATCGCAGGCTAGCTTCGACACTCCTTTGGCAGGGAGTGCCAATAAATGGGATGGGGGCAGTAGTAGTACTTATCAACCGTGACACCACCATTCCCACATACAACGATATTGTATGCGGCAGAGTAATAAACACGGAGACTTGTGTATAGTACCTCGGGTCCCTAGGAAAGGTTAGGGCCCGGTATAATTTTTACTTGCAATAAACTTGTATAACAGGTAATGCAGGTAAAATTCACTTTCAGTAGTTACAGGCTATAGCTCAGGGGTAGGGAGGATACACAGGATGAATACGGCCCTACAGTCCACGTTATCTGTATGTCATCAGGTCCTGGATTGGGAGCTCTCCAGAGGAGGAAGGGGGCTGGGGGTCACTCCGCATACACTCTGGCAAACAATTATTCAGGAAGGCCTAGCCAATATACACCCACAAAGCAGATGCATGGGTGTCTCAATAAAGTACCTCTGTGCGGTGATCCTAATGACCGATGGCCACACAGAAAAAGCCTGTGGTGTGAACAGGTATCTATTTTAGAAGTACTTGGGGTTGCTCACTCTGTCTCTCTGTTGCTGGGATGCACTCCTTTCATTCCCACTCTCCAAATGCTACGGGATGCCACTCTTCCTCCTCCATCTTCACCTACATGGAAGCTGAAGGTGCTTCCATGCGGCTCTGTGTTAGCACACTCCTCTCCTGAAGATGGACTCCTTTCCCGCTCTCAGTCTCTCCCATTTATAACCTCACTGATACTACATGACAAGACAAACTGACACATTTACAGGCATGCAGTGAGTTTATTAAAGTTAACCCTTTAGACGCTGCAGCTGTGCAACACACATACAGAAAATGACATGACAGCTTTGCACAGTTCATCCACATGGGACAATACATGTATGACATTCATGGAGGGGATCAGGATGATGTTCTGGGCCACTACACTATTACTATATGCCATACAAAGAGGACCCTATGAAAGTGTGTGGGGCACAAGGGGGCACCATAATTGTGTAAGGACACAGAGGGGAATTAGGCGGGGCTGGAGTCATGGTTTAATGTTAAAAAAAATGCCTTTTCCTCTTTTCATGAGTTGAAAGTTGGGAGGCATGTTAACAAGTGTTCAGTATCTCATGTACGATTAAATTGTACACTGTGTTGACAACAGTATCGGGGCCCCCACCAATCTTGGGCTGTCAGGCGAATAGGATATGCAAATTGGAAGCGTGATCATTAGGTATAAAGGGCAGTATCACACAGGCATATCCCAGTACAGAAACCATTAGAATGCCACAATGTATAGAGTTGACAGACTTTCAATAGGTTATCACATTAGGACATCGCAGCGCTTCATTAACTGATAGAACGTGGACAACAAAGCCATGTACAGGATGGGAATGTATCAGACACATTATTTGCCAAAACACTTGCTCAGGACATCACTGGCAATGTGAACATCCGTTTGAGGTAGAACCATCCGTAGGGATATGCATGTGAAAGGTTACCATGGAAGAGCAGCTACACACAAGCCCAGCATCCCAATAGTGAATGCACAGAGACGCCTGCGGTGGTCCTTGGAGCATTGAGCTTGGACTGTAAATATGTGAAAGCAAGTGTTGTGGACAGCTGATTCATGGTGCACCATTTTCCAATCGGATGGCCACACTTGGGTGTGAAGGTTGCCTAGAGGTTGCCTGCATCATCCCAACAGTGAAATTTAGTGGAGGTTCTGTTATGGTGGGGGGGGGGGGGGTTCTGCTGGGAAGGACTAGCGACAATGGTTATAGCAAAGTCCACCATCAATGCCAATGGGTACAGAAAAGAACAGAGGTTTGCCAGCAGCACAACCTAATAGCTTTTTCCAGCAAGGCAGTTATAATGCACAGCCACAACGGAGCCCAAATCATGGATCCAAATACCTATGAGAAGTAGAGAGCGCTGCAGCATAAGTGATGCAAAAGTATCAAAAGATATGCTTTATTCCAAGGACGGAAGTCCACCATACCCCGGGGATGACAACTCTGATACCATAATAGGTTATTCTTATCTGTAGGTTTTACAAACAGATCTGTGTGTAGGTTCTCTCCCCGCTTAAAAACCATGATGTCCAAAAACTGGATCCTCTCTGTGGAGTGAGATAATGTAAACCATAACTCAGGATACACCTCATTGATTTCTGCTTGAAAGGCTATCAAATCATTCTGTGTGCCTTCTCAGACAACAAAAATGTCATCTATAAATCTCCACCAGGCTCGAACCTCATGCCAAAAGGAGAAGTTAACACAAAGTCATCCTCAAAGGCCCCCATAGCGGTCCTCTGATGCTGCCGATAAAAAGTGTGTGTAAAATACTTTTATAGTCGAAATGTTGCTGTCTGTCATCATGGAAGATTAAAGGGGTTGTCCCGCGAAAGCAAGTGGGGTTATACACTTCTGTATGGCCATATTAATGCACTTTGTAATGTACATCGTGCATTAATTATGAGCCATACAGAAGTTATTCACTTACCTGTTCCATTGCTAGCGTCCTCGTCTCCATGATGCCGTCTGATTTCAGCGTCTAATCGCCCGATTAGATGCGCTTGCGCAGTCCGGTCTTCTCCCTTCCGAATGGGGCCGCTCGTGCCGGAGAGCTGGTCCTCGTAGCTCCGCCCCGTCACGTGTGCCGATTCCAGCCAATCAGGAGGCTGGAATCGGCAATGGACCGCACAGAGCCCACGGTGCACCATGGGAGAAGACCCGCGGTGCATTGTGGGTGAAGATCCCGGCGGCCATCTTGCTAAGGTAAGGAAGAAGTCGCCGCAGCGCGGGGATTCGGGTAAGTACTAAATGTTTGTTTTTTTTAACACATGCATTGGGTTTGTCTCGCGCCGAACGGGGGGCCTATTGAAAAAAAAAAAAACACGTTTCGGCGCGGGACAACCCCTTTAAAGCATATCTTTTGATATTTTTGCACCACTTATGCTGCCACGCTCTCTACGTCTGCCAATGGGTACAGAGACATTCCAGACAATGTGGCATTAGCTATTCTGTGGCAAAACTTTGGTACAGCTCTGTGTCTCTACCACATGACTGAACATCATGTAATAGAGCTTGTAATGTTGACTCTTGGATTGAGGAGCAGAATATCTTCAATCTTCATTGGCCAGCCCAAAGTCCGGATCTCAAACCCAACAAGCATCTTTCAGACAAACTGGATGTTAGGTTGTGTTGCTGGGACCTGTTGTTTTATGAGGTTCCAGGAGCACACCTCCTCAGGTGTGGAAGAATTTAGCTGACTGGGTGTGAAGTTTCTCCAGCCAGCCAATCCCCACTGGTCTGCTGCTCATATATACCAGCCTCTTTGCTAGAGGAAGCTGGTTTCTCGTCACCCTGGTGTTTGCTTCATGGATGCTGCTTGTGTGTATTTGTGTGAATAGTGACGTATCCTGTGTGTCTGTTATGGTGGCCGGACATGGGGTGTGGACAGTCCTGTTCTGTGTCCTGTGTGTGTGAACAGTGATGTGTTTATTGGGTCTGTGCAGGTGGCCAGACAAGGTGTATAAACAGTCCTGTTCTATCTTGCATGCAAATCCCTGGTGTGTTGGTGTAAACTGCATCCTGTTCTGCTTTGGACCATTTTCCATCCTGGGCGAGTTAGGTCCGTAGGTTCCAGCATGGGATGATTGCCTTGAATGCAGGCAGGTTTCATGTGGAAGTTGTCTCCTTAGAGTAAGGACCTGCAAGACAACAAGGACCCTTGAAGTGGGCCCACAGGTTTAAGTTTCTTGCCCAAAATATGAACTAATACCTCATACATTCTATAGTTATTTCATCTGGCTATGTGTGCGGGTATGCTGGTGAGTGTTCTGAGCGTTTGTCAGTCTTTATGTTGTGTCTGTCCATGAGTCCAGTATGCAGTTCTTCCATTTGGTGTTCCAGTGTACATTTGAGTAGAATCTTAAGTCTCCAACCTGCTCTAGCGCATTCCGTTGGGAAGCGATACCGCCTTGCATCCGTGCTGAGGCGTGGTGTGCCCAGCGGACGTAACATAACGACCAGCCATACCATTTCCATCAGACCCCTGTTTGTTGTGTACGTGTATTATTTTCCCTCTCCTGTTTGTAACATTGGTGCATCGGCACTAGGCCCATATGGATAAGTCCTATACCAAGTTGTGTCAGTAGGGAAGGTTGCCATCTTTGATCCTTCTGCGCTGTGTACTCTCTTTTCTGGCTGCTGTGACTGAGGCCATTTGTGTAAGGTGCAGTGGTTCTGTTTAGAGGTGCACTATAGTTTATTCCCTCCTGTTTATGGTGTGCATGCATTGGTGTTAGGCTCATAAGATAAGTCCTGTAACGTGTGTCTTTTGAAGGAGAGCAATTTTTTTTCATGCCCTAAGGGTCCAGAGGACCTTTTTTTTTAATGGGGAGGTACTGTTAGGTTGTGCTGCTGGGTCCTGTTGTTCTATTACAACAGGTGTGTGTTAATTGAGCTGGCTGGGTGTGGAGATTCTCCAGCCAGCGAATCCCCCTGGTCTGCTGCACATAAACTCCAGCTCCTCTTGCTAGAGGATGCTAGTAATTTTACTCATTCTGTCTTTTCCCACTCTGAGTTTGGTGTATTTATGGACTGAAGAGTTTCTCTCAGCCTCCCTGAGGATGGTCTGGACACCTGTATTCCCTGTCTGCATCTTATACAGAGCCCCTCTCCCATTCCTTCATACAAGTGCAGCCTCCAGACATCTGATGCCTTGTGTGTATTCAGGTGGGTGATGCCTGACATAGTTCACTTTGCGATAGCTGTGATTGGTTCACCGAGCGCTGCAGTGATTGGCTGAGCCGTGGCGCTTAAGAACCAATCTGAGCCAGCACTTCTTGGAGACGGGGATTTTGAAACCTTCAAAGCAAGAAATGCTGGCTGAAAACTGCAGAGAAGTCCGCCGGAGCTTCAGAAGGTGATGTGCGGTGGAGAGGACATCGCCTCTTAGGTGATGTATTGTGTTTTTTTTTATGTAGTTAGGACTTATTTTAGGGCTCAAATAGTAGGACTTCCTACTCTAAAAGTTGCATCGCACGGCACGAAAATGTGGTGCAACACATAGGAAGACGCTAAAGGGAAACATGGGCTACAAAACATAGCAAATCGCGGCATGCGGAATATTCAGCATGCCACTATTTTTTCTTTCTCGCAATGTAGCAGCTACAAAACATCGCTAATGTGAATTAACCCATTAGAAAGCATGGGCTTTACATACATGCAGTTTGTAGCGCTGTCGCTTCGTGAAAAAAATCGCGCGATATTGTCGCCCGTGTGAAATCAGCCTCAGGGTAGAACCATAAGCTCCAAGACCTCCATCCTGGGCAGGGATTTTGTACAATTGGTCTCTGCAGCTGCTCTCTCCGCTCAGGACCTGTGACGCAGTTCCTCTCCTTAAGGCCTTTGGCACACTACAGGGCCGGATCCGGCATGTGGGATCTCGTAGCAGGATCCGAGCCTGTGCCCGGCAGGTGACCCCACTCACCTGTCCGGATTCTTCTTTTTCTGTACTGCGGGAGCACCGGCCATCACGCCAGTGCGCATACACAGTACAGATAAAGCCGTGCCATCGCTAGGCGATAACACAGATCCCGCGACCCTTCTGCAGTTCTCACTGTGGAAGGCCTGTGGGATAAACGACTTCCATTGACTTTAATAGAAGCCATCCGTGCGGGAAAATGCACAGAAAGAGGCAAGCTACGATTTTTCTGCCACGAGTGGAAATTTCCGCTCGTGTGCAGAAAACAGCGGGTCTGTATAGAAGGCTATGTGTGGTATTTGCTGGAGAGCCTTTAGGGACCTTCACACAAACGTATTTGCATGCGCAATACACAGAGAATAGAACCCATTCATTTCAATGGGTTCTAAGTATTCTTTTTTAAATGCGCAAAAAAATACAGAATGCTGTATGTTTGTGCGTACTGGCACACCAAAGGTCCCCATAGAAGTCTATGGGAGGTGCGCAAATGTGCACTCAGTATCCGTGCAATTGTGCGGGAAAAAAAACCTGGAACTCATTAGAGTAAATAGCCTTTAAAATCACAGTGTGAATTGGCTCTGTGAGCGCCAAACAAAAACATGCGCAAAAGTGCCTCGTTCATGGTGCAAATACGTTGTGGTTTTGCGCATATGCCCGTGTGAAGAAGACCTTACATAGGATGCCTGCAGAGCTTCTTGAACGTTCCTGCACATTAGCCTATAGTAGCTGGTTTTTATTCCCAGATATATTGGCCCACTGTTTGTACCCCCTCCCTTTATCGGGGTCGCCATGTTGTGCAATCAGATTGTACAAGCCCCCCTAAAAAATCCATTCTAATTCCAGGTTGCAATGCAATAAACAAAAAAAACATGAATGTGTGTGTGTGGAGGGGGTTAATACTTTACAAGGCGTAGCATGTACAGATTTCTGATCTGGATGTGAACTAGAATGCTCTCACTCCCTGACAGAAGTTCAAGCACAAAGTGTAATAAAAAGTTGTAGGAGTTTCATTTACAAGGAAATTCTCTTTGCACAGAACTTCAGAGGAAATGTTGACCTGTTACTAGTGAGTCACGGTGCGAGCCCTCGAGCCAGGAGGCGTATGACAGTGGATTTACCAACAAACTCTCACATCTACACACCCTGCATGAGAAAATATTGAGGTGATAAAGTTTCTGAAATCCTCTACTATACTTTGTGTTAAAGATCTCTGCATGCTGTCAGTGAACAGAAGTACGAACAGAAAATTTACCCTACATAGTAACATAGTATGCTAGGCTGAAAAAAGATAAATGTCCATCCAGTTGAGCCAGTACCGCCCTTGTTAATCCAGAGGAAGGCAAAAAGAAATCATATTGGGAAGAAGCCAATTTACCCTCATTATGGGGCAAAAAATCCCCTCCCGACTCCATAATAGCAGTCAGAATAATCCCTGGGTCAACATCTGAAAAGAAATTCACTGGGGCAGAAAAAGGCTATGATTGATCCTAACAGCCCTTCACAGAATAGATACTTAATTAAAATAATCTTTATAAATAGAATTTAAAGGGGTTGTCCCGCACCGAAACGGTTTTTTTTTTTTTTTCAATAGCCCCCCCGTTCGGCGCGAGACAAACCCGATGCAGGGGTTAAAAAAAAAAAACATCCAGTACTTACCCGAATCCCCGCGCTCCCGCGACTTCTTACTTACCTTAGTAAGATGTCCGCCGGGATCTTCACCCACGATGCACCGCGGGTCTTCTCCCATGGTGCACCGTGGGCTCTGTGCGGTCCATTGCCGATTCCAGCCTCCTGATTGGCTGGAATCGGCACACGTGACGGGGCGGAGCTACAAGGAGCAGCTCTCCGGCACGAGCGGCCCCATTCGGAAGGGAGAAGACCGGACTGCGCAAGCGCATCTAATCGGGCGATTAGACGCTGAAATTAGACGGCACCATGGAGACGAGGACGCCAGCAACGGAACAGGTAAGTGAATAACTTCTGTATGGCTCATAATTAATGCACGATGTACATTACAAAGTGCATTAATATGGCCATACAGAAGTGTATAACCCCACTTGCTTTCGCGGGACAACCCCTTTAAGACATACGGGGCTCAGACTGACACATATACATATAACACTTATACCCCCACAACCATAGAATGGTTTCAGCAGGATGGGGTAATGCCTGACACAGAGTCTAGAAGTGGACGGGTACACCAGGGGATATTCTAACCCACACAATAAACCCCTAGTGCATTAATAGGATAATGTCCCTTTCTATGTACTCCACCATAACTTTCATACACTAAATGATAGGATTACATGGGTCATTTAATATATACCATTTGTCCCAGAAGAGCGAGAATCCGACCAATATTGTCTAAAAATTCTTAACTTCACGATAAAATATTTATGGTTTAAAGTTCATAATCATAATTCATTTCATGGTTCAATTTGATGGTTTGAAGCGTGGCCCTATTTGCATAGTCCTTCAGGAACCAGATACCTCTGTCTAGATAGAATCACGTATGTAGAAGGCTAGAGAGTACTGCCTAGCTAAAAGCTAGAGTGATAACCTATGTGTGGCAAAGCAAAGAAAAATGTCCTCAATCCTACATGCCAACGGCAGTGAGCCAATCGCAAGTAGCTAGAACGACGCAGTCTAAGATATCAAGATCTAGGCTGTAGTGAGCTAATAGCAAGTCATTCAAGAAGACTAAGGGCTGACACCCACTGGCGATATTTTCTTTCTTGTGCTGTGAGACCACGTGAAAACTCTTGCCTCGCAGCGCAAGAAAGAGGCCGAAATACGACCGGGATATCGCCAGTCTTTTCAATGGGGCCAGCGGCAGCAGCGCTAGCCCCATTGAAAAGATATGGAGAATACCGCGGACTTCTGCCACAGCTGTCACAGCTGTGGCAGGAGTTTCCTTCATAGCACTATCTTAGCTATTCATGAATGAATAGCTAAGGACTATCTGTAATTGACTGAGCGCTCAGCCAATAGCTAAGCACTAGCTGCTTTTGGCTGAGCGCTCAGCCAATCAGCACAGCCCTTTCAGGAGGCGGGGATTCTGTGCATGGAGAATCCACGCCGGCCTGAATTTCCGAGTAGACATGAGGCCTAAGACAACAAGGTCCAGACCAGCTATAGGTATAAAGACTGTACCTAGCTACAAGCTAGATTGGAAAAATATATACATGGCAAGAATTGAGGACTATGCAGGGCATAGCTTAGGCATGGTGGCATAGAGCATCAGAAAGAAGGAGCTTCAGACCCACAGAACTCAGTCAGCCAGGACACATTCAGTTTCTCCTATTTCACCACCAAAGACTCATGGCCAAGGGGAGTCAGAGAAAGGTGAGGGTTCCGCCACCGGTGGTCGCCCAATGACCCATTTGCAGTGGTCCAGAACATGCTTTCCTGGCCCCCTCCATAAATGTCATACATGTATGTCTTGTATATTGCACAGTTGCAGCAAGTGAGGGGTTACATTTTTGCAGAGTTTGGAGACTGCATGTAAAGTCTAGCAAGTTTAGAAAAGTGAGTGTTTGAGAGCGGGAAAGGGCTTCCATCTAAGATTCTTCTTGGTTCCTGCTAAAAAGTGCCAGACACATGGGGGCACCTTCAGCCCTCATGTGTTGAATGGAAGAGGAGGAGGGGTTTTTCCCAACTCTGGATGTGACTGTATGCTGATGGAGTGAGCCCCAAGAGAGAGAGCAATTGTAATTGACAGTTTTTCCTCAAGGCAAGTGCAGAGGTACTCTTCTTTAAGTTGTTCACGCCCAAGCATCTCTAAGGCTGGGTGGAGGTACTCTAAGTCAATAATCTCTGTTCACACACGCATGTCTTAAAAGTCTGGAAGAGCTGTGTGGAGGTACTCATATTCAAGTCTGCTTATTTGCCTGCACTGTAAAGTCTATGAACTATGCCTTGTATTTGTTCAAGTGTTTCTGCAAGTAAAGTTTATTTCAGGCCCTGACCATTCCCAGGGACCTGAAGTACTTTAAGACTGTCTGTGGCTCTTTTATTCTCTGCCAAGGACCATACCGGTGGGAACCGAAACGGTGGTGTCGCCCATGACAAGTGTTCTCTCTGTTTCCCCCTTTATTGGGCATCCCTATCTTAGGGGTGTCCGGGACAAGACCAGCACTACTCTGGCCTTGTTTGTGTGTGTCCCTCCCGGATGAAGCATGGTAAGTGCCACTGTCACAAGCCAACACTTTACCCTCCCAGCTCCTCAATGTACGACAGGTGTCTCCCTATGGGACGCTTCCCGTTGCCTCTACAGTGCAGCTGTCCCGTCTCCACGAGGCTTTGCTATTATGGCCCCGGGACACCACATGGATCCATCCACAGAGAAGGTTTTGCAAATTTCCCCACAGCACCAGCAGCAGGGAGAAGAGCACATTGCTCAGCACACAGGACCTGATCAAGCAGTTCACATCGCGGGTGCAGAGAAGTCTCTCCAGGAGCCAGCAAAGAAGGGGTCAGCATGGCCAGCGCTCTCACTGGGTGGAGGGGTGAATGATTCTTACTTTGTGGCGGGTTGTCGGTACTCCCCAGCTCCTCTCCTACAACCAGCACACAGGAGGAGCAGAGAAGCAATGCAGGGAGAAAGAAGACTGCTAATGAAGTGGCCGTCTGACAATCACAACAGCCAGAGGAAAGAAAGAATTCCTCCTTGGGAGGTCTCCCAACATGGTGCTCATTAACCACGTGCACCCCTCTAAGTGGGGATTTCACCATTCAGTCCCCCCTCCTCCAAAACCACAGCCAGGTAAACCCACACCTCTGACTGCATCAGACCCTGCAGTTTTACTTGATGTGGCACCACAGGTCCGAGAGCCATTCCCTCCAGGACAGAGGCAGTCACCCTTCTCACAGGGGATATACAGCCCTGAGCAGACAGCAGAACGCAGAACCCTGGTCACGAGGCTCCTCCACTGGGTGTCCCCTCTTTGGAAGGGTGCATAGAGGGCAGCAGCTTCCATTTCCCTGCTGCAGACCCCTTACAGTGCCAACTCGCTATGTCTCTGTTACGGTTGTGCGTCTGTGACCTGTGGTTCTACAGGTTTCTATGAGCACAGCTTTACAGGTTGGGGATAATTGAGCTGGCTGGGTGTGGTATTTTCCACCAGCCAATCCCCTCTGGTCTTTTGCACATATATACCAGATAGTGAAGACAGTAGCAGCATCAATGTATGGTGAAAAGAATAATCACCAATTCTTTTATTTTCCCTTGTCCATACAGCAAGGCAACGTTTCAACCCGTGAGGGTCTTGACCCCTCCACCCTCTGCATGGTGGTTCACCTGTCTTAAGGAATTGGGGAAAGATTGTGTTTCTGCTTCTCATTCTGCCTTTACACTCTCTAGGCTGTCCCCTAACCAAACTCCTTTAACACTTTAAGGCTGATTTAGACACAAGGATTCTCGCTCAAAGCCATCTTTTGAGCGAGAATCGTTGGGTTTAACTGCATTGACATTGTGCAGCTTTCGTTAACAAGTCACTGATCGTTCTCTTTCAGTATGCTGAAGTATCAGGAGTTCACAGCGGGATATCAGTTGGCTCCAGAATCAAACAAGAACGTAGCTGCCAACTTAAAGACCTCCTGGGTCATATCCAGACCTTGGAGTCAGCCCATAAGCATACTGCAGACACAGAGAAGAGTCGAACTAGCACAGTTAAGGGAGCAGGTACATTTATTGTACATGTCCTGTGCTAAGGGAATCCTAGCAAAAATGCAGGAGACACTTTTACAAGTTTGGTAACAAACCCAGTCATACCCTGGCCCTTGCATTATGAAAGGAGAGGACTCGCTTCTACATCAAACACATCTTTTCCACCTCTGGCCATTTCCTCCACCTGCCACAACAGATCACGGAGTCAATCAGGGACTATTACCAATTTCTCTACAACCTGTCTCCACCTCTTTCAGAGCAAGCCCGGACCTCTTGCAGATCACTTATCCAGGCCTACCTCTTAAACTCAGGGTTTTCCTATCTCTTTCAAGAAATACTTCAAGCACTAGTATCCCCAATCTCACAAGAAGAACTCACTCTCACATTAAAAGAATCCTGCACGGGTAAAGCCCCCGGCCCAGACGGTTTTACGTTATCATTTTATAAAACATTCTCTGAAGTCCTGTCCCCTCACTTCCTGGAAGCCATCAATTCCCTTACCTCAGGAAACAGTCTAGCTAGAGACACTCCGATTGCATTAATCCCAGTTATCCCAAAAGGGGGGAAAGATCCCTCCCAGTGCCAGAGCTACCATCACATATCCCTTTAAAACGTAGACTTTCAACTTTTCTCAAAAATACTAGCCAATTGTCTATCCCCCATTCTCCATTATGTGATACATGAAGACCAAGTGGGTTTAGTGCCCTTACGGGAGGCACGAGACAACACCATGAAAGCCATAAATATTATCCACCAGGCAAAAAAACCCTTCCCTTCCTTTATGCCTTCTCTCCACGGATGCCAACAATGCCTTCGATATGATTGGCTGGGATTTTATGCACGAATCCTCCGCCACATTGGATTGGGTCATAACATGATGAAATGGATTTCTAGTTAATACTCCTCCCCCTGCACTTCAGTAAAAGCAAATGGTCAGTCTCCTCCCCTTTTCAAATTTCCAACGGTACGAGGCAGGGTTGCTCCCTCTCCCCGCTGCTCTTTGTTTTGTGCTTGGAGCCTCGCCTTAGACATATTTGTGCAAATAACAGTATTGGGGGTGTCCAGATGAGGGGTTCCACGCACAAGGTGGCGGCATACGCTAATGATATGCTGTTCTTGAGTGTTCCTCAGATCTGGAATCTCGCCTAGTGCCCTCACCCCTATTTCCCATTCTGGGAAGTGGTACATTTCATCTATTGTTCTGCAATGGCAGATTTAGAGCATTTCATTTTATAACGGAAGGACAGTGGCTACTGCTAGAAATCCTGTCAAACATTACAAAACCAACGCCCCTGTCCTACTGGCAAAGCCTCCAAATCAGGCACTTTCCTTTCTTTTTACCCCCTGCCCAAGGATTCTCCAGAGCAAAGACTCTTTTCGAACAACTCTGCAGTGGGTCTGGTCCCTCTCGTCACACCCTATCATGCATATACAGACACCAAGAAAGCTACCAGCTTCTTTAACACTGATTGCAACAGCCCCCCCCCCCCCCACCTTTCGTGCATTTTTAGCTTTTTTTTATCTTGACCGCAGAGAAGAGCATCCTTCTAATATGCCCCTCTACTCTATTGTAACAAACCAGAGTCCTACTGCTCTTTCCTCTGCGCTTTCCTCCTTTAGCCCTATGTAATAATCGAGAGGGAACTGCCATACGACATGTTGGATGTCCCATGATGAGCTCCTCCCTCAATGGCTCCCCAAGCCCGTAAGCTAAAGCAAGCAAATGCTGATCTGAAAGATTATGTTGGCTATACCCCATCAGTAGTCTGACAAAGAATTTCTCTACTGTCTCGTCTTTCTGTTTCATGCCAGTCAGAATGTGTGCTGGACATATACACTGATTAGGAAACTGAACGGTCCGTAAATGAGGCTTGCATGTCCGTTATGGTGTATTGTCAGCATATAGTCAGGATTTTCTGTGTTAAACTTGTCATTTAAACCACATCTTGTCTCCTCCTCTGACACCTTCTTCCCCTTGTTAGCCATTTCAGATAAATCTTTGTCACTCAACCTTCCTCTATGTTCACAGAAATTTTTTTCCAGAGCCTCTGATTGCATTTTTGCCCTCTTTCTACTTTACAATCTGTTTGGCAGCCTTTCAGCCCCCTGGGTGGGTTTTCACACCGAGCCGATATACGTCGTCCTCATCTGCAGGGGGGAGGATTGAAGAGCCAGGAGCAGGAACTGAGCTCCCGCCCCCTCTCTTCCTCCTCTCCGCCCCTCTGCACTATTTGCAATGGGGATAGGCCAGACGGGGGCGGGGCTAATTCTTGGAACTTAGCCCTGCCCCCGTCCTGCCTCCTTTCATTGCAAATAGTGCAGAGGGGCGGAGAGGAGGCAGAGAGGGGGCGGGAGCTCAGTTCCTGCTCCTGGCTCTTCTACCCCCCCCCCTTCCTGCAGATGAGGACAACGTATATCGGCTCAGCGTGAAAACCAAGCCGATATACGTTCGTGTGAATACAGCCTGAATCTCAGATTCTACAGTAAATACAGAAGGATACACATTTGGGAGGGCAGAGAAAAAACAATCCCAACACTTCACTTTAAATATTATGCCAAATTAAGATATTCTCTGTCTATCTCAACCACAAGAGGATCTGAAGAAACCCTTTCTTTAGTCAGATTATATATTTCAATATACATTTATATTTGCCAAATTAAATTGCTATCATCTACAGTGTTAAATCGTCAGAAGAGGGAAGAAAGGGAGGGTTGGAACCTCACCAAAACCCATGCATTCCAAAGAAAGCAGTGTAAGGCCGCCTGCAGACGAGCGGGTCGGATCCGGCAGCGAGAAATCTCGCCGCGCGATCCGACCCCAGAGCCTGCAGGGACGAGCGCGTACTCACCCGCGCCTGGCGGCCCCGGCTCTTTGATGTGCCGGCTGCCGCGCAGCCGGCGCATGCGCAGACCGGAGCCGGCGGCCAGGTGAGTGCGTGCCCCGCAGAAAATTAGAACATGCCGCGGTTTGTTTGCCGCGCGAGATTTCGCGCGGCCAAACCGCGGCCGTCTGCATAGGAGTGCGTATTGTAATGCACTCCTATGCAGACTTTCAGCGGCGGAAATCCCCCGGGAAATCCCGCGGCGGGATTTCCGCTCGTCTGCAGGGGGCCTAAGATATAGCATATAACATAGCTTCAGTACTTATTAAGCAATTAAATAATTTTGATCACACAGCAAACTTTTTCCCTTCAGATTCACTCAATTTGCTATTGTAGCATTCATTCACAATCTCATCTCAGGGCAATAAAGCCATGCACGCTAATAGCACTCACCTCAAATGTCCAGACAGCATTCACATACAGTTTCCAAACTTACCCATAAGCATATCAATCTGTCTGGTTCTTTGCATGGATCAAAATATGACAGGTGTGCCCTTTATCCTCCAGCGCAGATTGTTAATCACAACCTCAGCGAGAAATCAGACAGTTTGTATGAAATCTTACTTTTGTAGACCATGCTTTTTCTGCGTTTTGCTAGGGGAGTGAAAGTCACTGAATTCTTCACTGGGGTTGGGAGTAGACCCAATGCCCCCATTGGGCGTCAAATGTTAATGCAAATAAATCTATTTGCTATAAGATATGCTTCTGGAGTCCAAATTGAAGAATAAGCGAGCTTGGGAAATAACCTTCACCACAACACCAATTAGTGTGAGCAAAAGCTATCTGTTAATTAATTGACAGGCACCAGTTTTTAGAGAGGCACATGCTTTGATTACAATAATTCAAATGTATTATAATTCATTTATTATCATTGGTCAATAGAACTTATACACAATATGAATATGCAAGAGAAGGAATTTAACATCAAAAATGCCAAACAAATGCAGCACAGGCACAGTAAAAATATACAGGGTTAGATTCTCAGAACACAAAACTATAGTATTGCTTAACAAGAAATTGTTTAGAGAGAATATTTGGAACACATGTGAACAGCGAGAAACATGTCATCATGACATGGCGGCCAGTCTGGAGGACTTTTTATTATCTTCTGGTAGATTTGGCCTCAGCTGTTCAACCAAGGCTTTTTGAAAAACTATTTAATTTCTGTAATTTTCTTCTTTTAAAGGGAAAATGCCAATCATAGAATCATAGAATGGTAGAGTTGGAAGGGATCTCCAGGGCCATCGGGTCCAACCCCCTGCTCAGTGCAGGATTCAATCATCCCAGACAGACATTTGTCCAGCCTTTGTTTGAACACTTCCATTGAAGCAGAACTCACCTCCTCCTGTGGTAACCTGTTCCACTCATTGATCACCCTCATTGTCTAATAACTAATCTGTGTCTCCTCCCTTTCAGTTTCATCCCATTGCTTCTAGTCTTGCCTTGTGCAGATGAGAATAGGGCTGATCCCTCTGCACTGTGACAGCCCTTCAGATATTTGTAGACAGCTTTTAAGTCTCCTCTCAGCGGCGGAGAGGTAAGTTGTTTTTTTTATTAAGTTTTTTTTTACACTAAAATTTTTGTTTTTCATGGAAGGGCTTACATGTAAAGCCCTTCCATGAAAAACATTTCAGGGGTATCGTCAGATGATTGTCTTCAATGGAGCCGCCGGCAGCAGCCATGGCTCCACTGCAAACAATGCACGCTCTTCCTGGAGCATCGGTCACCCTGAAAAATGCTCGAGTCTCTCATTCACTTCAATGGGGTTTGTTACTCGAAATGAGCTCTTGAGCATTACAAAGAGCTTGGCCAAAGTACCGAGCACCCGAGCATCTTGGTGCTCGCTCATCTCTATTCTTAACCAATTCACCATTTTCATCTTGTAAGCATCCAATAGCATCTTTGACTTTTCTTTTGCTTTTAATATACCCCCAAAATCCATATTGCTTTGGCCTCTGTTGCAAGCCTCAATTCATTATTAGCTTTTCTGACACTTGCCCTACAGTTTCTTCTTTAGATATCCTCCCTCTTTCCATTTGATAAACATATTTTTCTTTGTTTTTAACGTGTGCAGATTCTGCGTTCATCCATCCTGGTCTCTTTAAATGCTTCCCATTCTTCCTTCTTTTAGGGATTGTTAACAATTGTGCGCTGAGAATCCCATTTCACACCTTCTTGGACATTTCTGTTCTTAAGAACATCCAGCCATTGGATCCTTCCTACCCTCTTTCTGAGTTCATTAAAGTCTGCCTTTCTGAAATCCAACCTTGAGGTCTGAGTTTTCTCAGGTTTTCCTCCCCTTTTTATCCAAAATTCATGGATAGCATGATCACTGCCTCCTAAGGTCCCAGCCACTAAGATAGCAGATCCCCTTGTTTTCTCTTTGACCTTTTGGAAGATAAAGTTATCAGCAAGAGCGGATAAGAATTTGTTGGATCCATTACTTTTACCTGAGAGAGATTCCCAACAAATGTCTGGATAGTTAAAATCTCCCATAATCACTATGTTGGGCTTTTTTGAGAGCTTGGCCATCTGATGTAGAAAGAGTTCATCCATATCTTCTGCCTGTCCAGGTGGCCTATAGTAAATGCCTGCAATGGTGTCCTTTCTGTTGTTCTCTCCTTGTATTCTTACCCAAGCAGTTTCTACAGAACTGCCATGCTCTGGAGATTAATGTTTTCCTAACATACAATATAACACCTCCTTCCCTTTATTAGGTCTGTTTCTTATAATAATAAAGGGTCATACAAGATGGCTGCTGCATACAAAATGGAGTCCTATTCATTTCACTAACAATAGCATCATCCGGCACCCCGCGGCCCCACACGGACCATACGCAAGTCTATGGTAGGATTACCTGTTATTTATCTTATAAATTGTATTCGCTCTGTATGTCTTTTATGCTTGAAACGTATTGCATGATTCCCTATTAATAAAATAAAAGGCAAATAATGTCACTGGACTATTAGTGGATCTTTTGATTTAGGCAAGGGGTTTCTTGATGGCTGCCTAAGACCCCCCCCCCCCCCCCCCCCGCCCCACACACACACACATATTCATGTAAGTTACGTCCTCCAGTTTTCTTTGATCCCATATGACCGCAGAGGATCTTTTTACAATTATTTTTCTTTTTGCTGTTCATCTTTACCCATTTTTCTATGTAAAAGCTGGGTCTTTCCTCATGCTGCTCTTCATGAATTTGGATGCCCTGCGGGATACTAAGATGATTGAGTACTATTTGACTCCAGGTGCTAGCGGGTGGGTTCCCTCATACCCAGGGACCCTCCGCATACACCAGGTAAGTCCTTTCCCTCCTATTTTAGGAGTTCTTCTTTATTGAACCTAAAATATCAATATCAAGGCGCTGCCCTATTTATGTTGTGATTTCCTAGCCTTAGTCTGGGTATGGCTGTACATATCTATCATATTTCATGAAGTCCCTCCCATTCCTTCTGCATGTAACCCTTTCAGTTTCCACCAGTGTATATGGAGCTTCTTACATTTGTATTTATCTCACATACTCCCTATATTTCTATGTGTATTAGTGAAGTCTACAATTCACACCTTTTACTACAAGCTGGATCCTGCGCTGTAATTGCTCCTGCATGTTATGTTCTTGTGTACTGGTGACAGTTTGCTCCTTCACCACAAGATGGCACTCCCGTCTGTGTATTTACCCACACTCGTGGGAATTTATCAACAGGAGAATTTCTGATGCCGCTTTTCTGGCATCTTTTCTTCCTTTCTTCAGTTTAAAGATGCAACAAATTTATCAAAGTTCACACGATCAGGGACTTTTAGGGCCTTATGCCAGAATACTGGTACGGAAAAAGTCACAAAAGTTTTATACTCTCTTTTCTAGACACTTTTGAAAAATGGAGTGAGAGGTGGAACATTTGTTCTTTTTGGTGCAAAGTATTTCTCTTCAGTATTTTGTGAGCCAAAACCCGGAGTCGGTGCAACATATGGAAGCTTTCCATTATATATATATAAACCTTTCCATTATATTGTCTCTGTACGTTCCACGTCTTGTTTAAAATACAGATGAAAAATCCGCCCGTGTGAAGAAGCCCTAGTAGTAAATTTGTCTAAACTGATTTCCACCAAAATAAGGCGCAATGTAGAACAGAATTGTGCCACAACACCAGTAATAAATGTGCACCCCTGGGTCCTGCAGACTTTAACATACTGCATTTTCCACACATATCACCAACATTATCTGCCTTCCTGATGTAGAATTGAGCTTGGGTGGAGGTTGGGCTGTCACGCTATCCACTTGGGTGTTTCTACAGTGTCCGCTCTCTTGCTGGCACTATGGAAGCTCACTCGGCCTGAACAGTAGCAAGTACCCTTCTGGGATCATAATGGTTTTTTCGAATGTAGAAGTAAATAGGGTCATCAGCATCTCGTGCCCAGGATCTGGCCAGCATAACATGGGTCATTGGTCAATGGCTGGGCTCTTTAAACTGAGCCTGGGACAATATGGGAGGCTAGGAATTTAAGGGATGCTGCCGGAAATTCTTGCTGCTTACAACTTTTATTAAACAGTAGCTGTGAATGATGGAAGGCCAATCCAGTCGCTTAATGGTTTCAACAGTCCAGAAATGGAGGTATAAAGGATGATGCATCAGGTATGAAGGATGATTATTATCCTAAAGAATTTTCAATAATGAAGTGCAGCCATGCTAATTAACAGGAGTAAAAGTCCAAGAGTCCTTCTACTCAGACGCCCGGTGAATGATGTCCTGGCCGGATACCGGCAATTCTAAAACAATAATCAGAAGGGAAAGTCTCTGAACGTACCCACTCCTCTCGGAGGTGCAGGGAGGCAGCGCCGCTTGTTTCCTGCCCATAGGGCTGATTGGTTCTGGTAGCCTGCTCTGTCCTGACTGCGGGGTGCAGGGGAGCTGCCTGCCAAAGTTCTCGCCCTGTCCAAAGCCTGTCAAGCATTTCTCTCTGCCGGGAAAATGGTCAGAGGTGACAGGAACATAGCAAAAGTAGCCACATCCAGGGACCCTCCTTGTGTCTTTACGTCCTCTAAACTCTCTGGAATTTCAAAGGAACTATTAAAGGGGTTGTCCCGCGGCTAAATCAAAAAATTTTTTCTACATACCCCCACGTTGTGCCCCGTTAAAAACAATCCCTTTGTTATTTTAAAAAAAAAATCGCTTACCTGCATCTCCGTTCGGGCAGTTTCTTCTTTTCTTCTTTTAAAGATGGCCGCCAGTCCTTTCCCTAGGTGCACTGCGGTTTTCTCCCATGGTGCACCGCGGGTCTTCTCCCATGGTGCACCGTGCATTATCTTCTCCTGTCTTGCGTTCCACTGCCGATTACAGCCACCTAATTGGCTGATCGGCACCACGTGACGGAGGCGGAGCTACGATGACCAAGCGCAGACCAGCTCTCCGGCGCGAGCACGCCGGAGCGGCCCCATTCAACAGAGCAGAAGACCGGACAGCGCAAGCACGTCTAAAGAAGGCTCAAGATACAGAAATTAGTCGGAGCCATGGAGACAGGGACTCCAGCACTGGAGGAGGTAAGTGAATAACTTCTGTATGGCTCATATTTAATGCACGATGTACATTACAAAGTGCATTAATATGGCCATACAGAAATGTATAACCCCACTTGATTTCACGGGACAATCCCTTTAAACCAGGAACCATTGATATTAAACACACCCAAAACATTATACGACACAATGTTACCCCTTACCCTATGACTGCGCCCCCAACTGCACACCTCCGTATTAGATTGCTGAGTTTATATTAGTATTCCTATATATCCACCTTCTAATGTCTCCTGCAGTGACTGATCTGTATGAGGGGACTCGTATGATTATTTCTTCATCCTCTTTCTCCACTTTTTGATGCTATTTGCACATATATTTTGTGAAATCTTGAAGTCTCCTTCGGCACGCTACACTTTCTCATACATTCATGAACGTATATATGTGATATGCTACTTAGTTTTGGAGGAATTTCTACTGTTAATCTGGATATTTTGCAGGATTGCCTATTGGAGCGATAATATCATAACGCTGTGAATGCTTGTAATTGTCTGCTCTTGGTCCCTAATGCTGGTTTTGGTAATAATGGAGGTTGAGAGTTTTCCTTTTCTGTGCACACATTTTCTTCTTTGATTTCCCAAGCTTCTCAGCAGCACATTGTCCATCACACAGTCTCCACCAGTTTGTCTTTTCCCTATTCCAGTGCCATCTCTTCCCCGCCAGTCCACATCATATAAAACATGATTCATCAGGTCACAATGCCTTTTTCCATTGCTCTATAGTCCAATTTTGATGCTCATCTGTTGTTGTTTCTTTAGCCTCCGGTCAGCAAGGCTCTTTCAATAGAGACTTGTAAGCTATCCCGTATCCTCAAGATAGTTGATAACTTGCTTATCGGTAGGTATCTCACAGTTCATACTTCTCCGCATCTTGAGAATGAGGGGGGTCCCTGCATTGGGAACACTGAATGTGGCGCTGGTCACACAAGCCCGCTGATGCTGCATTCAGTTTCAGTGGACGGTAGGGATACCCGCCCCATTGAAATGAATGGAGTGCTGGCCGCATATACTCGACCAGCACTTCATTCATTCTGATGTCACTGCAGAGGGAGAAGTGGCCCCCGCAGTGACAGGCTGAGGAGGACACAGGCTCACATTCTTGACATTAGTAGGGGTCTCATTGGTAAGATCCCCACTGGTCAGCAAGTTGTCTCTTATCCACAAGATAACTTGTAATCTTCATGCAGCCCCTTTAAAGCTCCATCTTACTAAGGCTCATCTGCCTCTGTACACTGGGGGCACTTACCTGCTATTTTTTTGTTATTGTTGGCTTATATTCTGTACTATACAATCATTTTGCTCTTTTTGTAGTGGATCTCTTCTCATCTTCTCTTCATGCATTGACGTCTTACTGAGCCTGTGAAAGAGTTGTACACAGCAGCCAATCAGATGAAGCTAAGCTGCAGGAGGACGGGCAGCGCAGCAACCTGAGCCAATGATGAGGGAAGGGGTGTGCCTTCCTGAACCAATGATGAGACAGGGGGCATGGCTGAGACTATCACAGACTGCTGTAGACAAAATACAATGACAGATCATAGCCGTATACTAGTGGAGCTAAAAAGTGGATATGCAGCAAGAGCTGCAGAAAATATATAACACGGGAACATTCCCTGTAAGTATTGACTTGCATATCATTTGTGATTTTCTGACTATGGAGTCACTTGAAAAGTAGTATGACATGGGCAGTTGAATTAAAGAAAATGCATTTAATTTTAAGTTTTCTGAGTTTTGCAAGATGCTGAATTTACTGTGCAGAACATGCTGCTTCCAATCATCCAATAATGGATTATACAACGGAAACAGATAGAAATGAACCAGTCGTAGCTGAAGAAAGAATCTGATACTTTAAGTTCTTCAGTTTGGCAGCTACCAGTAGCATCTACAATAATCGGCATCCAAGTCTCCATAAACCTCGACCTCAACCATCCCATTGCAGCAGAATGACAAGTTGTCAAGACTGGTGACCTTACCGCACCTGCAGGAGAAAAACAGCAAAACCTTGTGATGATCTGCTGCTCATTCTAAGTATTTAAACATTATCTATATAGGAGCTGCGAAAAAATATTGAACTTCAAGATGTACTTGGATGAAGGAACTGCAAAATTGGCCAAACTGATCTGATCGACTTAAGAACTGAACATCTTATTAACCCATCCAATCATGTGATCCAAAGTGACAAAAAAAAACAATTAAGAAAAAACAAGATCTTGGTGAAAAACACATAATGAGCCATTGTAGAGAAAGGCAAGACAGGAAAGTGTCGAGGACCACAAGATGGGTGCCACGCCCGCTACGAATGTTCAGTGACTGTATTCCTTAAATAAACGCTTGGGAACTGTGCACACCACAGAACCCCGACAGCAAACAGTAAGTGATAAACAGAAAAACAAGAAGAGAACTATCCCTATGGAACTCTAGCAAGTGATAGGCCCTACCTAAATAATGAATGGATTGTCCTGATAAGGACGCACTCACGCTGGACCCTGGGGCTCTCACTATCCCTGTACTAGTGTACACACTCCACTATAAAGCCAAAACCAAAAGTGATACATACAGAGAGAAAATATAATGGAAAGATTTGCATTTCTTACATATTTTGGACCGGCTCCTGGTTTTGGCTCAGAAAATACTGAAGAAAAATACTTCCGTGTGAAGGAGCCCTTAATTTGCACCAAAAAGAACAGATGTTTCACCTCTCACTCGACTTTTCAAAAGTGCCTAGAAAAGAGTTTAAAACTTTTTTGACTTTTTTGTATCAGTATTCTGACATAAGGCTCTAAAAGTCCCCGATCTTGTGAACTTTGATAAATTTGTTGCATCTTTAACCCCTTAGTGACAGCCACATTGCCTTTTTACATCCTGGCTTTGTGGACTTTAATCCTAAGGTATGTAAAAACATGCACCCCCTGAGGATTAAAGCCCCATGCGCTGTGGACATGACACCTCCATGCTGTCGGTTCCCTGAGGTGGCCGACACCCTGTAGCTGCCATGTAAGCCCCTTCCCCTCGCACGTCATGTGATCGGCGCTGTCCAATGTATTCTCAAAACACAAAAAGTACAGTAATGGTAAGAAAGATGTTGTTTAGAGAGAATATTTGGAACATATGTGAACAGTGAGAAACATGTCATCTTGACATAGGTGCCAGTCTAGAGGCCTTTCCATAATCTTCTGGTAGCTCCGGCCTGGACTGTTCACTCAAGGCGTTTTGAACAACTATTTAATATCTGTAGTTTTTTCTTTTAAAAGAAAAATGGATAGCGCCGATCACATTAAAGTAAATAAACAGTGAAAAAAGTTAGAGTTTCACCTCCCCTCACGGATGACACCCATGAGGGGGCTGAAAGTACTCACCACCATCCTTCGCAATGTCCCGCAACGATCTGGTCCAAAAAGGACCTTTGGCCATCTTCTGCGCAAGTGCACCAAGGAAAAATTGCAACGCGTGCGCTGGAGACCGGATCAATGCGGGACATTTGAAATCTTCTTCTTCCTGGCTACTGAAGGACTGCGGTGACTGGTCCCCGGGCCCATGATCACTGCTATCCAATGGATAACGGGAATCACAGAAAAGTTCTAAAAAGTAAAAAAAAAGGTAAAGTTTCACCTCCCCTCATGGATTGGATCCATGAGGGGAGGTGAAAGTACTCAACCTCATCATCCGTGATGTCCCGTGGTGATCTGATCCTTCCAGGACCTTATGTCGCCTTCTGCGCACTTAAAATCCCTTTGCTCCCGGCCAGTATGTGCAGCCTGGAGCAGAGAGATGTCACCGGGGGCCGCTGTATGCTGTTCTCTGGCACATGATCGCTGTTATCCAATCGATAACAGTGATCATGTAAAGCAGTGTTCCCCAACTCCAGTCCTCAGGGACCACCAACAAGTCATGTTTTCAGGATTTCCTCAGTGTTGCACAGGTGATGTAATTATTGTAGATGCCTCACACATTGCCACAGGTGTTCTTACCATAGGATATCCTGAAAACATGACCTGTTGGTGGTCCCTGAGGACTGGAGTTGGGGACCCCTGATGTAAAGTAATACAAAGTGTAAAAAAAAAAGTTTAAAAAGTTAAAGTTTCATCTCCCAATAAGGAGGATGAAATTATGTACCTAATGCCCCCAGATTTATCCACAGACATTACCACGACTTCTACGCACAAGCCCATTGCCAAAATGGTGGTCGCATTTGCAAAAGCCGCAGATTGCTTTGGTAATTTAAAATCTCCCTTCTCCTGGCTACCAAACATAGCTGTGAGCCTTGTAGATTTCACGGGGTGCCGTGGTACATGGTCCCTGGTCACGTGATTGCCATTATCCAATGAAAAGTCTTCATTCCTATGTGTGCTGTACAAAAAAAAACTTGTTTTTAAAATCACATGATTGCCAAAAAAATTAAAATCATATTTTTTTCTTTCTGCTTTGCTTAGATTCATTCAAAAACTGTGGGGTCAAAATACGTAGTACTACCCTAGATGAATTCGCTAAGGGGTCTAGTTTTTAAAATGGGGTCATTTGTGGGGGTATCTATCATTCTGACACCTATGAGCCTTTGCAATCTTGGCTTGGTGCAGGAAAACAAAGTGTTCCTCAAAATGTTAAATTTGTACGTCTCCTAAATGGTTAAAAAAAGGGTTTTCAAATGTGCATCCAGAATAAAGTAAACAGATAACTTAGCAAAAATTTGCACAGTATGTTTGCACATATTTGAGATATTTCAGTTGAAAATGTGAAAAAGTTTTCCAAAATGTTTCCAATATTGGCACTTTTAATAAATATACACAAATTCTATGGGTCTATTTTAACCACCTAAATAAATTACAACATGTGGCGAAAAAACAATGTCAGAATCGCTTGGATATGCAAAACCTTTACGGAGTTATTCTATGTTAAAGTGACACATGTCAGATTTCCAAAATTTGGCTTCGTCACTAAGGGGTTAAAGGTACATACCTCTTCATAGGTAATTATTGTAGACACATTTGTTATTAACCATATATACTATTGTGCTTCGATTACTAATGTCTGAATAATTTTATACATCAATATGTTATATTAGCTATTCTTACATTATTATCATATGGATTTTATGTGATCGTTATCTCTGCTCTCGGTTTGACTGCCGTGAGTAGGGAGATTTTAAATTTCTATGGCATGCATGCACAATAGGTGGCATCAGGCCCTTGCTGGATCAGATTGCCATGGGACATCGCAGACGCCAGAGGTGAGTAGTTTGAGCTCCCTCTAAGAAGCTGGACGCGGACCACCGAGGGTCGCGCAGCTAGTTAGCATGGGGGAGTCTTGTTCATTATCAGAATTAATCAGACAAATCGCTCCACCAAGTAAGAACGGCCATGCACCACCACCCACAGAGTCAAGAAATAGCTATCAATCTCTCAATCGGGACCAGGTGAGGTTTCCCATGTTAAGTCAAATTAACCACTTAGTGACCACCCATACATGTTTTCACATCCTGGGCTTTAATCTACAGGGCAGTAAAAACACGCCAACCTTGTAGAATAAAGCCCCGAGATGTGTGCATGTGACAGCTCCCTGTTATCAGCTGCCGGAGGTAGCCAATAGCCTGGAGCTGTCATAGGGGACTACGGTGTGTGACCCCCAGTCATGCAATCGCCGTTATCCAATGAATGGCTTTCAGCCAAGTGAGATTGAGCAATAGCAGGTCTGTGATGCCCTTAGATATCCAGGGCTGCACATGTACTACATTGAACGGACCAGCATGTGTCTACCCTTCGCTGACACATGCGGGTAACCCACTGAACCCCATTCATGATAGAGATCGGGGATTGCATTTATTTCCTATGAACAAGAAATTTCCAGTAAGTGTGATTCATAAGCATTGATTAATTCCCTGCCCTTTGTACAAACCGCCCTTCACTACTACCAATTGGATGGTTTAGTGAGGTCCTTGGATCCGGTCCGCTGGGTTCGGCCATGGCCCTGGTGGAGCGCCGAGAAGACGATCAAACTTGACTATCTAATAGAAGTTAAAGCCATAATAAGGTTCTATAGGTGAACCTACCAAGAAATGTGGGGAACGCCGTCCACTCGGCATTACAGCCCTCTCTCTGGCAAGAGCAGTCGCCCAGGGCCGAAGGAAATGACTGCCTCCGTGCCCTACTCCTGAACTGCTTCACTTCTCAGTTCCCCCCACGGCCGTGACTCTCTCTCTCGAAGAGGGGGAGGTATCGCGAGAGTGGGTACCTTCGAGAGAACGGGGGAGGATGGGGCCCCCCACTCCCGCCACGGTTGACCGATCAAACTGGACTGTATTCAGTGCACCCCGACCGTACCGCCAAGGTGGGAGGGCCGACGGCCCGGCCCCAGTGAGGGGGTCCAGGATGGGACAGTCAGGGGTCAGGGGCAATGTCGGTGACTCTCCTGACAAGTCTTGAAACACAGAGCAAGGAGTCTAATGCGTGTATGCGAGTCGGAGGGCTAGCAATGAAACCGTGTTGTCGCAATGAAGGTGAGGGCACTCACTCAGGTTTTCCGGGTGCTGGTGCAGGCCCTGGTTGGATCACTGGGGCCGGCCGAGGATGGGTATAGTATCTGACAATTTTTATAAAGTAACCGGACAACCCTTTGAAGGGGTCATATCGTTACAAGTAAAGCATTTCTATTGGATGGGCATGAGTTAAAATAAAAAGAGAAAGCATATTCACTTGTCTTTGGTTACCTTGGAAAAGCTTATAGCAGGTGTCCCTTCCCCCCCAGCGTGAACAGCCGTCTAAGTCAGGTGACCACTGTCGTAATGATACAACCCTTTTAACTATCAGGCCATACTTACTAATAAAAAGGTAGCTATAAACACCAATTCCCACCGTATTGTAGCAAAGTCAAACTAGTATATGGGAGAGATTGCAAAGCGCAATACTCATGAACAGCCACTCACATACCTACCATACATTGAGGGGTTGTATTGGATGTCTAAATTAGCATAACTAATATGCTGCAAGCCTTTATGATGCATTACATGTAACAGGAGCAAACATGCAGGTTTATGGGTCCTGGTGCAGAAGCTCATTTTGGACCTTCCCCAACTCCTCTTTGTAGCATATTGGCTGTGGCCTACCTGGAACTTTCCTCTGCATAGCTAGATCTCTTAAGTGACCCATCAGTGTAGTACTACCAGACAGAGGTGTTTCTAGAGTCTTTAAAGATTTTGGGGCATAAGGTATGTAGTGACCCCAAAAATAAAAAGACAGTATATCAATATGCAGTGAGCAGGAGTTGGCAGAAGGGTAGCTCGAGTGGTTGTGCCAATTCTAACTGTGTCACGGTAGTAGCTACTCTGCCTAGAATGGTGACTTGTGCAGCAGGTGGATTGCAAGGTGTTCTTGGCGTAGCCGTTTGTGGTTTGTCTAATGTCTAATGTGACACCAGTACCTTTGAATGCTAGTGTTCTTGCAGTAGCACAATAAAGAGACAAGGCCAAACAGGTTGCAGTAGAACTGAAGGCACACAGTTTACTGATTCTTGTCGATTCAAGCACACAGTTCACATGGCACACAGTACACACATGGTATTTTTAGATGCAGTAAGAACTTCCACAACTGTTCAAGCACAGGCATTAACATTCAGTGATTTCCTTGACTCGCTCTCTCCCTCTGTAATGTGGCGGCTGCCAGACTTTTTGCAGACTTGCTAAGTTAGGAGGTTATTTGGGGAGGAATGGAGGGACTAGAACAGGATTTGCGATGACTCCTCTGACTACTCTGAGATAAATTGCACTTACGGTTGTATAGACTACTCTCCATACAGCCTCTGTGGGGTCTGCCCTGGCTCTAGTTCCTTCCAGCAGGGATGAATAAGACTCCGCGATCTCTCTGGGTGCTATCGGGTCAAGACGCTCCACTCCAGTACTTCTCCCCCGCTCTCTAGCTCCTCTCCCTTCTCATGCTGCCTCCCAACTCCGCACTTCTGGCTGCTTCCCGCCTTTTCTCCTCTCTTGTTAACTCACTTCCTTTCCCTTCAGCTCACTTTCTTGGGCTTAACTTGACTCCTCCAACTCCACCAATTAGAAAATCAAGTGCAAGCAGCTAATCAGCAAATTACCTCTTGCCAAGCAGATTAGTGTGTATTTCCCCTGCAAGGTGCCTCCTATGTCCCCAGAGGGGCTCATAGCGAGGTCCGTAGGATATATTAACCATTTTGACTACCCGGTAGGACCTTCTGGGTCACTACATATAAGACAGGTTTTATAACACAGTGGGTAGGCCTTTGTGCTGCATACAATGAACCCCCTACCCTATGCCCTTCAATGTAATAGTGAACCCCCTCTTTGCTGCACAAAGTAATGGTGACCACCCTCTGTGCCCCTCGAACGAATATTAACCCACTCTGTATCTCCTCAAAGTAATAATGACCCCTCTGTGCCCCTCAGAATATTATTGACCCACTCTATGCCCCTCAATATAATAGTGGTATACTCTCTGGTCCTCAAAGTAATATCATGGCCTCCTTTGTGCCAGCAGAGAAAACCAAACATTGTTACGCTATTGCATTTTAACCAGCGCCACTCCGAACAGAGTTTAGTAGCCTAACTCCTCCCCACTTTCCTGCTCTCAGTAAAGTACATGCGCCAGAGATGGAGAGAAGTCAGGCTTATCACATACTCCACTCAGAGTGGCAATGGCCAGGCAGCGGTACATGCATAACAAAGTTTGGTTTTCTCTGCTGCCCGAGGCTTCAGGAGACTGGCACTTGGCGACTGTGGTGAGGGGTGCCTTTGGGTCCCCTGGCTTAGGATCTTCCTCTGTGATGCCTATAGCTATGCCACTGAAACATAAGCATGGGACTGGCACCTAATGCAAGCCTTATCTATGTGCAAGTATAATACTAATTATTTCTGTGCGATGCGTTACATTTTTAACAGTAGAGGGGGGAGCTCTCTCTCTCTCCCCCCTCCCCCCCACTCCCCTCTGCAACCCCCGGCGCCCCCCGAATCTTTTCGCCCAAGTAGTCAGTTACTCGAAAAAAGCGGTGCTCAATTGCGAAATCGCCCTAAACGAGTACGTTGGCTCATCTCTTACAGTGTATGCAACGCTGCCAAATGCTTGGGCCCTCACACAGACGAGTAAAACGCTGCGTGACCAATGCAGCGTTTTACGCATACGGCCGTGTGATTGAGCCCTTAGGCTGGATTCACGTGGGCAAGTGTGATAGAAGTCTGTGAAACTTTAACCCATGTCGCACTTGGAGTCCTGCGATTTCTGCATCTATGCAACATGATTTTCACGCGCACGAAAATCACTTGCTGTTCCATTTGGAAAAATGTAAAATTTGTGTCCACATAAAAATCGCATCAACATGTGAGTCCATGTTTTTTCTACGACTCTGATAGAAACAATGGGCAAAGATGGGGCATGCGGCGATTTTTTTCCAGCACCGTATGTATATGACTCCATTCAAAAGAATGGGGTTCATATTCGTCTCGCAACACACAAATCTCACGCAAGTTTCTCAGTCGTGTGAAAGTGGCGTCAGAAGGTGATCCAACAGTATGAGGGTTACTAAAAGGCTGTAAGCCTGCGTGGCGCATTGCACATAACCGCGAGAGGGTGCATTTACACGGACGGTTTCTCACGCACATCGGACTGATAGAAATATTGTGCGCGGGAATGAAGAATGGATTTAGCTGCGATACATCCTTCTTGTAAAACGCATCGCGACTGCGGCAGAAGTTGCGGGATTGCAAGTGCCATATCAGTCCGAGTTTCTTCTGACTGGCAGGCTGGTACCCTGTGCAAACCTATCTATGTGCGGGTATAAGGCCTCTTTCACACGAACGCTGTCCGAAAATCACGACCCTCTGAAGCATTGGATTCCAATGCATCTGTTCAGATGGATGATTTTCTGGTGTGTAAAGTCGTCCAGCCGAAAAAGATACGGTGCGCATTCCAGTCGGCCAGTTTTACACATGGAGTGAAAAGATAGGACTTGTCCTATCTTTTGCCAGAATATGCCAGCCATTCCCATAGGCTCCTATGGGAGCCTATCAGAGCAGTAAGAAAAGGGAAGGGTAGTAAGTTTAGCAGCAGCTCTCATTGCTAAAGACCCTCCCCTTGCCGGCAGCTCCCATAGGCTGGAGAGGGAATTTAGCATGGAATGCGCCGCTAAAGACCCTTCCTCTCCTTGTCGGTGGCTCCCATAGGCTTCTATGGGAGCTTCTATTGCCGTTACCAGCCGGCAAGAGGAGAGGGAGAGCAGCGCTAAGGTCTCTCCTCATGGTACAGGGAATTCCGGGCTGTTGCGCACATACACTGCAATCGGCTGTGTGAACAGGCGAGAAGGTGAGAGATTTAGCTGCGATGCGTTACATTTTTAACATTAGAAAGTAACTTTCCTGTTATAAAATCATGTAATATCAAGAGTAACACACCTGTATTCTGGACGTATTACAATACACTCAAGGGAAACTGACCCC
This sequence comes from Eleutherodactylus coqui, assembly GCF_035609145.1. Taxonomy (NCBI): domain Eukaryota; kingdom Metazoa; phylum Chordata; class Amphibia; order Anura; family Eleutherodactylidae; genus Eleutherodactylus; species Eleutherodactylus coqui. The sequence goes on along the minus strand of NC_089845.1, from coordinate 151,436,603 downwards.
AGAGTGATAGTCCGCTGTTTCTATCACTTAGGGCTGTCTCACACAGGCGTATGGTAATTATGCATTACGTGTGCGTAATACACTGTACCAATATCACATGGGCGGCCATGTTTCCGATCACACTAATTGTGTGTATTATGCGCGTAAGAAAAAAATCAAAGCATATTCTATCTTGGCATGTATAACAAGCGCATACTTGGCGATGGGCGGCCCGAGATACACTGATGTGAGCCCGGCCTTACAAAAATAGACTTTTTTTTTTCATTCAGTTACAGTGGCCATTTTCAAAATTATTCCGCAGGAAGAATATTTTTGTCACTATTGAATTAGCTTCTCTAAAATGTTGGTATCTCAGTAAAGCGACCCTCCGGCTCTGGACAAACAAAGATGGCTGCACTGCTTCTCTGACTACCTGATGCACGCTGTACATCAGTATGTATTGGCAGTCTAAGATTCTTCATGCTACTTTGATTGGGCAGTGATGCCCATGTGAGAAGGATGTAGTGTCTCATGTCCCTTTTACGAGGGTCAACAGTCATTTAAACCAGGGGTCCACAACCACCGGTCCGCGGACCGGAACCGGGCCGTTGAGGGTTTCTTGACGGTCAGCCGCTCACCCCGTTAGTGGTGAATACCGTCAGGGACCGTGGCTCCCCTGTCGGTATTCACTAAGCAGCGCTACTAGTGGCACTGATCCCAGCCACACTGTGACGTTAGTGTGCAGCCGGGATCCTCTTCCCCCCTCCTCTGACGTCTCCTACTATGGTATTAGTGTATCTTGACGCCACCAGGAAGCTAGGGGTTGGACAGGAGTAACGCCCCTGTCACACCCCCAGATCCCGATAGGGTCAAGAACCAAAGGTGCTGGAGGAACCTAGTAGCTGTGGATGACTCTTGTAGTGAGGGGGAGCCGAAGCGGGATACATACTGGAGCAGTGAGACTCAGGGACCGGAGTGACAGCGCTCCCGCCTGCCTTGGCCACAGGGGAAGCCGACACAGGTGGAAGCAGTGGCAGACTGAAGTGGGGACACCACTGACAGCACTCCCACCGGCTTGCTCCATAGGGGGACCGCAAGGGGGAGGCAACTTAGTGGGGGGTGCAGGAGTGCCACCTGGGGACACCAGCTGCAACGACAGTTACACCACTACCGGAGGCTGTGGCCGACACCGCTACCAGATGCTGTGGCCGCGGCGGGAGCAGCAGCGCGATACTACACTGCGGGTAGAGGGTGAGTGACAGCAGCGGGGACTCCACTCAATGCGCTCCCGTCTGCTTTGGCTGCAGGGGGAGTGCAAGCGGGGAAGAGCAACGTGCCATCTCTTATTATTTATGTCAAGGATGGAGGGTTAGGGTGAGGGGTACATGTCACAGTTAGCCTTATATGAAAAGTTCAAGGGTAACTGTGACACGTACCTCTCACCCTAACCCTCCATCTCTGACATACATGAAAAATGATGACATGCAGCTCTCTGCCTCCACAGCTGTGCTTAGTGGGATGAAAGGACCTGCAGCCCATCCAGCTTTGCAGCCAATCAGCATCAGAGGGTGTCACCCCCCTCTCAATCTTGACTCCACCAGGACTTCCTGGTGGCGTCAAGATACACTAATACCTCCTACTACTTGGGTCCACGAGAGCAGGGGGAGGAGGCATCCGGCAGCACACTGACGTCACAGTGTGCGCCGGGATCATCGCTGCTAGCGGCTTGACGGGCAGAGGAGCAGTGGTGCTGCCACAAGGTGGAGGGGGTAAGTATATGGGTCTTAGTGGGGGCAAAGTCACTGCTGGGGGCCACTGTGGGATGTCACTATTATATTAGGGGCCACTGTGGGATGTCACTATTACTACTGGGGGCCACTGTAGGATGTCACTTTCCTACCGGGGGCCACTGTGGGATGTCACTATTACTACTGGGGGCTGCTGTGGGATGTCACTATTAGTAATAGTGACCCCTTATATCGGCCCCAGTAGTAATAGCATTACTACTAAAGCCACTAAAACCCCGTCCCCATATGACCAAAGCCCCACCCCCACCCTGCGGGGCCATGGAAAAATAGTTGTGCTTGAAGCCGGTCCCTGGTGCAAAAAAGGTTGGGGACCACTAGTTTAAATGACTGCAGGAGCGCTGACGTCATCACCAAGGTCATTAGCGCTCGTTAGGGTTGCCATCCGGCCGGTAATTCTCCTGCCTGGCCGGTATTTTGCCCGTCAGGCCGATGCAGGTATTTTTGATAAGATAATGCTCTGATTGGCTAGCCAGCGCCAGCGTAAGCCAATTAGAAGCCGGCACTGGGTTAAGCAATCACAGCCATTCAATGACGTAATTGAATGGCTGTGATTGGTTAACCTGGCCCTGGCTAGCCAATTAGAGCATTATCTTTGCTGGAGGTGGGGAATTCAAGCCCCGCTTCCAGAAATAAATGCTCTGCCGGCATGGAGGACATCGCAGCAGCCTGCAGTAGGTGAGTATTGGTGTTTGCTTTTTTAGATGTAGTGTAATGTAGCATAGTGTAGTTAGGGGTTATTTTTGTGCAAATTTTTTTTACAGAATTTTGAGTGGGAAGTAGGGGGTGCGTCTTATGGTATATGGGTAGGAGGGAACTATTACTATTGTAACCGGGCGCAAGCGGGTTACTACTATTGCTGAAGGAGGGTTACTACTATTGCTGATGAGGGGTGTTACTACTATTGCTAGGGGGGGGGGGTAATATTGCTGAGGGGGTTAATATTGCTGAGGGGGGTTACTATTATTGTGGGGTTAATATTATTACTGAGGGAGGGTTAATAATATTACTGGGGGGGGTTAATATTATTGTGGGGGTCACTATTTCTATTGGGGCCACTGTGGGGGGGGGTCGCTATTTCTACTGGGGCCACTGTGGGGATCGCCATTTCAACTGGGGCCACTGTGTCGAGTGATGCAGCAGCCAGCGAGGCTGCGATCACTAGAGGCCACTTGATGCCCGAAGGTCAAATAATATGCTGTAATAAGCCACGCCCCTATTTTACCATGGCCGGTATTTTTTTGTGACAAATGTGGCAACCCCAGCGCTTGTGCAGAGCGGTTAGACTGAAAGATTTCTCGCTGAATCGCTGGCTTCCCGCTCAGTGCTTCCCCTCCCATGTGGAGCGCTGAGCAGGGAGCGTTTACATGTAACGAGGATCTGGTGATTCACATAACTATTATCGCCTAAATTTGCTCGTTTGAATGAATTTTAAGCGATAATCGTTACGTGTAAATGGGCCATTGGACTACATATACATGCTAATGCACAGCTGTTTGGCCATCGTTGTCCAGGAACAGACGGTTGTTTTAAAGGAATATACTGATAATGAAAGTGACCAGTTTGTGAGAAGCCAGCTCACAACGGACAACCAATGTAGATAGTTGCACTTTTTGTTTTCCCTTCAACAAAAACGGATACCACAACAGAATAGAAAGAAAAATACACCAAGTCAAATCTGCACATAAAGGCTTATTCACAAGAGCATATACCGGACGCCATTTTCACGGCTGGCCGATATATGCTACCATCTGAGCTGTCTTCCCCTTTCCCTTCCCCTCCTGGCTCTCTGCTCCCCTCCAGCTGTTTGCAATGGGATGGGGTGGATCTCAGCTCTACCTCCATCCCGCCCCCTCCCATTGTTGGCTGCAGACAAGGGGGAGAGGCCGGTGCTTAGCCCCATCCACATCCCACCCCCGGGCGCAAGCGGGCGCAAGCTGTCAGCACAGTAATAACAGGGGTCGGAAGCCTCCACGCCAACCTCCCATGTAGTGGCCAGCACTGGTAACTGCATGCACAGCTCTCATTGATTTCAATGAGAGCAGTGCCTGTAGTTACCAGCGCCGGCCACTACATGGGAGGTTGGCGCAGAGACTTCTGCTCCAAATACCCAGAGGTCGAAGTGGAAGCTCCGCTCTGACCTCTGTTATTGTGGCGCTGACAGAATGCGCTCACACAGCTGATTGGTCGGGGTACAGAGCGGCAGACCCCAGCCGATCAACTATCGATGACCTATCCTGAGGATACCTATCATCAATGGTATTTTTGACCAGAGAACCCCTTTATGTATCACTATACTGCTATTCTTAGCAATGATATTGTAAAAATGTAACAAAATTGGATAATAAAATCCCAATCAAAGCTCTATCTTGGAGGGTTTGTTCCACAGAACTGATGTGAATACATTTCATCTATTATTCTCTATATTTTGTCTATAGCGTTCCACCATCGCCCCTTAGGACAGAGGTACACAAGCATATTTCTGTTCCAAGTGCTGTCCGGACCAGCCTCTCGAAACCTTCTACGTGAACGATTGCGACCAAGTTATGGTGACGTCACTCGCTCGTTCAACAAGAATTGGCTCATGTAAAAGAACCATTAGACCTACAGATGGCCTTCAGAAATCACAATTATTTTTCACTGAGTTTCAAAAATGGCGAATATCCCTAAAATCTGGTCTCGCTGCTGTGGATTTGTCTTCTGAATGTCCCTTAAAGCCAAGTCCTCGTGTCCAGTTGTCCTCGGCAGATTCAGTAACTGAGCTCCTCGCCTGGGTGAGTGATGGAAGCGTGACATCAGGCCCATATAGATCTGTTTGTATAGGGCACGCTCCCTGCAGACCATTAAGTGCTTGTGAAGTCTTACTGGCCAGCATGTCTCTCATGTCTACAAAGCCTGAGACTAGAACATCTGAAAGAGCAGAGCGTGATTACTGGAGGTATTAGTATTTCTTCATCAGTTACGGGGAAGTTAGTTGTAAGTACTTGGAATTCACAAGACAAAGACTTACGTTTTTAAGCACCGAGAAAGTAATCAGAGATGATAAACAGTATAAACTGCATAAATCTGCCGTCTCTAAGGTTATCTAGCATGGTGGATATGCTGCAGTTTATCGTCTCGATTCGCATTAGCGGCACAGTGGGCGGTCCATATACTGCGGAAGGCAAATCTGTGTGGAACCCGTGTGAAAATTGATCTGTGGTGCCGACTAAATTTGCAGCATGTTAATTTAAGCAGTGTGCGCACAAGTGATTGAATCCTTTTTTTTTCCTCTTAGGCTGGGTTTACACGGGGCGGATTTGCCGCAGAAATTCCGTGCAGAATCTCGCCGCGGCAAATCCGCATGCGGCCGCTAATCCTGGGATTAGCCAGCCATGGGGACGAGATTTCTGAGAAATCTCGTCCACACGGGACGGCAAATCCGCTGCGGCTAAGCTGGCAGAAGCCGCCGCTGCGGCGCAGATTTGCCGACCGCAGCATGTCCATTTTTTTTTCCCGCTGTGGCCACACTCTCCTCTATGGGAGCGCCGGCCACAGCGAAACAGCGAGCGACCGGGCCGCTTCAAAGCCGCCGCGGGTTTTGCAGCAGCGGTTCCCCTGCCAGAAATCTCGCGGTTTTTTTGCTGCGGCCAAACCGCGAGATTTCCGCCGAGAATCCGCCCTGTGAGAACCCAGCCTTAGGGCGCCCACCCACTGGCGATTTTTTTCCCTGCGAAATTTGCAGCATTTTTTTCTCTGCAGGGGTCTATGGGACTTGTAATGTTAAAATCGCGATCGCGCAAAATCGCAATTTACCGCGAAATCGCGATTTTGCGCGATCGCGATTTTAACATTACAAGTCCCATAGACCCCTGCAGAGAAAAAAATGCTGCGAATTTCGCAGGGAAAAAAAATCGCCAGTGGGTGGGCGCCCTTAGGCTTCTTACACACGGCCAAGCACAAAAAAACACCTCCCGTGCCGGAGGATCAGTAAGTGTTTGCAATGGTTTTTAATGGGGAGCCTCACATCACACTCGCGTGCACCTCTCATTGCTTTTTCCCGGCCCTATTGAAAACAATGGGCAATGCATCCCATGTATGACCCCATGGGTCAAAAGAATGGGGTTCATAGTCGTGCAAGATTTGTGCATCTCGTAAAGCACAAATCTTGCACGACTTTCACGACCTTGTGAAAGCTGCCTTAGGCCGCTTCACACAAGCGTCAAAAACGAGACGCACAAATATGAACCCCATTCTTTTGAATGGGTCATATATGTGACTAATTTTATTTGCTTTCTGCATGGCACCGCGATACAATGTTAAGCGGGAAACAAATTTCTGCATGCTCTTGGGTAGCAGCGCCCATTGTTTTCAGTGGCAGCACTGCCGGCCCCATTGAAAGCAATGGGAGAAATCCCGCAATCCTGTCACAGCCGTACCAGACAAACCCTGCATCCCTGAAGTCTGTTTTGCCTTGAAGATGCCTCGCATCCATTGGGATTTGACTTGACGGGGAGCACAATATGGGGGTGGTATTCACGGTCCCATAACACGCTCGCCTGTGTGAAGTCAGCCTTAGGGCGGTTTCGCACAGGCAATAATCGCGCTATGCGAGAGAGAGTATAAAAGCAGATTTATGAAGCCAACGATTTACAATGGTTTCCTTACCATCTGCAATGTTTTCACTGATGCCATGTTGAGAGAACAAAAAATCGCGGCGTGCTCTATCTTTTTGCGCTGTTCGTTTTTTGTTGTTGTTGTTTTTTAGTCTCCCATGATTCGGTATCCAACGTCCTTTTTATTGCATTGCAAAGGATGAACCTGTGTTACGATACAATGCGATTTTCACAATAGAAAGTCCTATTGACCTTGATTTTAAAAAACTGTGCAATTTTATCGCGGGTGACACCGAGCGAGATTATTCTCAAAAAAATTCTCAAAGACGTCATTTTGCCGTGATTTTCTCACAACAAAATCGCAATTAGAGCTACCCTCAGTGAAGCGAAATGGAAAAAAACGCTATTCCGCCATCTTTAGGTGGTCTTGTTTGTACTAAGTACATACTGCAAAAATGACATAACTTTTATTCTGAGTCAGTACAATTATTGCGATACCCAATTTTTAAATTTTTTTTGCTGTACTTTAGAAAACAAAATTCATTTCTGCCGCCATCTTCTGACCGCCATCACTTTTTATTATTTTTCCCGTGAGAGAGTTGTGTGAGGGCTCATATTTTGCGGGATGTTCTATAGTGATTTTAAAGTATGACTTTTTGATTGCTTTTTATCACATTTTTTTTACCTGGGGATGGTGTGACCAAAAAAGCGCAATTCTGGTGATTATTTTTTTTTGATGATCTTCACCATACAGCATTAATAGTGTGTTACTTTGATAGATTGGACTTCTACAGACACTGCAATGCCAAATATGTTTTTGCTTTATGTCTTTTTATTTTCCTAGCATTTCCCCTGAAAATAGGCCCTACCACGATAATAAGCCCTACCCCTGTTTTCGGGGAAGGGGGGGGGCGCGGACCAGGTCTGTTTAACTTCCACCACCGAAAATAAGACACTTTGCCTCTTTTGGGGTAAAAATTAATATGACAGTGTCTTATTTTCAGGGAAACGCTGTATAAATATGGGAAGAGCAAAGAGGGGAAGTTTAAACTTTTATTTTCTGTTGTTTTTTCTTTAAATTAGTAAACAATTTAGAAACGTCTTTTTAGAATATTTTTTTATTTTTTAGTCCCCCTAGGGGACCTGAACTTGGGATCGTTTGATCACTCTTGCAGTATGATATGAAACCATGATATTTCATTAGACTGCCATGTGACAGTCTATCAAGCCACACCACAGGTATGGCTTCATAGGCAATCTGCAATAGCAAGCCCATGGGCCTTCAGAAAGCCCCAGGCCGGCATGACAACCAAACGGCAATAGTATCACAGGGGTGGCTGCTCAGGACCCCTGTACTCTGATCGGGGCATGTAACTGCAGCTGTCAGAATTGACTACAGCATTTAAAGGGTTAATAGCTGCAATCAGTGTGAGTGCTGATTGCAGCTCTCACAGGCTTCTGTCAGCTGTCAAACATCTCGCTCCATACAAACTCCGAACCTCCATGACATAACCTCCACGTCCGGGGGCATTAAGGGGTTAAAGCTGTATTTTATCTAAATCTACTTACTTCTAAATGTTTACAATAAACATAAAGGTGAATGTATTTGGGGGTCATCATGGGAGACAAAATAAAAAATGTTAAAATCTGCTTTGAGTGCAAGAAAAAGAAAAAAAGAAGCCGTTCTCGCCCTACAGGATCCCTGCTGCTCCTGTTCCGCCAGTGCCTTTTTGCAGAAGCGATGACATCCCAATACATGGACATGTGAGCCCTGTGATTGCCTGCTGATCATTATACATATCAGTCACTGTTTCCTGCCGTGAATGGCATGTGACCACTGAAGTCAGTAATTGGCTGAGGAATTGCATGTCCAATTAATGGTATGTGACTGCTGTAAAGGGACCGTAATAGCTAGAGATGAGCGAGCACCAAAATGCTCGGGTGCTCGTTACTCGGAACGAAAATTTCGCGATGCTCGAGGGTTCGTTTCGAGTAACGAACCCCATTGAAGTCAATGGGCGACCCGAGCATTTTTGTATATCGCCGATGCTCGCTAAGGTTTCCATTTGTGAAAATCTGGGCAATTCAAGAAAGTGATGGGAACGACACAGCAACGGATAGGGCAGGCGAGGGGCTACATGTTGGGCTGCATCTCAAGTTCCCAGGTCCCACTATTAAGCCACAATAGCGGCAAGAGTGGGCCCCCCCTCCAAACAATTTTTACTTCTGAAAAGCCCTCATTAGCAATGCATACCTTAGCTAAGCACCACACTACCTCCAACAAAGCACAATCACTTCCTGCATGACACTCCGCTGCCACTTCTCCTGGGTTACATGCTGCCCAACCCCCCCCCTCCCGCACGACCCAGTGTCCACAGCGCACACCAAAGTGTCCCTGCGCAGCCTTCAACTGCCCTCACGCCACAACACCCTCATGTCTATTTATAAGTGCGTCTGCCATGAGGAGTAACCGCGGGCACACACTGCAGAGGGTTGGCACGGCTAGGCAGCGACCCTCTTTAAAAGGGGCGGGGAGATAGCCCACAATGCTGTACAGAAGCAATGAGAAATATAATCCTGTGCCACCGCCATCAGGAGCTGCACACGTCGGCATAGCAATGGGGAACCTATGTGCCACACACTATTCATTCTGTCAAGGTGTCTGCATGCCCCAGTCAGACCGCGTTTTTTTATAAATAGTCACAGGCAGGTACAACTCCGCAATGGGAATTCTGTGTGCACCCACAGCAGGGGTGGCTCCCTGGAACCCACCGGCGGTACATAAATGTATCCCATTGCAGTGCCCATCACAGCTGAGGTAATGTCATGTTTAATGCAGGTGGGCTTCGGCCCACACTGCATGCCCCAGTCAGACTGGGGTTCTTTAGAAGTGGACACATGCAGTTACAACTCCGTGTGGACCGACAGCATGGGTGGGTGCCAGGAAGCCACCGGCGGTACATAAATATATCCCATTGCAGTGCCCAGCACAGCTGATGTAACATCAGCTTTAATGCAGGTGGGCAAAAAATTAATTGGATTACACTGTAGGCTAGGGCCCCAAAAAATTGGTGTACCAACAGTACTAATGTACCTCAGAAAAATTGCCCATGCCCAACCAAGAGGGCAGGTGAAACCCATTAATCGCTTTGGTTAATGTGGCTTAATTGGTAACTAGGCCTGGAGGCAGCCCAGTTAAAATAAAAATTGGTTCAGGTGCAAGTTTCAACGCTTTAATGAGCATTGAAACGTATAAAAATTGTTTACAAAAATTATATGACCGAGCCTTGTGGGCCTAAGAAAAATTACCCGTTCGGCGTGATTACGTCAGGTTTCAGGAGGAGGAGCAGGAGGAGGAGGATGAATATTATACACAGATTGATGAAGCTAAAAGGTCCACGTTTTTGATGGTGATAGAGAACGATGCTTCCATCCGCGGGTGCAGCCTACATATTGTTTAGGTATCGCTGCTGTCCGCTGGTGGAGAAGAGAAGTCTGGGGAAATCCAAGCTTTGTTCATCTTGATGAGTGTAAGCCTGTCGGCACTGTCGGTTGACAGGCGGGTACGCTTATCTGTGATGATTCCCCCAGCCGCACTAAACACCCTCTCTGACAAGACGCTAGCCGCAGGACAAGCAAGCACCTCCAGGGCATACAGCGCGAGTTCAGGCCACGTGTCCAGCTTCGACACCCAGTAGTTGTAGGGGGCAGAGGCGTCACGGAGGACGGTTGTGCGATCGGCTACGTACTCCCTCACCATCCTTTTACATTGCTCCCGCCGACTCGGCCTTGACTGGGGAGCAGTGACACAGTCTTGCTGGGGAGCCATAAAGCTGTCAAAGCCTTAGAGAGTGTTCCCCTGCCTGTGCTGTACATGCTGCCTGATCTCCGCGCCTCCCCTGCTACCTGGCCCTCGGAACTGCACCTTCGGCCACTAGCGCTGTCGGATGGGAATTTTACCATCAGTCTGTCCGCCAGGGTCCTGTGGTATAGCATCACTCTCGAACCCCTTTCCTCTTCGGGTATGAGAGTGGAAAGGTTCTCCTTATACCGTGGGTCGAGCAGTGTGTACACCCAGTATTCCGTAGTGGCCAGAATGCGTGTAATGCGAGGGTCACGAGAAAGGCATCCTAACATGAATTCAGCCATGTGTGCCAGGGTACCTGTACGCAACACATGGCTGTCCTCACTAGGAAGATCACTTTCAGGATCCTCCTCCTCCTCCTCCTCAGGCCATACACGCTGAAAGGATGACAGGCAAGCAGCATGGGTACCCTCAGCAGTGCCCAAGCTGTCTCTTCCCCCTCCTCCTCATCCTCCTCATGCTCCTCCTCCTCCTCCTCAACGCGCTGAGATATAGACAGGAGGGTGCTCTGACTATCCAGCGACATACTGTCTTCCCCCGCCTCTGTTTCCGAGCGCAAAGCGTCTGCCTTTATGCTTTGCAGGGAACTTCTCAAGAGGCATAGCAGAGGAATGGTGACGCTAATGATTGCAGCATCGCCGCTCACCATCTGGGTAGACTCCTCAAAGTTTCCAAGGACCTGGCAGATGTCTGCCAACCAGGCCCACTCTTCTGTAAAGAATTGAGGAGGCTGACTCCCACTGCGCCGCCCATGTTGGAGTTGGTATTCCACTATAGCTCTATGCTGCTCATAGAGCCTGGCCAACATGTGGAGCGTAGAGTTCCACCCGGTGGGCACGTCGCACAGCAGTCGGTGCACTGGCAGATGAAACCGATGTTGCAGCGTGCGCAGGGTGGCAGCGTCCGTGTGGGACTTGCGAAAATGTGCGCAGAGCCGGCGCACCTTTCCAAGCAGGTCTGACAAGCGTGGGTAGCTTTTCAGAAAGCACTGAACCACGAAATTAAAGACGTGGGCCAGGCATGGCACGTGCGTGAGGCTGCCGAGCTGCAGAGCCGCCACCAGGTTACGGCCGTTGTCACACACGACCATGCCCGGTTGGAGGCTCAGCGGCGCAAGCCAGCGGTCGGTCTGCTCTGTCAGACCCTGCAGCAGTTCGTGGGCCGTGTGCCTCTTCTCTCCTAAGCTGAGTAGTTTCAGCACGGCCTGCTGATGCATGCCCACCGCTGTGCTGCCATGCCGCGCGACACCGACTGCTGGCGACGTGCTGCTGACACATCTTGATTGCGAGAGAGAGGTTGCGTGGGAGGAGGAGGAGGAGGGTGGTTTAGTGGAGGAAGCATACACCGCCGCAGATACCAGCACCGAGCTGGGGCCCGCAATTCTGGGGGTGGGTAGGACGTGAGCGGTCCCAGGCTCTGACTCGGTCCCAGCCTCCACTAAATTCACCCAATGTGCCGTCAGGGAGATATAGCGGCCCTGCCCGCCTGTGCTTGTCCACGTGTCCATTGTTAAGTGGACCTTGGCAGTAACCGCATTGGTGAGGGCGCATACAATGTTGCGGGAGACGTGGTCGTGCAGGGTTGTGACGGCACATCGGGAAAAGTAGTGGCGACTGGGAACTGAATAGCGCAGGGCGGCCGCCGCCATCATACCTTTGAAAGCCTCCGTTTCCACAACCCTATACGGCAGCATCTCCAGGCTGATAAATTTGGCTATGTGCACGTTTAACGCTTGAGCGTGCTGGTGCGTGGCGGCGTACTTGCGCTTGCACTCCAACACTTGCGCTAGCGACAGCTGGATGGTGCGCTGAGAGACATTGGTGGATGGGGCCGAGGACAGCGGAGGCGAGGGTGTGGGTGCAGGCCAGGAGACGGTAGTGCCTGTGTCCTGAGAGGGGGGTTGGATCTCAGTGGCAGGTTGGGGCACAGGGGGAGAGGCAGCGGTGCAAACCGGAGGCGGTGAACGGCCATCATATGTCTGCGCATGCTGGTGGTGGTGAGGCTGGTGGTGGTGGCTCCCCGGCTGATCTTGGCGCGAGAAAGGTTGCACACCACTGTTCGTCGGTCGTCTGCACTCTCAGTGAAAAACTGCCAGACCTTTGAGCACCTCGGCCTCTGCAGGGTGGCATGGCGCGAGGGGGCGCTTTGGGAAGCAGTTGGTGGATTATTCGGTCTGGCCCTGCCTCTACCCCTGGCCACCGCACTGCCTCTTCCAACCTGCCCTGCTGCTGCACTTGCCTCCCCCTCTGAAGACCTGTCCTCAGTAGGCGTAGCAAACCAGGTGGGGTCAGTCACCTCATCGTCCTGCTGCTCTTCCTCCGAATCCTCTGTGCGCTCCTCCCTCGGACTTACTCCAATTACTACTACCTGAGTGATAGACAACTGTGTCTCATCGTCATCGTCCTCCTCACCCACTGAAAGCTCTTGAGACAGTTGCCGGAAGTCCCCAGCCTCATACCCCGGACCCCGGGAACTTTCCAAAGGTTGGGCATCGGTCACGACAAACTCCTCCAGTGGGAGAGGATTCGGAACCATTGCTGGCCATTCTGGGCAGGGGCCTGAAAACAGTTCCTGGGAGTCTGCCTGCTCCTCAGAATGTGTCATTGTAATGGAGTGAGGAGGCTGGGAGGAAGGAGGAGCAGCAGCCAGAGGATTCAGAGTTACAGCAGTGGACGGCGTAGAAGACTGGGTGGTCGATAGATTGCTGGATGCACTTTCTGCCATCCACGACAGGACCTGCTCACACTGCTCATTTTCTAATAAAGGTCTACCGCGTGGACCCATTAATTGTGAGATGAATGTGGGGACGCCAGAAACGTGCCTCTCTCCTAATCCCGCAGCAGTCGGCTGCGATACACCTGGATCAGGAGCTCGGCCTGTGCCCACACCCTGACTTGGGCCTCCGCGTCCTCGCCCGCATCCACGTCCTCTAGGCCTACCCCTACCCCTCAGCATGCTGTATTACCAGTAGTGCAGAAACAGAACGCTGTAATTAAATGTGCCGCTTATTGGCCTGTGGTTGGAGGCTGACATCGCTTACGGAACGCACAGCAGAGGCAGGAAAGAATTTTGCGCAAGCCTGCTGTAACACTTAGCTGGCTGCGTATGTATTAGGACAACTACCCCCAGCAGAGACGCAGTACAGTCAGGACGGTCACAGGCAGCCCAAATAGATTTTCTTTCCCAAATTTTTTTGGAAAAGCCCACTGCCTATATAGACTGGATATGTCTTTCACTGTCCCTGCCTCACCACCACTACTGGCCGTGGACTATATAAAATTACTGCAGGACGCAATGCTCTGGACGCAATGCTCTGCACGGCCGATATACCCAAAAAAAAATGTGCAACACTGCAAAAAGCAGCCTCAACAGGTCAGATGTGGCCCTAAGAAGGACCGTTGGGGTTCTTGAAGCCTAAAATAACTCCTAACACTCTCCCTATAGCAGCTCCGGCATCAGCAGCACTTTCCCTGATCTCTGTCAGAATGCATCTGTGGCGAGCCGCGGGAGGGGCCGATTTATATACTCGGGTGACACCTGATCTCGCCAGCCACTCACTGCAGGGGGGTGGTAGAGGGCTTGAACGTCGCAGGGGGAAGTTGTAATGCCTTCCCTGTCTTTCTATTGGCCAGAAAAGCACACTAACGTCTCAGAGATGAAAGTGAAAGTAACTCGAACATCGCGTGGTGCTCGCCTCTAGTAACGTGCATCTCGAACACGCTAATACTCGACTGAGCATCAAGCTCGGACGAGTACATTCGCTCATCTCTAGTAATAGCTGAACATGCAGTTCATTTGAGGTGAATACTACTTATGTTCTACCATTCTCTGCCTATACAATCAATTTTTTTACTTTTCTTTTAAGTCTGGGAAAAGCCTTTTGAAGTTGTTTTCCAATCAGTAACTAGAATTGTTGCAAAGGAGGATACATTTGTAGTGGCCCGGAGTTAACGGGGCCCCTCCATAATGCATGAATGCATTTGTCTCGTGCCTATGTATTGTCAGTGTCTTTCATGTTGCATGAATATGATGTGTATTGCATAACTGCAGCACTGAATGAGTTAACTGTCTGGTATGTGAGATGTCTGGAAATGTATCTTGTTGTTTGTCACGTGATCGTGCTTTATATATGAATGTAAGGTGTTT